>NC_044568.1:41768655-42113655 GCF_007565055.1 Rhinopithecus roxellana | reverse complement strand
TGCATTATGTGTATGTGTGTATATGTGTAATATGTTTGTATATGTGTGTATGTGTATTGTATGTGTGTGGTATGTGTGTATAGGTGTGTAGTGTATGTGTGTAGTATGTGTGTATATGTGTTTAGTGTATGTATGTGGTATGTTTGTATGTGTGTATGTGTATTGTGTGAATGTGTGTAGTGTGTCTGTGCATTGTGTGTATGTGTGTAGTATGTGTATATGTGTGTATGTGTATTGTCTGCATGCGTGTAGTGTATGTATGCATTTGTTTATGCATGTGTGTAAGTGTATGTGTGTGCTGTGCATATGTGTGCATTGTACATATGTGTAGTGTGTATATGTGTGTAGTGTATGTATGTATGTGTATGTGTATGTGTGTATGTGTGTACTATGCATGTGTGTGCATTGTGTGTATGTGTGTAGTGTGTGTATGCATGTGTTTATGTGTATGTGTGTACGCATGTGTATGTGTGTACTGTGCATGTGTGTGCAGTATGTGTATGTGTAGTATATATGTGTGTATCCATGTAGTGTATGTGTGCATGTGTTATGTGTGTGTAGGCATGTGTACGTGTGTACGGTGCATGTATGTGCATTGTGCATATGTGTAATGTATGTATGAGTGTGTGTAGTTTGTATATGCGTGTGTTTGTGCATATGTGTATATGTGTGTGTTCTGTGTGTATATGTGTGTGTGCTCTGCGTGTGTGTGTCTGTGTGTGTGTGCACATGCCCCGCTCCTCCCAGATGTACACAAGCACATAAGCACTCAGGAGACCATCCATGCTCTGTTCTTTTCTGATCAGTCATGTGCTTTCCTGGATAAATAATGATTCAGCTGCAAAGACTTAAGAAAAGATCTACTGCCAGGGTGGCTTTCCTGAACTGGCAGCAAAGTTCAACAGCTGAAACTCATGCAGGATCTCTTTAATTGTGCCAAATTGGGGTGGGGAGTGTGCCTCCAAACCCAGGAGAATTCCAGAGCAGCACATGTTTTGAAGAGATGCCCCTCTCTTAACTTCCGGGGATCCTGTTGTCCCCAGAGGCCAGAATAGGATTATTTGCCATGAGCAATTTCAAGCAATGCAGGAGCAAAACATAACATGGGACTCTCTGGCTGTGTGACTTTGGGCAGGTTACTTAACCTCTCTGGGTCTTGGTTTTCTCTGTTGTAAAATGGGAATAATAACAATTCATCTCAGGGGTGAAGATATCATGAGATAATCCTTGAATACGTAGAAAAATGACATTCCCATAGTGAGCTCTCAGTAAACAGACCTATGATCATGCAATAGATGTTTCCAAAGGGTTTGAAGTAGCCTATTTATATTTGCTTTCGTTATTGGGTACCCAAAGAAGACTATAGAATTATAAGATATCTATAAAGAAATGCAGTCTTCTTGGTTTTCAGTAAAGTAGGCTGAAGAAATATTATAGTGTCATTAAGGAGATCAGGATAATTTGTGACTCAGTGCAGTGGTTCACACCTCTAATCCTAACACTTTGGGAGGCCAAGGCAGGAGGATTACTTGAGGTCGGGAGTTTGAGATCAGCCTGGGCAGCATAGTGATACCCTATATATACAAAAAATAAAAAATGAACCAGGCATGGTGGCACACATCTGTATTCCCAACTATTCAGGATGCTGAGGCAGGAGGATTGCTTGAGCCAGGAGTTCGAGGTTACAGTGAGCTATGATTGCACCACTGCACTTCAGCCCAGGTGGCACAGCAAGACCCTGTTTCTAAAAATAAATACATAAATTGATTAATTAAAAAATAATCATCTGTAATTTGCATAATTTTTCCTTAAGCCCATAGACGCTGTTCAAGTTGATGTAACTTTTCTAAATTACTTTTGAACTTGGTGCTCTTGTTTGAATATGACTCCCAAAAGTTTGTGTTTTGGAAACTTCATCTCCAATGGTAGCAGTGTTGAGAGGTGGGATCTTTTGAAGGTGATTGTATCATGAGAACTCTGCCCTCATTAGTGAATAATCCTTTCATGGATTAATGGGTTATTGAGGGAGTGGGTTAGTTATTACAAGAGTATGTCTATTATAAAAACCAGTTTGGCTGTCTCTTGTGAGGCCCCTCACCATGTGATACTCTGCCCTACCTTGGGACTCTCTGCAGAGTCCCCATCAGCAAGATGGTTCTCATCGGATGCAGCCCCTTAACCTTGTGCTCTCTAGCCTGCAGAACTGTAAGAAACAAATTTCCTTTCTCCATAAATTGCCCAGTCTGTGGTATTAAGTTAAGAAACAGAAAATAGGCTGAGATACTTGGCAAGGTCAAAATGCACAAATCTCAACTAATTAATTGTTGACTAGCAAGCTGACTTGGGACAGAAAGGAAAGCCTGTTTGCTTTTAAGAACTTGGTGACTGGAGTACTCAGTTTCCTGAATATTTCTGGCTTGCTGCCTCCTGAGCACTCGAGGGGACTGCTCTTCCTGAGCCTTTTGGGGTTGTGGTGGGGGTCAAATGACCAGTTCTGGCCAGTGAGCTGGGAGTGGAAGCAGCGTGTGTCACACAAGCTTCAAGCATTTAATTGCTGGTGGAAGACCTACCAGAGCTTTCAGTAGCTCCAGCATGGCATCTGGCAATACTCCAGAAAATGGCTGGGTCCCAGAGTGAGTGTGACTCAGAGCCTCCAGCCATGAAAAGAGCCCCAGCTAATCTATGTCACGCAGTGTGAGGAAGAAATAAAACCTTCGCGGTTTAATCCACAGACAGTTTGAGGATATTTGTTATTGCAGCATATCCTAGCCCATACTGATGGATACAGCATCCAGGAAGAAAAAATATGATTGCTTGGACTCAATAGGCACGACTTGTCAGTAATCTGCATGATGCTATTAAAAACTTGAAAACACCAGGCGCAGTAGCTCACACCTGTAATCCCAGTACTTTGAGAGGCTGAGACAGGCAGATCACTTGATCCCAGGAATTTGAAACCAGCCTGGGCAATATGGGGAGACCCTCTCTCTACTACAAACACAAAAATTAGCTGGATGTGGCGGTATGCATCTATAGTCCTGTTCCAGCTACAGGGATTAAAAAAAAAAAAAAAGAAAGAAAGGAAAAAAAAAGCTTGAAAACAAGCTGGGTGTAGGTGGCTCACACCCAGTGCTTTGGGAGACTGAGGCAGGAGGATCACTTGAGTCCATGAGTGGACAGTAGCCTGGGCAACATAGGGAGAGCCTGTCTCTACAAGAAAACAAACAAACAAACAAACAAAACAAGTGTGGTGGCACGCACCTGTAGCTCCAGCTACTGAGGTAAGAGGATCGCTTGAGCTTGGGAGGTTGAGGCTACAATGAGCCATGATCATGCTGCTGCACTCCAGCCTGGGCAACAGAGCAATTCCTTGCCTCAAAAAAAAAAAAAAAAAAAAAAAAAAAAAAAGCTTGAAAATATGCTCTTAGCTGACTCTCCTCTTCATCTCTTCATTCGGTCTTTTTGCAGATGTGGGGAGGTCACCCTCAGCACGGGCCACTGTCTATGGTGTCTATGGATTTATCTGGAATTCTCACTGAGTGGAGTTGGAAAGAGGAAAGTCTTTACAGTTTCTCTGAAATACAGTGGTGTTCGAGAGTTTTAATGTCTCAGATGTTGTGATGGTTAATGATGAGTGTCAACTTGATTGGATTGAAGGATGCAAAGTATTATTCCTAGGTGTGTCCCTGAGGGTGTTGCCAAAGGAGATCAACAATTGAGTTAGTGGACTGGAAGAGGCAGACCCACCCTCAATCTGGGTGGGCACAATCTAATCAGCTGCTAGCACAGCTAGAATAAAAGCAGGCAGAAGAACATGGAAAGACTAGACTGGCTTAGCCTCCCAGCCTACATCTTTCTCCCATGCTGGATGCTTCCTGTCCTCGAACATCGGACTCCACGTTCTTCAGCTTTGGGACTCAGGATGGCTTCCTTGCTCCTTAGCTTGCAGACAGCTTATTGCAGATCACCTTGTGATCATGTGAGTCAATACTCCTTAATAAATTTCCCTTTATATACATACATCTGTCTTATTAGTTCTGTCCCTCTAGAGAACCCTGACTAATACAGATATGCTTCAGCAGACAAGGAAGTAAATAGGGAAAAGAATAGTTAACATTATCCAGCCTCACCTCATCGCCAGTTGATCTGGGTCTGCCAGTTTTGCAAGCACTCCTGAGCCCAGAAGCCAAACCAGGGTAACCTGGGCCTGCAGGCACAGGAATCAGGTGTTTAGGCACAGCTCTAGGGACCAGAATGGGCAGTTTCTGTGTCTTGGGTTCCCTGGAGGATTTCCACAGGTCAACTGGCTTTACCCTCATCCTCCTACTGCCAGCTCCCATCCTTCTCACCCTCTCCCAGCACTTTTGTCCACAGATTTTTTTTTTTTTTTTGAGATGGAGTCTCGCTCTATCACCCAGGATGGAGTGCAGTGGCACAATCTTGGCTCACTGCAACCTCTGCCTCCTAGGTTCAAGCGATTCTCATGCCTCAGCCTCCTGAGTAGCTGAGTTTACAGGCACACACCACTACACTCACCTAATTTTTTTTGTGTTTTTTGTTTGTTGGTTGGTTTGTACTTTTAGTAGAGATGGGGTTTCACCATGTTGGCCAGGCTGGTCTCGAACTCCTGATCTCGGGTGATCTACCTGCCTCCCAAAGTGCAGATTCTTAAAGTGTGTGTGTTTTTTTTTTTTTTTTGGAAACAGTTTTTGCTCTTGTTGCACAGGTTGGAGTGCAATGGCAAATCTTGGCTCACTGCAACCTCTGCCTTCTGGGTTCAAGCAATTCTCCTGCCTCAGCCTTCCAAGTAACTGGGACTACAGGCGTGTGCCACCACACCTGGCTAATTTTTTGTATTTAGTAGAGACAGGGTTTCACCATATTGGTCAGGCTGGTCTCAAACTCCTGACCTCAGGTGATCTACCCACCTCTGCCTCCCAAAGTGCTGGGATTGCAGGTATCAGCCACAGCACCCAGCTGATTTTCTTTATATTTCAAGTCAGTCTTCTCTCTGTCTGAGATAACTTACCTCTTCACTATTCCCCTGGCCAACTTCTATTCATCCTTTCTCTCAGCTTGGATGTCACCTCTTCCAGGAGACCTTCCCTGACTTCTGAGTTTAAGGAAGGTTTCCTGCTAAGGGGACTCATGGTCCCTGGGGTCTTCCCTCATAACCCTCACATGACCTGGCTATATCTGCCTGCCCTGAAGTGTTTCTGTAAGATCTGTGAGAGAAGGCATGGATGTGTCCTGTTCCCCTTTGTGTCCCAGTGACCACTGCAGGTCCTGGAAAGGGTAAAGAGGGGAAAGGCCAGAGCCCACCCATCTGTGTCCTTTGACACTCCTTGTGCCATGCCCCTTTCCAACTGATGGAAAGCCCACCTTGTCCTTGTGGGGCGCTGCATTTCAAGGAATTTCCCAGTGGGAAATATTTAACTCCCTCAAAGGACTGTCAGAGACTGAAAGTGATCATCTGTGATGTGTTCAAGTCACTCCTGAGCCCCTCGAATCCTCCAAATGCTACCGAGTAATGGACTTGCTGCCTGACGTGAGTAGAAGCCAATATTATAGCACCACTTTTGTGAAAAGAAAAAGCTTTATTCCAAGTCACCTGGCAAGACAGAAGACAACACTCAAATCTGCCTCCCTGATTCCTGGGTAGGTCAAGCTTTTAGGGCACTGTTAACTAGTCCCAGGAATGTTGATGCAGCCAGTTGCCACACTGGTGGTGCTAACGATCGGGAGATGGAAGTTTTCTCTGCACCCAGCCAGGCTACATGACATGCAGTTTTGGCTCCATGCTATCTGTAACAACTTAAGCAATGAATGGTTGGTTGGTTTGAGCTGGTCCCGTGGTTATGCAATCACCAGCACATCCTGGCCAAGACATTGTCCCCAGGCATGGCCAGAATCCCCAGGAAGCCTGGACTGGGTCACACCCTGCTTGTCACCAAATCTCCCCAGAGGAGTGAGGAGGCGAGGGAGAATCTAGAAGTTCTGGACTCTCAGTGTGTCTAGACAACTCCGGTTCCTGCCCGTGGGTTCATGGTCTCACTGACTTCAAGAATGAAGCCACCAACCTTTGTGGTGAGCGCTACAGCTCTTAGAGATGGCAGGCCTGCCTTGGCCTCCCCAACTGTTGGGATTACAGGCATGAGCCACTGTGCCTGACCCGACATAGACCTTCTTCTCATGAGGTTCACTGTCCCCATGACATCCCTGTGAGCCTTTGGATGGGTTTTCTCATTGTCATCCCTGTCACAGCTCAAAGATGAGCTCATGCTCATAGTGTTACCAAAACACCAGGTGTGCGGTAGGTCCTGCTGCTCCCTGCCCAGAAAGCCAATCGCTGAGACACCAAATATTGCCAAGGAAGACTTTAATCAAATGCTGCAACCAGCAGATGGGAACTCAGTCTGAAATCCATCTCCCTGACTGACTAAAACCAGGGGTTTATACAGCAGAGAAGAAATGTAACAATGTATAAGAGAACAGGAACTAGATGGGCAAGGTAGCAATCATGGTGAATGAGGGAGTCTCAGTTCTTTGATACTTTTTTTTTTTTTTTTGAGAGGCCCAACAGGTCATTACTTGAGGAAGGAACTCAGATAAAACAAATATAAGTTTCAAGCTATAAGACCAGAAGGGTCAATTTCTATGTTTGTCCAAAGAACAGTGTATGGGAGTATTGGGCTGGTTTCCATCTGAGCCCCATTTTCCAGATGGGAGTGCAAAGGCACAGAGAGATTCAGAAATTTACCCAGGCCGGACATCATGGCTCACACCTGTAATCCCAGCACTTTGGGAGGCTGAGGCAGGTGGATCACCTGAGGCCAAGAGTTCCAGACCAGCCTGGCCAACATGGTGACACCCTGTCTCTACTAAAAATACAAAAATCAGCCATGTGTGGTGGCGTGTTCCTGTAATCCCAGCTACTTGGGAGGCTGAGGCAGGAGAATCGCTTGATCCTGGAGGCAGAGGTTGCAGTGAGTCGAGACCGCACCATTGCACTCCAGCCTAGGCAACAAGAGCGAGACCCCATCTCAAAAAAAAAAAAAAGAAACCCAAAGTCACGCACTTAGTAACTAAGCCAGCAGGAAACCTCACTTCAGAGATCCTTCTTCTTCTTCTTCTTCTTTTTTTTTTGTAAATTGTGGTATAGTTGGTGTGTAGAATAGCATACAATGATGAAAAGAAAAGAAAGAACTATGCATTTGGCCTGTATCAACACAAATGACACTGTCAGGTGTAATGCCGCAAGATGTGGAAATACAGGTATAAGATGATGGTGTCGATATAAAGCTTAGAAATGAACATGAACAGGCCCAGCATGGTGGCTCATGCCTATAATCCCAACACTTTGGGAGGCCAAGGCAGGAGGATCACCTGAGGTCAGCAGTTTGAGACCAGCCTGGCCAACATGGTGAAACCACATCTCTACTAAAAATACAAAAATTAGCTGGGCATGGCAGTGTGCCCCTGTAATCCCAGCTACTCAGGAGGCTGAGGTGGGAGAGTCGCTTGAACCCTAGAGGTAGAGGTTGCAGTGAGCCAAGATCACGCCACTGCAGCCCAGCCTGGGAAATAGTGCGAGACTCCATCTGTTAAAAAAAAAAAAAAGAAGGAAAGAAATGTGCATGAACAATGGTATATATTTTGCTTAAGGACATACACACATGAGTTAGTGAGATGTGAAGAAATGCGTGGGACTAATGGCTGCCAAATTCTGTTCCTCTAGTGCATAGAGGCTGTGATTAGGGGAGGAAAGCGGGGCTCAGTGACGTGGTAATACATCTGTTAACCTGTTCGTGGGTACAGGGGTGTGGTTAGCAACGCTGGTGCCCTACCCAGGCCCCACTGCTTTTGGTTGATTTTACTTTCAATCACTCTCCCAGGCCCCTCTGAGGAATCTGGCTGAAGCTGCCCTCCGGGGACGTCACCTGAGGTCACACCCTTGCTGGACTTTCATCCTTTCTCTGTCTTTACTCCTCCACTTTCCCACTACTTCCCCAGAGAGCACATCCTTAATGAACTCAACCTGAGACAATGGAGAGAGCCCAGTCACCCATAAGCTGAGAGGGCAGAGCCCAGGCAAGGCAGAAAGGAAGGCGGACCCTATCGTTAGCCAAGTGTGGTTGAGGTGAAAGCCCCACTATGCAGAGGGACAGACACAGCTCAGAGGGCAGCTGAGGTGTCGGTTCCTCCCTGCAAAGGGCTCTCTAGGGACTCCTGCTTCCCAGGTCTGGGGCCTGCTCAGAAGTGGCCACATCCCTTCCCGATACCCTCGGCCCCCACTGGGGAGAGCCATGACCCAGGTGGCACTGTGCCATGTGTCAAATCCCCAAATACTATTGAGACGTGACCTCGTTCCCTGCTGGCTTTTGCAGTGGTTGAGATTCCCAAGGCCTTTCAAAGAGGCCAGATCCACCAGGCTTTTTGGAAAGGGTGCAAGGCTTCTTCCCAGGATGCTGGGTGCTTGTCACTGACCCTGGTGCTGAACAGATCTTCCTCGGGTGCCCAGAGGGTCGAGTTTGGCAGGACAATCCTCCACCCCCACTGCAGGCAGGCTGCCAGGATAGAAGCAAAGGACTTCTGAGTTCTCAGTGATTTCTGTTACTGTACCCTGAGGGGTAAACCTCGAATTTTCCCAATGTCATCAGGGGACCATAGACCTACCTTTGAAGCAGCTTGGAAACAGGGACAGGTTTTCCTTGGAAAGAGAGTCAGACTCTAGCAATGAATAAAATGCACTCGTTTACAAGGCTTGAGTTGAAGCCCAGAAGTCCTGGGGCCCAGGCATCAGAGAGACATTGGGACAAGTCCGTTGGTAAGAGTGAGTTACTCTCTTACCAATGGGTTTCTGCATTCTTCTGCTTCAGGAACAACACCAGCCATTTATCCATTCACTCACTTACTCCAATATATTGACGGCCTACGATGTGTCGAGATATACTCCATTAAAGAAAAGAAACAGAGGCCTCTGTCTCATGCAATTTACATCCCAGTAGGACGGGGGTGGGGGTACAGGTGGGAGACAGACAGCAAATAGCAGACATAAGTAAGCGAATGGTCTAGCATGTCAGAGGATATAAGCATTTCAGCAAAAAAGAAAAAAAAAGAGCAGAGGAAGAGATGGGGATGGCATGCAATTTGAAATAGGGTAGACTTCACTGAAAGATGTAATCTAAACAAATATATATATATATATATATATATTGAGACAGAGTCTTGCTCTGTTGCCCAGGCTGGAGTGTAGTGGCATGATCTCGGCTCACTGCAACCTCTGCCTCCTGGGCTCAAGCGATTCTCCTGCCTCAACCTCCCAAGTACCTGGGACTACAGGCACCTGCCACCATACTCAGCTAATTTTTGTATTTTTAGTGGAGACGGGATTTCATCATGTTGACCAGGCTGGTCTCGAACTCCTGACTTCAAGTTATCCACTTGCCTCTGCATCCCAAAGTGCTGGGATTACAGGCGTGAGCCACCATGCCCAGCCTAAACAAAGATTTGAAAAAGGTGAAGGAGTGAGTCCTGCAGGTATCTAGGGACAGAACATTCCAGGCAGTGGAGGGTCAGAACATTCCAGGCTATCAGAGGGTCTTGGACTTGTCCTCTGGGTGAGGTGGAGAGCCTCGGGGACGTTCTGAACACAGGAGATTCATGGTCCCTCTGCTGCTCTGCTGAGAATACACTTTAGGGGGCAAGGATGGAGACAGGGAGAGCACCAAGAAGGCAGTTGTAGGAAGCCAGGGAAAGATGCTGGTTTCTGGGTGTATTTGGAAAGCAGAGACATGAGCTCACCCAACAGATGGGAAGTTGGGGGCGAGAGGAAGAGGCGTCAGGGATAGCGTCCAGGTTTCTGGCCCTAGTAACCGGAAGGAAGGGGCTGGCAGAGAAGGAGGAGAGAGCAGGTGTAGGGGTGGGTGGGAATCAGGAATTCAGCTTCGGACTTGGAGGGTTGGAGCTGCCTATTTGGCATGGCGAGTAGGCAGCTGGACGTAGAAGGAGGCTGGAGTTTGCGAGAGAAACTTGGGAGTGGTTGGCATATAGATGATATTTAAAGTCAGAAACGTGTACTATTTGCCAGATATATGCAGTAAGGCAGTTGATGCAAACCAAAGCCTTCTAATTATTGTTATTATTTTCATTTTGCAGCTGTAGAAACTGAGGCTCAGAGAGAAGTGACTTTGAGCTCAGTGTCACCACCTGCTGATGGGAGAGCTGAATTCAAAACCAGGTGACCTGACCTAGAGTCTTTGCTCCTAACCCCTCCACTGTGAGGTGGCCCCCTCACTGGATCTCTCATGGCATGTCTTAGATGAGAGGTGGATGGTCTTTGGATCAAGAGAAGATAATCCATACAAGAAGCGGACAGGAGTTTGGAAGCAGCAAATCAAGACACAAAGTGAGGGGACGCACTGGCCCTCAAGGAAACTGAATGTTGGGGAGTAGTGAGATGAGACTGAATAGGAAGGAGGGGCTAGATTGAAGGTACAGCTTCAAGATTGGCCTGAAAAGTTTTGACTGGATGGGGAAGGAAGCAGGGAGCCATTGATGGTTTTGGAGGAAGGGGGCATTATATGGTTGGGGCAGCCCTTGTGAAAGATCCATCACATATGGGCATACAGCTGATGAGGGAGGTGTCAGGAGAGACCAGAGAGGAGGAAACAGTCCCAGAAGTTGTTGAGACTCTCTGGGTGTGAAGGATGAGGGCTGAGCCAGTGGAGATGAGAAGGAAGCGAGGAAGCCAAGCTCCCACTGAAGACAGCGCTGAGCAGAGTCTCTGCCTGATGTAACGTGGGGGATGGAGGCGAGGAATGAGTCAAGGGCAAAGTTTCAGACTAGGGGGCAGACAGGGAGGTGGGAAACAATGCTGGCTTGAACAGAAAAAAGAGAGGCTGGTGTGAGAGGGAACTCGGTTTTGCACTTCTGGTACTTGGGGCTGAATGAACCATAGCAGGACAGATTTCTGCTTCCCAGCAGCCCACAGGTTAGTGTGGGG
The DNA here is from genome assembly GCF_007565055.1 of Rhinopithecus roxellana. Taxonomy (NCBI): domain Eukaryota; kingdom Metazoa; phylum Chordata; class Mammalia; order Primates; family Cercopithecidae; genus Rhinopithecus; species Rhinopithecus roxellana. The sequence continues at coordinate 42,102,650 of NC_044568.1, read as the reverse complement.
GACAGAACTGCACAGAGCTGGCCAGGCTGCAAGGCAGAGAGAGCTGAGGGGTGCCACAGAAAGATGGGCAGGAAGGGGCAGCGTCCAGGTAGGCGTGTCTGATTGGTTACTGGTCAGGGCTGGAGACAGACAAGTATTTATCCAAAGGTAAAAGATCTGGGGTAGATGATGTCAGGGAGGAAGAGAAGGTTGCTTGAGGCAAAAACAAAGTCTAGGACAGAGGCCCAGGCTTGCTCCTGCCACCAGCTAGCTCTGTGCTCGTGAAGTAGATTTTTTTTTTTTTTTTGAAATGGAATCTTGCTCTTTTGCCCAGGCTAAAGCGCAGTGCCACAGTCATGGCTCAGTCATGCACCACTGTGATGGGCTAATTTTCATTTTTTGTATGTGTGGAGACAGAGTCTCACTATGTTGCCCATGGTCTCAAGCTCCTGGGCTCAAGCGATCCTCCCACCTCAGCCTCCCAAAGTGCTGGGATTACAGTGGACTGGTGGTTTAAACTACTCTGGTCAGTTCCTAATTTTCTCATCTGTAAAAACTAATAGTTCTTACCCCTGAAGCTGTTGTGAGGACAAAGTAAACTAATAGACTTAACTGCTGAGACCACCCCCGCCACCCACCCCAGCCTGTAGTGAGAGCTCAGGGACATTTCTGAGAAGAGGAGCTCTTGGGGAGCCCAGGGAAGAACCATGTCCCAAATCCCAGTGGGAGGAGCATCAAGAAGGGAGGTAGGTTCCCAGGGATGACAAGGTGATTCCCTGAGCCAGCTGGAGACCAGGAACTTTACAGACTTCATCTCAGTCAGTCTTCCAGGCCATACCATGAGGGAGTGTTTATCATCACACCCATTTCACAGATGAGAAAAGTGAGGTTCAGAAAATTGCTGTTGGTCACACAACCAGGAACAAGTAGCAGAGGGACTGGGACCCAGGGCTGTAGCTAATGATTCCAGAGCCTCTGCTGGTAACCACTGCCCCACACTGCCCAATGTAAGGCGATGGGAGGTTCAGGGAGTGGCTGGAGGGGATCGAGAGGCTCAGACAGAGCACCTTTCCTAGAACATCAGAGCTGGAAGCCACATTGCTGAGGATTAATTAAATCACAAGTGGGCAGAGAGGAAATGGTAGAGGGAAGTACAGACCACACATCGGAGCAGTTTGGTCATGAATGAAAGGAGAAATGGGAAGGCACCATGCGGGGGTATTGAGGTCAAGGGGAGGTCTTTATGGAAGTGGAGAGACAGGATCATGTTGTCAGCAGAGGGAAAGGGTGTCATGGGATGGGAGACAGTAAAGAGCTAGAAGATGGCGGCTCAACTGAGGGAAGGAGGCCCCTCTGGGATGAATAAAGGTTGAGATCCAAGCCACAGTTGAAGCAATGTAGGTTTGGCAGAAAATGGCCACAACCACAAGGAAGTTGTAAACTAGATGGAGGAGGAATCAGGGTATCCTTGGTTAGATTCCTCTGCTTTATCCATGACAGAAGGATTTGGGTGTGTCTCATGAAATGATGGGACACACTGGTTTAAAAATAATTTGCCCTGGGATAGAATGTAAGTTGGGCCCATGTTGTAGTTCAGAATCTCTAAGTGACCATCCATCTATCCATGCATCCATGCATGTATATATCCATTCATCATCTATCAAGCCACGCACCCATCCTTCTATTCACCCATGCAACCACACATCCATCTATCTGTACATCTATACACACACCCACCCATCCATCAGTCCATCCGTCTGCTCAGCTATCCAGTTTCATGCATCCATCCATCATCTGTCAGTTCATTCATCCATCCTTCCATCCGTCCATCCATCCATCCATCCACCCACCCATTCATTCATCCATTCATCTATCCCTCCATTCATCCATCCAACCATCCATTTATTCATTCATCTACCCATCCATCCATTTATTCTTTCACCATCCATCCACACATCCATTCATCCATCCATCTATCCATCCATCCATCTACCCATCCATCCATCTATTTATTCTTTTACCATCCATCCATACATCCATCTGCCATCCATCCATCTACCCATCCATTTAGCCATTCATCTACCCATCCATCTATCCATTCATTCATCCATCCATCTATCCATCCATTCATCTACCCATCCATCTATCTATTTATTCTTTCACCATCCATCTACCCATCCATCTATCCATCATCCATCCACACATCCACTCATCCATTTATCTACCATCCATCCATCCATCCTTTCATCTGCCTTCCAGCCACTCATCTATCCATCACCCATCCACACATCCATCATCTATCCACCATCCATCCGTTCACTCATTTACCCTTCCATATCCATTCACCCATTCATTCATTCACCCATCCATAAAACCACTCACCTATTTATACATTCAGTAAACATATATATATATATTTTGAGACAGGGTCTCACTCTGCCTCCCAGGCTGGAACGCAGTGGTGCAATCATGGCTCACTGCAGCCTCAACCTTCCTGATGTCGGTGATCCTCCCTACTCAGCCTCCAGAGTAGCTGGGACAGGTGCACACTGTAACACCTGGCTAATTTTTTTTTTTTTTGAGACAGAGTCTCGCTGTGTTGCCCAGGATGGAGTGCAGTGGTGTGATCTCGGCTCACTGCAATCTCCACCTCCCGGGTTCAAGCGATTCTCCTGCCTCAGCCTCCCGAGTAGCTGGGACTACAGGCACACTCCACTACACCCAGCTAATTTTTTTTTTTTTTTTGTATATTTAGTAGAGACGGGATTTCACCATGTTGGCCAGGAAGGTCTCGATCTCCTGACCTTGTGATCCACCTGCCTTGGCCTCCCAAAGTGCTGGGATTACAGGCATGAGCCACTGTGCCTGGTCATTTTTTTGCATTTTTTTGTAGAGACAGGGTTTTACCACATTGCCTAGGCTTGTCTTGAACTCCTGGGCTGAAGTGATCCACCTGCCTCTGCCTCCCAAAGTATTGGAATTACAGGTGTGAGCCACAACACTGGCCTAATAAACATTTTATTGAGCACCCACTAAGGTGCTAAGTCCTGGAGGGATAAGTTGGAACATAAAAGAGATCCTTCAAGGATTTTACAGTCTTTTGTGTGAGTCCCAACAAGTAAATTAGCAATCACAAACAATATGAAGACAGCCATGAAGAGGGAAGTCAATGAACTCTGGGGATATAGAGGAAGGAAGGGAGTGAGGGTTCAAGCTGGCCCTCTGAAATGAGGGTAGGAGTAAAAGGAAGTGAGATGGGGGAGCAGGAGAGAATGTTCCAGACAGGAAGAACAGCCTGTACAAAGGCTTGGGTATCAGTAAGGGCCTGGCATTTTCAAGGAACTGAAAGAAGGTCCATGTGGCTGGGACAAAGTGATGTGGTGGGTGGTGGAGCTGGAGGAAAAAGTTGAGCCTGGAGAAGTAGGCAGAAATGTGGGCTTTGTCCTGAGGGTAATGGGGAGGCATTGAAGGATTTTGAGAGGGGAGAGCCTTGCTCAGACTCGTGTTTTGGAGATCACTGGGCTTTTGAGAGGAAGATGGACTAGACCAGGAAGGCCTGGAAGCTGGGGCATGAGTTCACGGCTGTGGTCCAGCAGAGAGATGGAGGAGGAGGAGGAGACAAATTCCGGACACATCCAGGTAGCCAACTAACACACTTTGCTGATGGACTGGATGTGGGCAGTGAGGGAGAGCCCAGGGACAGAGATGACCCTTGGATTTCCGACCTGAGGAACCAAGAGGACACCCCATCAGGAACGACAGACACATCAACGGGCACGTCAAGTCTTTGGGACAGGGGAATGGGGCCTATTTTGGGGCCAGGGGTGGAAATACCATTTGGGACCCTCACATCTCAGCTGGACTGGCCCTGATCCCTGATTCCCGGGCCCCTGGGTAGGGCAGGATGAATCCAGTTTCAGCTGTCAGTGATGGAGATGAGTAAACAAATGCTCAATCCTTCCTGAGCTGCTCCAGGAGACCCTAGGCAAGTCACTGCCCTGATGAGCCTCAGGTGACACTGGTGTGACGGGGATGACACTTCTGCCTAGCTGCCCACCCCCGGTCAGCCACAGCTGTCAAATGCAATTGAAGATGATGAAGAGCTTCCGCCCCAGCTGCTTGGATGCTCTGTGACTGACAGCATCCTCGTTCCACCCACTGCCTCGGGGACAGGCTTCTGTATGAGCCTGGGCAGAGCCTGGGGCAGGAACGTTCCTTCCCTGTCTTTCAGGGAGAAGGACCACATATCTGCCTGTTCCAGTGCCCTCTGGCCAAAGCGGAGTGGGCTGTTGCAGCAGCCCCTGGGGCAAGCGCGACAGATTCCTGGGTGGTGTGCCTGCCCACTTTAGTCAGAGGCGTTGAGACAAGGAGTTACCATGGCCGTTCCTCCCACTCACATCCAATTCCCCTTCACACTCTCCTAATAGGCCTAACAGTGTCTGGCCTGCTTCCCTGTCATGGCCCTTCCCCTTCCCCTGGCCACAGCATTCTCTCCCCTGCTGCCCCTCCACAAAGCTCTGCCTCACTGCCACCTCCTCCAGGGAGCATTCCTGATTGCCCTGACAGACCTCCAGGTCCTAGAGTCCTCACAGCAGCATAAAGATCTCTCAAGATGTTTCGGATAGGCCCAGACTTCGGGATATTTTGTCTGGAAGGTCCCTTGGCATCCATCTCACAGCCTGGGAGAACTGAGGAGGAATAAACTCGGTTAACCCCTGGTGAGGAAACCACCTCAAAAATATCCCTGGTCCCGGCCACCTCCCAAAGAAGACTGAGGCACACTGGGCCCTTTGCATCCATCTCACCTACCCTTCCTTCAGTCCTGTGTTTACTCGGTCAGTCCTGTGTTTACTCGAACGCTGAAGGTTCACTGCATGCCAGGCACCATGCTTGGCCCTGGGGATGCCCACAGCACGGGGCAAGGCAGACACAGCCTGTCCTCATGTGACTGGCTCTCAGTCTTGCATTTAGGCTGTGCCCTGTGCCGGGGTTTCATGCTATTGCCCTATTTTTTTTTTTTTTTTTTTGAGACGGAGTCTTGCTCTGTCACCCAGGCTGGAGTGCGGTGGCGCGATCTCGGCTTACTGCAAGCTCCACCTCCCAGGTTCACGCCATTCTTCTGCCTCAGCCTCTCCAGCAGCTGGGACTACAGGTGGCCGCCACCAAGCCCAGCTGATTTTTTGTATTTTTAGTAGAGACGGGGTTTCACCATGTTAGCCAGGATAGTCTCGATCTCCTGACCTTGTGATCCATCCGCCTCAGCCTCCCAAAGTGCTGGGATTACAGGCGTGAGCCACCATGCCCAGCTGTTGTTGCCCTAATTTATATCTGCACATTTCCCTCTCTGCACCTTTGCCTAAACCGTGCACCCTGTGCAATGTCCTTTCTTCCAATCTCAATATGAATATATATATATATATTTTTAACGGAGTCTCGCTCTGTCGCCCAGGCTGGAGTGCAGTGGTACAATCTTGGCTCACTGAAAGCTCCGCCTCCCAGGTTCACGCCATTCCCCTGCCTCAGCCTCCTGAGTAGCTGGGACTACAGGTGCCTGCCACCCTGCCTGGCTAATTTTTTTGTATTTTTTAGTAGAGATGGGGTTTCACCCTGTTAGCCAGGATGGTCTCAATCTCCTGACCTCGTGATCCGCCCGCCTCGGCCTCCCAAAGTGCTGGGATTACAGGCGTGAGCCACCGCGCCCGGCCTCAGTATGAATCTTATCTACAAAACCTAGCCCTATGCGCTACAGCCACCTCTTTCAGGTAGACTTCCATGAATTCTGGCCAGAAGCAGCCTCTCCCCAATCTGTGCCCCGAAGCCCTTTAATCTCACCTGCATGTCCTTATAAGGGGTCAGGCCCTGTTCCCCCACCCCTATCCACTGTGAAACCCCACAACAGCAGGGTCTGGCCTCTGTCCACCCTGCAGCCCCGGGCACAGCCCCAAGAGGCCAGCTGCCCCTGCCAGCCAGGCAGTCTGCACCAGCCTTGCGCTGAACCGGAACCTTCCTAGTCCAGAACCTTCCACTGCTACTTTCATGATCTGTTCCCCAGAATAAACAGGGGAATTTGGGTCCTTCTGGAGAAAGCTCTGAGTCTGTGGGAAAGCAAAGAAAACTCAGAACCCACCGGGGAGTTTCCCCAGCAGCAGGGACTGCAGTCGCTTCATCATTAATCAGGCTGCTCACTGGGTCACAGTTGTCCCTTGCAGTTGTGTAGCACAGAAGAGCATGTAGTGGCTTCTGTGGCAGGTGGAGTTCCCACAATAGGGCAGGCAGAAGCCACAGGGCAGAGCACACAGAGGGCAGCGAGGGCAGGAGGGGTGGTTGGCAGAGGCGCCCCTTCCTGCCTGTTCCCAGGACCCAGGCCCGGCCCTACACCTCTGGGCTCAGGCTCTGTCACCAGGTCAGGGCTGCCCTGTGCCTGCACACCTCCCCCTGCCCAGCGCGGCCTCCTTTGCATGGGGACTCTGCGGAGAGCTACTCTGAGGCTGCTCCTCCCTTCCTCTGGGATGTTGGCGCCAAGGAGGTGCCCAGGCAGGAAAAGCAGCCTCCCCTCCCCCTCCTCTGCATGTGCAAATGGAAGCCAGCCCTGGGCGCAGGAGGGGTGGCTGGGGGCAAAGAACCCATCTGGGCTGTGGCTTGAGGAGGGGGCAGGGTCAGGGTCTCTGGTAGCTAATGAGACCCCCAGAGAAGCAGAGAAATGTTGGTGCGAGGCCCACCAAGGGGGTCTCCATCTTCCTGAGATCTACCGTTTTGGCAGGGCTCTGTGGGACAGACCAAACTTCCTTCTACAAGTGATGAGATTGAGGTCCAGAGAGGGTCTGAGAGCCGCCCGAGGTCACACAGAGGATCCTGCCCACAGAAAGATTTCTCCATGAGCAGGGAAGCCCCCCCTCCCAGGTGCAGAAGCAGCCAGCCCTCCCTTGTTGAGGGGTGGGGAGAGGAGCGCCTGGGGCTCCTCCGAGGTTGAGGGTCTCTGTCTGGTTTCCTCTTATAGGATCCCCACCCTTCCACCTGAGGACTGATGAGGTTAGCTCTGAGCAATGCTCCGGGAGCGTGGGGTTTCCACAGGTCCCCAGAATCTAAAACCAAGAAACAAAAAACCTCACGACAAATAGCGGCTGTTGCTGTTATCGTGACGTTAGTGAAAAACTTTGTAAAGATACAGTGATTAACACAGGGTGGACTGTGAAAGGGTGGAAGGCAGCTGTGCCTTGTTTTGGAGGGGCAGTGCTATCATTTTGAGTTGGCCCTGGTCATGCAGGGACAGGGTGAAGCCAGGCCAAGATCCCCCATGTCACAATCAGAGTCCAGGTGCTGTCCTGCCTGGAGCCGCCCTTCCCTGGTGCTGCCCACCTGAAGGCCATGGGATTCTCATCCTACTGAAGGGATGCCCGTGCTCAGGCTCCTGTGAGCCCCAACAGGGTGACTGGCAATTTCCTCGGGGGACTGACCCACTTGCAGGGATGCTGTGACCTGGGGCTGAGACCCTAGAGTCACAGAGAAGCCAGTTCACCAACTTTATCAACCTCCTTATGATTGCAATTCTTGTTTTATTCCTGACCCTACTGGAAAGTGGACTCATGTTCTGTCATCTGCCCTGCAAAGAGCCGGGGTGCCTGGAAAGTCAGCTCAGGGCCTGACTCAGGCTGGACCCTGACCAGGCATCTAGTACTGACTCCGGGACACAGCTCTGCTAGAAGTGAGAAGCAGCATCTCCCACGGACCCCTTCGTTCTGTTCTGTATCTTAGGGTAAGGCATCCCATTTAGGGGAACGTGGTCTCCTGAGCTATTTGGACTGAATGGTGATCGAAGCGCCACCGGGCTCTTGCCTCCTGCGGTCAGGGCCTCGCCTGGGATGGGACACCAGCCAAAGCTGCTCTGTGCCCTGGCTGGGCCTCAGCCTCTCGGAGGCGGATAAAGCATGGACCTCCCTGCAGAGTGATGCCCATGTGCCTGTGCCCGGCAGCCGCGGTGGCCCCGACAGCACCCTGAAGCTCACTCATGGTCCAGAAGAGCTCTGCTTGGTTTCTGCCTGGTTGACTCCCCAACACCCCCGTCTGCTCCCCTATTCAAGCCACCATGCATGAAGGACGCTCTCCAGCCCCAGAGAGATGAACCCAGCTGTGCATGGAGGCTTTTCAATTCTAATAGAGGAACCGAGAAATGTCGCCTTTGAAAGGAGAAGTATATCACTGCCATGGGCTCCAGATACATGTACCCCACCTCCATCTGTAGTTGAGTGCCCCTTCTCTGGAAATCCACAAATATTCCAAGAGCTGGACTTCTCCTGAATCATCTCAAATTCTTCGAACTTCGCTGGTCTAGGGAAGGATATGAGGAGGTGACAGAAGGCGGGGCAAGACCCTCAAAGAGGTTAAATAGGTCACTGCCACCCTCGACTCTCACCAGGGTGTCTCCCTAAGCAGAGGGACCCGCACGCAGAGACTCCCTCCTGGGCTCCTGGCACCATGGCCCCACTGAAGATGCTGGCCCTGGTCATCCTCCTCCTGGGGGCTTCTCTGCAGCACATCCATGCAGGTGAGAGCAGGGGACAGGTGGCCAGGGGTGGGCACCGGGAGGACAGGAGTTGGGGGCATGAAGACCACTGCAGCAACACACACATTTGTGTATTATTTACACCCCACCTACTCCCACAAAAGACATGAGAAGCCCACAGCACTAGGATTTTGAGGGAAATAAGCAGAGAAAAATGTTGATGATGACCCAGCTCTTGCGGGTGGGCTTGGTGAGGTCCAAAGCGAGCACAGCTCCGACTGCAATGGCTGCGAGGTGGGGGCTGTGGCTGTAGTTGTGTAATGGAAAATGAACAATTCTCAAAATTATTTATTAGCCTCTGTTTTATTAACAGGTTTTATGCACAACGAAGGAATCAGCATAAAGATAGGATAATTAGTTCCAAAAGCATGTACAAAAAGATTCTTTTTTTTTGAGATGGAGTCTCGCTATGTTGTCCAGGCTGGAGTGCAATGGTGCGATCTCAGCTCACTGCAACCTCTGCCTCCTGGGTTCAAGCAATTATCCTACCTCAGCCTCCCAAGTAGCTGGTAATTCAGGGGCCCAGCCACCACGCCACCAATGGATTTTCACCATGTTGGTCAGGCTGGTCTCGAACTCCTGACCTCAGGCAATGCACCCACTTCGGCCTCCCAAAGTGCTGGGATTACAGGCGTGAGCCTCGGGTCTCAGCCTGAAAAAGAGATTCTTATATTAGGTTGGCAAAGGGAAGATGAAATAAGGTTGCCAAATATAGACATACAGGGATGCACACAGACACACACACGTAGGCACTCACAGGACACACAGGATCCCCCACAGACACACACAGACATGCATACCCACAAACACACAGGACCCCCACAGCATACACAGAGGCCTCACACACACTTGTGCACGGTAACACACAGACACACATACACATAGGCAGCGATGCACATGCAGTCACCACACACAGGTGCACACATGAACACGCACATGCAGATCTTCCATGAACAGCCTCCAGGAGTCCCCGCAACACACACCCAGATACTCACAGACACCCCTGCCCCGCTCCTCTCCCTGCAGCTCGAGGGACCAACGTGGGCCGGGAGTGCTGCCTGAAGTACTTCAAGGGAGCCATTCCCCTTAGAAAGCTGAAGACATGGTACCAGACATCCGAGGACTGTCCCAGGGATGCCATTGTGTAAGTCCCCCCCGGCCCTACCCTGCTCCTCAGGGCCAAGCTTGGGGGCAAGTGCTCCCAGGAGCTCCCAGGACAGCCACTGGGGAGCAGGGAAGAGACAGTGGGGCCTTCCTCCCTGACCTCTGCAGGCTCCTTGGGGCAGTTCATGTTCCCCATGCTGTGGGACCCAAAATGGCTGCAGGCCATGAGGTCCAACCTGTTTCTTGATTTGTGGTGAAATCGAGGCCCCGGAAGCGATGAACACCCCCAGGTCACAAAGCTGGTCAGGGGCAATGTGGTCACCTCCCCTGGCCTGGGCCTAAGCCCTGCCCGCAGTCTCCACGTCCCAGGCTCTAGGCCGTCTGGGGGCATGGGCAGGCTGAGGGGTGGGCACAAGGTCCTGCAGCCCTGGCTGCCTGGGAGGGTTGATGTCACTCAGGACAGAGCCTGAAGTCCCAGATCTGCCACCAATGCCCCGTGTGACTGCAGCAACTTCCTGCCCCTCTTGGAGCCTTGGAATCCTGGTCAGCACAGGGCGGCTGGTCAGCACAGCTCCCAGTCCCTGGGAATCCTGGTCAGCACAGCTCCCAGTCCCTGGGAGCCCTTCCCCGTCTGCCACCCCTGGTAACATCCTCCTTCTCTGTAGTTTTGTAACTGTCCAGAACAAGGCCATCTGTTCGGACCCCAACGACAAGAAAGTGAAGAAGGCACTTAAATACCTGCAAAGCCTCTAGAGGTCTTGAAGCCTCCTCACCTCAGACTCCTGACTGTCTCCTGGGACCACCTGGGACCTCCACCGTTGGTGTTCACTGCCCCAACCCTGAGCAAATGGGTCCAGGGGAGGCCTTCCAAGGACAAAGAAGCGCCACAGTGAGGGAGATCCCATCCCCTTGTCTGAACTGGAGCCATGGGCACAAAGGGCCCAGATTAAATTCTTTCTCCTCAGTCTGTGTCAGCGTGTTCGTGCCCACAGTGCAAGACGCACTTCCACTCCAGCCTGTCACTCTGGGAGGGTCCTCAGAGAACATCTGGTTCTGCCCTGTGCAGGTTGGAAAGGGAGACTGAGGCTGAGAGGGGCACGTGGCTTCCGCAGACCGCGCACCAGTGAGGGGAGGCCCTGGTGAGAGGCCCCGGCACGGGCGGGGCTGGCGGGGTCCTGGGAGGCGGTGGCTGGATTCTGTTCCCACCCACCCCGAGGTCTCCCGGTTTCCCTCTAGCCCAGCTCCTGTTCTTGCCCCACGTGGAGTTGAGGACAAGCTTCCCCGAGGTGCTGGAGTCAATTTCACAGACTGGCCAGGACCCTGCCGCAGGCCACAGCTCTGCCCAGTGCCGGGGAGCCCCCTGACCGAGGGTGGCGGGACCTTGCAGCCCTGTCCCTGCCTCCCCCCGCACTCACTGCAGGCCAGCTCGCCCGGCTGCTCCTGGCCCTGGCTCCCTCTCCCCGCTCAAATTGCAGACCAGCTTCAGAGCAAGGGGGATCTGTGGGTCCTGGGTCCTTGCGGGGGCCCTGGGACCTCTGCCTGCAGCTACCTTCCTAGCCCCCTCCAGCCCCAGGCAGGCGGGCACCACGCGGCCCTGTGGTTCCTCCTGACTGAAGTGTGATCCTCACCCGGCCCGGGCTGACCTCCCCACTACCTCAGCTGCGCCCAGCCTGCAGGAAGCCGGCCCAGCACAGCCGCCCCCCGACTCACTCCCCCAGCTCTTAGGGACTGCCCGGAAGCCGACCCCTGCTCCTCATGGTTCTCTCATTGGTTCGTGTGTGTGTGTGTGTGTGTGTGTGTGTGTGTGTGTGTGTGTGTGTGTGAGTCCCAGCTCCTCCATTAGGTTGAGAGCCCCGTGAGCCACTCCGGGGACCCCGCACCCCTGTGCTCAAAAAGATGGGGACTAGAGGCTCAGAACACCCCACCCCCAGACCCCTGCCCATGCCCAGCTACGGGCTGAGCACAGAGGAATCAGGGCCTTCCCTTCTACTTCTCTCACTCTCCCAACCAGCGATGGGGCCGTGGCTTCTCTCTGAACACAGTTTGGCGGCAGGGGCATGGGTCCTTCTCTTCTGAGGACCTTGTGGCCGGCATTGTTTGGCAGGGCTGCGGTTAGAAGGGCAATTTCCAGGCCCTACTGTTGCCTCCTTCTGCCCCCTTGTGGCCAGTCAACTCATTGCAGGGCAGATGATAGAACGCAAGTCTACTTTCCAGTAGGGGCAGGATTAAAACAAGAACAGCGATAAAAACGTTGATAAAACCAGTGAACTGGCTTCCCTGTGACTCTAGGGTCTCTTCGGCCGCAGATGGGCTCATCTCCTGTCCTGATGCCGAGGAGGATCCCTTGAACAACTGCCTAAGACCTAGAGTCCTAGGGGTGGCCCAGTCTGAGTTCTTCATGGAAAATTGTCCTCTGAATCCACCCGGTGGAGGATGATCTAAAAAGGGAGGGAGGCAAGGAGAAGCTCCTAAGATAGCAAAGGCCAGCGACGGTCGGGGTCTGGACCCCTGCACCCTGCAGGCCAGAGCTGGAAGGACTCTCAGAGTGCAATGGCTGGATTTCAGCTCACTGCAACCTCCGCCTCCCAGGTTCAAGTGATTCTCCTGCCTCAGCCTCCTAAGTAGCTAGGATTACAGGTGCCTGCCACCATACCCGGCTAATTTTTTTGCATTTTTAGTAGAGACAGGGTTTCACCATGTCAATCAGGCTGGTCTTGAACTCTTGGCCTCATGTGATCCACTAGCCTTGGCCTCCCAAAGTGCTGAGATCCTAGGCATGAGCCACTGCGCCTGGCCTCCAGCAAACTTCATTTAAAAAAGCAAGACCTTTTATTTCCCCCCTACTGAAATCCTACTCAGAAGCCCATATTATAAGCTGAGATAAGTAGAGCTGCCGTGGAGGCCTGTGAGGAGGTGGGGAGTTGCCAGAGGGTCCCTGAAAGTGAGATAGGGTGGGGGCGTTGCATAAAGGCAGGGAAGAGGTGGATCCAGGACTGGCAACAAAATGCACGATTCAGAATCCAAGTATTCACAAGCAGCATCCGGCGCAAGTTGGGGGATGGTGAGATGCAAGAGCTAGGACAACTGCCATGTGACCTCAGGGCATTTTAAGGAGGTGTGACTTGGAGGCTGCCATGATTGGAAAGCTGGGAGGGAAAAAGAGGAATGGGCAGGGTCGGGGTGAAAAGTGAGGAGGAGTGCCAGACTTACGTTGCTTCTTTCAACTGATAGGTGCCTCCCCTCCTCCCCCACCCCACCCCTGCTTTTTTTTCTTTTCAGATGGAGTCTGGCTCTGTCCCCAGGCTGGAGTGCAGTGGTGTGATCTCGGCTCACTGCAACCTCTGTCTCCCGGGTTCAAGGGATACTCATGCCTCAGCTTCCTGAGTAGCTGGGATTATAGGTGTATGCCACCATACCTGGCTGATTTTTGTATTTTTAGAGGAGACAGGGTTTTATCATGTTGGCCAGGTTGGTTTCGAAATCCTGAGCTCAAGTGATCCACCCGCCTCAGCCTCCCAAAGTGCTGGGATTACTATTCTGAAATCCAGTTTCTCTTCAACGTTCAACTGAGTGTTGCCTCCCCGGCAGCCAGACAACCAGCCCTGGTCTCTCTGGTTGCATCTGAACCTGGGCTGTGTGTCCTCCACCTGCTGCCAGCGCTCACCTCAGTCTAATCCTGACCACACTCTGCCCCTTGTAATTGGAGCTGCTTGGGTGATTTACCCAATAAACTCACTGAACAGGTATTTGGGTCAGGAAACAGTACCAGACTCATTTATGAGGAGGGAAAAAAGCTTTGTGCATAGTGTATATTTGATTTATACATTTTCATCAGTGCTGCTTGGGTGAATTCCACAAGGGGCACTAGCGGGGAAAGAGAAATTTCCTGGGGAGCCGTAACAACCAGGCCTGAAACACATCTCATCTCCAAATGTGGAAATTAGAATTGGATTGTTCTCCAGTGGCCCACCAGAGGGCACTCTGCTCTTAGGAGGAAGTTCTGAGGCTGATGTGCCAGAGGCCCTGACCCCACCAGCTGGACTCCCACCCCATCGCTGTCCCCAGGGGCTGGGATCAGCCACATCTGGTTGTAACTGCACTAGGCCTTGAGGCAGGGGTGTCTGTAGCTGGCCAGCTCTCCTCTTGGGGGAACAGAAGCTAAGAAACCACCAATTACACTGCCTGGGGTTTGCTGGATGAAGAGGAAGAAGGAAGAAATGCTGCTGGGACTAGCAGGGCCACTAACTCCAGAAGCAACCTGGGCAGTGCCGAGAGCTGTGGGCCGGGGTGTTTCCCTGTATTTTCTCAGAGACTGTATTTGTTCTATTTGGCATCCATTTATCACAGGGCCAAATCACAGGGCCAAAGGCATTTACACCTCCCCTGCAAGCCGGATTTTGCAAGTTTTTGAAAGTAATAATAGTTACAAACCCTCCTACCAATCCCGATCACAGACCCCCCCAACCATCTATATGTAACTCTCACACCAAGCCAGTAATTCCCCTGCCCTAAATCACCCAGAGCCGGGTAGAGACAACTAGGGGCAGCCCCTATGCCCAAGGCCCTCTGGAATTATTCCAACTAGCCAGACCTGGGCTGCTTCCCCTGGCCTGCCTTGCCCTTCAAGTGGAAACCCCATGAAAGGCTGTGGCCTGTGCTGTTCTGTGAACCTTCCTTTTAGCCTCCTGACCAAACTTGGTGCTCCCCCTGTGGAGCCTGTGTGTGGTCCTGCATGTGTGCCATGCCCTGTTCTCCTGGGAGATGCAAGTAATAAATTCTTCTTTCAGTGGCCTTGGTTGCTCTGTGTTGTCACTCAGCCACCTCCATCAATTCAAATCCTGTGGGTACATTTAAAAAGTTTTAAATTGACACATAGTAATTGTACATATTTATGGGGCACATGTGATACTTTGACACAGGCGTCCAATGCGTAATGATCAGATCAAGGTAATCAGGATACCATCACCTTGAACATTTACCATTTCACTGTGTTGGGAATGTTTCAAATCTTCTCTTCTAGCCATTTTGAAATATACAATAGGCCGGGCATAGTGGCTCACACCTGTAATCCCAGCACTCTGGGAGGCCGAGGTGAGAGGATCACTTGAGCCCAGGAGTTTGAGACCAGTCTGGGCAACATAGTGAGACTCAGTCTTTACGAAACACAAAAATTAGCCAGGCATGGTAGCGTGCGCCTGTGCTGCCAGCTACCCAGGAGGCTGAGGTGGGAGGATCACTTGAGCACAGCAGGTCGAGGCTGCAGTGAACCATGATGGCACCACTGCACTCCAGCCGGGGTGACAGAGGGAGGCCCTGTCTCAAAAAGAAAAAAAAAAGGCCAGGCATAGTGGCTCACACCTGTAATTCTAGCACTTTGGGAGGCCAAGGTGGGTAGGTCACCTGTTCAGGAGTTCTAGACCAGCTTGGCCAACATGGTGAAACCCCGTCTCTAAAAAATACAAAAAAAATTAGCTGGATGTGGTGGCATGCACCTGTAATCCTAGCTACTCAGGAGGCTGAGGCAGGAGAATCGCTTGAACCTGGGAGAGGTTGCAGTGAGCCAAGATCACACCACTGCACTCCAGCCTGGGCAACAAGAGCAAAATTCCATCTCAAAAAAAAAAAAAAAAAAAAAAAAAAAGAAAAAGAAAAAGAAAGAAAAGAAAAGAAAAGAAAAAGAAAAAAAAAAGAAATACGCAATAAATTGTTTACTAGTCACCCTACTGTGCAATCAAACACTGGAAATTATTCCTTCTATCCAGCTGTTTGTTTGCACCCATTAACCAATCTCTCCCCATCACTCCCTCTCCCCTAAATAGAACTACCATATGATCCAGCAATTCTACCACTGGGTATTTATCCAAAGGAAAGGAAATCAATATATCAAAGGGATACCTGCATCCCCATGCTTATTGCAGCACTATTCACAATAGCCAAGATATGGAATCAACCTGTGTCCATCAGTGGAAGAATAAATAAAGAAATTTGGTACATGTACACAACGGAGTACTATTTAGCCGTTAAAAAAAAAAAAAAAGGAAATCCTGTCATTTGCAGCAAAATGGATGGATAGTCGTTATGTTAAGTGAAATAAGCCAGGCACAGAAAGACAACTATCTCATGTTCTCACTCATACGTGGGAGCTAAAAAAGCTTATCTTTGAAAATGCATTTTAACACAAAGGGTCAGGGACCTGTTTGGAGTCTCTGCTTTGCCACTGACTGGCCACTGGACCTGGACACACGTGCCTTACCTGCCTGAGCCTATTTCTCCTTGAAGCAATGGAACTGGACCCTCTCTCACCTGTTTCGGGATGTGCCAATATGGCTACTTCTCTACCTCTCACATTGCTCTTAGGGGACCACAGTCTTAGAAAACCTGCCATTTCCAGTCGGGCTCAGCGGCTCACGATCATGAGGTCAAGAGATCGAGACCAGCCTGACCAACATGGTGAAACCTCATCTCTACTAAAAATACAAAAATTAGCCAGGCACGGTGGTGCGTGCCTGTAATACCAGCTACTCGGGAGGCTGAGGCAGGAGAATCACTTGAACTCGGGAGGCAGAGATTGTGGTGAGCTGAGATCAAGCCATTGCACTCCAGCCTGGGCAACAGAGTGAGACTCTGTCTCAAAAAAAAAAAGAAAGAAAAGAAAACCTGCCATTTCCTCATAATTGAACTGCCATCACCTGAATATTCCCTGTGCCCTTTTCCAAATCCAGCATGGCAACCACAGGGGTGAAATACTCAGACAAGCAAAGGGATCAGGGCTTTAAGAAGTCAGCCTTCAGCCAAGCACGGTGGCTCACACCTGTAATCCCAGCACTTTGGGAGGCCGAGGCGGGCGGATCACTTGAAGTCAGGAGTTTGAGACCAGCCTGGCCAACAGGGTGAAACTCTGACAGTACTAAAAATACAAAAATTAGTTGGGCATGGTAGTGCACGCCTGTAATCCCAGCTACTCGGGAGGCTGAGATGGGGGGATTGCTTGAACCTGGGAGGTAGAGTTTGCAGTGAGCCAAGATCAGTCCACTGCACTCCAGCCTGGGCAACAGAGTGAGACTCTGTCTCAAAACAAACCAACCAACCCTGACCAGTCCTCAAAATGATCAAGCTCATCCAAAACAAGGAAAGTGTGAGAAACTGTCACAGCCAAAAAGTCAGCCTTCAAAGGACTTTTTTTTTGGAGATGGAGTCTTGCTCATCGCCAAGGCTGGAGTGCAGTGGCGTGATCTCGGCTCACTGCAAGCTCCACCTCCCGCGTTCACGCCATTCTCCTATCTCAGCCTCCCGAGTAGCTGGGACTACAGGCGCCCGCCACCACGTCTGGCTAATTTTTTATATTTTTAGCAGAGACGGGGTTTCACCGTGTTAGCCAGGATGGTTAGATCTCCTGACCTCGTGATCCGCCCGCCTCGGCCTCCCAAAGTGCTGGGATTACAGGCGTGAGGCACCGCGCCCGGCCCAAAGGACTTGTTTAGTCCTTGCCATACATGTTCATGGTGGGATATTTACTACAGCACAAAGCTGGAAACAGCCCAAGGCCTATAACAGATGAATGGATAAACAAAAGTGGTCTAACCATACAAGGAAGATTTTTCTGCATGGATACGCCCTATGATATGGGTGAAGCTTAAAACACTGTGCTGAGCTAACGCAGCCAACTGCAGAAGGTCACACAGTGTATAATTTCATTCATATGAAATGTCGGAAGTAACTCCATGGAGTCAGAACACCGGCTGGTGGTGACCAGAGATGGTGAGAGAAGACGACGGGAAGGGACTGCTTACTGGGGATGGGGTTTCCTTTTAGGGCAATGAAAACATTCTGGAACTAGATCGGGGCAGTGGTTGCACCACACTGTGAATGTACCAAATGCTGCTGAATTATTTATTTTAAATCGTTCATTTTATGTTATGCGAATTTCATAAAAAAGACATATTCAATATTCACTTTTCTGCAGAGTAGCAGGCTTGGATGAGACATACATCAGCTTAGGACAAAGGAGTCCTCTAGGAGGGCAGCGAAGGGATTTCACCACTGCTGTAACACTTGTGTATGAAAAAAGGAGCGATCGGAATCACACACAGCAAAGCTAGTTGTCTACTGGAAATTCTCTGTATTTGAAATCGTTCATGATTTAAGAGAAAAAAATGTTTAAGTAATTATGGAAAATCAAAAAGGAAGGGAAGGGAAGGGGAGAGGAGGGGAAGGGAGGGGAGGGAACGGGAAGGGAGGGGAGGAGAGGGGAGGGGAAGAAAGAAGGAAGGAAAGGAGGGAGGATTCTAACCCAGCTGAGTCTAAATGCAGTCTCCAGATCATCGCAGTGCTTTGCAGAGGTGAAAGCCTCAATGCTGGATGGTGGGCCATGGGTAACCAATGACCAGACCACCAGCTGACCACCAGGAGTGACCACTGAAGGTGAGACCTGAAGTCACTAAGGGCTGAGTGGGGGCTTCTGTCCCTGCTTTTCCCCAGAGGGGTGAAGTAAGAGTCACCCGAGAGCTGCCCCGTCCCCACCCCCACTCAGCACAAAGCTATTTTATACATTTGTGTAACTTGCAGCAAAAAATTTGGTCACAAACAGTATTCACCTGCTCTGTGGCAACCTTCTCCCACTGTTATTATAATTCTGAGGCAGCTTTATATAGATGCCTTACTAGTTCTACTTTAAAATTTTTGCGTGAGATAATGGTGTCAAGTGTTCCACGGAGGTTCAGGTTCGTGTTGGGGAGATGCAGGACTTTGTCCTGGGCTAGCAGTATTCTCCTTAAGACCCAGGGTTTTACGTGAGGGGTTTTCAGGTTTTTTTCAATGAAGTTTCTTAGAAATAACAAATCCATCAGTTGGGCATGGTGGCTCATGCCTGCTAATCTCAGCACTGTGGAAGGCCAAGGCGAGTGAATCACCTGAGGTCAGCAGTTTGAGACCAGCCCGGCCAACAAGGTGAAACCCTGTCTCTACTAAAAATACAAAAATCAGCTTAGCATGGTGGCACACGCCTGTAATTCCAGCTACCTGGGAGGCTGAGGCAGGAGAATCGCTTGAACCTGGGAGGCAGAGGTTCCACCACTGCACCCCAGCCTGGTTGACAGAGTGAGACTCCGTCTCAAAAAAAAAAAAAAAAATACAAATCCATCATGTATATGGCAGGCATACAAACCAATAAAAATTAACACTTGTATGCCCACCATCCAGCCAAAGAAATAGAACTTTCCTGCTACTATGAAGTCCTGCCTCTTTCTCCCGTCTCTCTTTGGAGCCAGCTGTGGTCCTGAATTTTACCATTCCCCTTGAGCTTCTTTATTAGTTTTGTCACACACACGTTTGTATACATCATGTATATGCACATGTGTATGTGTATATCCTTAATGACAGGCTGATGGATCTGGCATGTTTTTGAACTTTATGTAAATGAAATATTTCACACACACACACACACACACACACACACACACACTTCTGTGACTTGCTTTTGTGGCCGTTGTTGCTTCGTGATTCTTCCATGTTGAAGTGCACAGCTATAGCTCATTACGGCTGTACAGTGTTCCACTGCTTGGACACACAGCTCATTCATTCACACTCTTGTTAATGGCCATTTGGATTGTCTCTTAGAAGTACTGCTGCTTTGAATACTTGTTTAGATTGTCTCCTGGTGCATGGGCCAAAGAATTTCTCTAGGGCAGTGGTTCTCAATCCTGGCTGCACTCTACGATGACCTGGGAGAGCTTTGCAAAAATGCTGACGCGCTGGGCCCTACTCCAAGGGATTCTGACTGAATTGGGTTTTGGAAAGGAAACCCAGGAATAGGCTTTGTTTTGTTTTGTTTTGGTTTGGTTCATTTTTGGAAGCTATCCAGGTGATTCTAATATGCAGCCAGTGTTCAAAGTGACATGAGGGTGACATTGCCGAAAGTATCCTCACCAACAGTGAGTTCCCACCTGGCCACATTTTCACCCATACTTGGTAAGGTTTCTGTTTAGCCTTCTCCCTGCCACGAGGACAGGCAGCTGGGCTGTTCACAGTCTCTCTTCTCCAGTGCAGAGACCAGGGTGCTTCCAGCATGCCAGGCTCCGCTGTGGGGTTCTCCCTTCAGCTCCACTGCCTGCCTGTGCACTTGGATCCCCACTGTTACAAACAGGGGCCCATTCGGCAGCTCAGGGGTTTCTTCACCTGGAGCAGGTTTGCACCCTCAACTGCTCTCTCTTCTCTCCTGTCCACACTCTGGCTCCAAAGCCTCTGCTCTCACCTCCTTCCAAGTATTTTGTGGTTCTGTTTTGGCTGCCTCCTAACCCCAAAGAAGGTGTGGTTTGTCTCTGCTACCCCCTCCATTTACTGCTTCTGAGTGATTTCAGAAGGAGGAAGTCCCAAATGTACACTGCCAAGTTCTAAGCTAGAGACCTTAGAAAACAAAAAAAGAAGAAAGATTACACCCCTAGCCCCACCTCGGTCCACACTGGGCTGACTCAGAACGTCCAAGGACATCAGGCCTCAGTACTTTTTCTTTTTTTTTGAGATGGAGTCTCGCTCTATCGCCCAGGCTGGAGTGCAGTGGCCGGATCTCAGCTCACTGCAAGCTCCGCCTCCCGGGTTTATGCCATTCTCCTGCCTCAGCCTCCCGAGTAGCTGGGACTACAGGCGCCCGCCACCTCGCCCGGCTAGTTTTTTTGTATTTTTTAGTAGAGGCGGGGTTTCACGGTGTTAGCCAGGATGGTCTCGATCTCCTGACCTCGTGATCCACCCGTCTTGGCCTCCCAAAGTGCTGGGATTACAGGCTTGAGCCACCGTGCCCGGCCAGTACTTCTTTTTTTTTAGATGGAGTTTCACTCTTATCACCCAGGCTGGAATGCAATGGCGCCATCTTGCCTTACTGCAACCTCCACCTCCCGCGTTCAAGCAATTCAACTGCCTCAGCCTCCCAGGTAGCTGGGATTACAGGCATGTACCACCACACCTGGCTAATTTTTGTATTTTTAAGTAGAGACAGCATTTCACCATGTTGGCCAGGCTGGTCTCGAACTCCTGACCTCAGGTGATCCACCTGCCTTGGCCTCCTGAAGTGCTGGGATTACAGGTGTGGGCCACCGTGCCAGGCCAGGCCTCAGTACTTTTGTTTATTTTTTTGAGACGGAGTCTCCGTCTCCCAGGCTGGAGTACAGTGGCACGATCTTGGCTCACTGCCAGCTCTGCCTCCCGGGTTCATGCCATTCTCCTGCCTCAGCCTCCCAAGTAGCTGGGACTACGGGCGCCCACCACCACGTCCGGCTAATGTTTTGTATTTTTAGTAGAGACGGGGTTTCACCGTGTTAGCCAGGATGGTCTCAATCTCCTGACCTCGTGATCTGCCTGCCTCGGCCTCCCAAAGTGCTGGGATTACAGGCATGAGCCACCGCACCCAGCCAGGCCTCAGTACTTTTAAGAGGTGCTTAGGTGAATGATGGCAGCAGGTTACCCTCCTGGTCTCACCCTTTCCTCAGATGTAAGATGAGGTTGCATTCAGTGATTATCAGAGCCCGTGTTGGCTCCAATACTGTGAGCTTGCTGAAGGCCGAAACCTCTAGCCTGTCTGGCTGTTGCCTCACTGGGTGCAGGTGCAGGTGCAGGTGCAGGTGTGGCTGAGCCCCCGGCCCAGGTGTGCTCTGCTGATTGGCAAGGACTCTTTCCTCACTCTGGGCCCCAAACTCCGAGCTGGCTGGCTTGCCCCGGACCCTGTGGAGTGACACGGCAACTGCCGGTGTGAAATCATTAACTACACCAACTGCAGCAGATAGGAGGTGGCAGCGTCCTTTTTGCCAGCAGCATCTGGGACTCATAACAAGAATCGGCGAGGGCTTGTTGCATTTGCTAGGCCTGTTCAGGAAGCTCTGGCTCAGGATCTCTTGTTCTCAACCTGGAGGGTGAGATTTTTGTCCTTCATCTGGGCAAGTGCAGCAGAAGCAACTAACAGTGGCCCTGCAGCTTAATAATTATGTTACTATCGGGCCAGGCGTGGTGGCTCATGCCTGTTAACCCCAGCACTTTGGGAGGCCAAGGCGGGCAAATCACGAGGTCAGGAGTTTGAGACCAGCCTGGCTAACATGGTAAAACTCCGTCTCTATTAAAAATACAAAAAATTAGCTGGGCGTGATGGTACACGCCTATAGTCCCAGCTACTTGGGAAGCTGAGACAGGAGAATCACTTGAACCTGGGAGGCAGAAGTTGCAGTGAGCCAAGATCACACCACTGCACTGCAGCCTGGGTGACAGAGCAAGACTCAGTCTCAAAACAACCACCACCACCACAACAACAAATAATAATAATAATAATAATAATGTTACTGTCAAACCATTCTGGGGCTGAATTAGTTTCCTATTGCTGTGTAACCAACGACCTCACATTTAGCTGCTTGTAACACCCATTTCTTATCACAAGTTCTGTGTGCCAGGAGTCCAGGCACAGAAGACCGGGGCCTCTACTCAGGATCTTACAAGGTACTGGCTAGGCTGCATTCTCATCTGGAACTTGGGGTCCCCTCCAAGCTAACGTGGTTGTTGGCAGAATGCAGTTCCTTGCAGCTGTGGACTAAGGTCCCCTTTTTCTCAACTGTCTGCCAATGTGTGAGGAGCCTGCACTCAACAGTTCTGTGGCCCTCTCACTGCTTGATATGGTGAGGCTTTGTGTCCCCACCCAAATCTCATCTTGAATTGAAATCCCCATAATCCCCATGTGTCAAGGGAGAGGGGTGGAGGTCACTGAATCATGAGGGCGGTTTCCCCCATGCTGTTTTCATGATAGTGAGTTCTCACAAGATCTGATGGTTTTATAAGGGACTCTTCCCCCTTTGCTCAGCATGTCTCCTTCCTGCCGCCTTGTAAAGAAGGTGTCTTGCTTCCCCTTCGCCTTCTGCCACGATTGTAAGTTCCTGAGGCCTCTCCAGACATGCAGAACTGTTGAGTCAATTAAACCTCTTCCCTTTATAAATTACCCAGTCAAGGACAGTTCTTTATAGTAGTATGAGAGCAGACTAATACAGCAACTTATTTCTTCACGGCTAGCAAAAGAAACTCTTCTTCAGTTCTTCTAAAGGATCAACTGATTGGGTCAGGCCCACTCAGGATAATCTCCCTTTTAATTAACTTAAAGTCCATTAGGGACTTTAATTACATCTGCAAAATCCCTTCACTTTTGCCACAGAATGCAACCTAATCGCAGTACAGATTATCCCATCACATTCACAGGTCCTGCTGAAACTCAAGGGGAGGTTATTATACAAGGGCATGAGTCACTAGGGGTCATCTTAGACTTGCATATAAAAGGGTCTTTGGAGCCAAACTTCAATTAGCCACACCAACAACTAAAATCCACCAGCAGGGACTAGCATAAGCAAAAGCAAACTTGGAGAATCAAATCAAGTTTCAAGGACAGATACCAATGAACACTTTTATTTACCGATAAAATATAAAAATCCAGGTCTCTTAAATCCACACAATCTCTCCAAATATTTGGCAAGATTGATCCCAAGTCCGTACGGGTGGGTAACAAGAACAAAGGGGTCTCTGCTCAGAGAGACTTATTGTTGTTCAGAGTTCTGCCCTGCTTCCCTCTAAATGCTCACCAACCTGGGCTCTTCTAAAGTGGGCAGACAGGCCTTATTCTAAGGGTAGGACTAGCCCCATTTGTGTGTGACACTAAGTTCCTCCAATGGTCCAAACTAAGCGTGGATGACTATCCAACATCACACAAAAATGCACATCCCCTCTCTTTACAAGACATGCAGAATCTCAAGATATCTCAAGATATGCAGCAAGTTTAATACCTGAAGGTTAACAGAAATGACAACAGGACACAGATGCAATGCTACAGTAAAATGTGGTTGGGGGTGGAAGGGGGCAGAGGGACACTGGATATCATCACAGCAACCAGTGAGTGAGTCCTCTGGTGCCCTGAGGAGGTTGTGAGACCCTTGACTCATGTCACAAAGAATGGAGTAAACTAACAACTCTGAAAGACAAGCAGGTGGCAGCATTGCTGAGATGAGACTCGGGGCAGGGGTCTGGAGCTCTGTCAGAGTGTTAATGCTCAAGGATGCCTGGGCTCAAGAGTGTTCTGGTCAGCATTTTAACATCAGAAGAAGGGGTTCTTCAGGACGCACTCTTTTCTCTTAACATGAGGTGAAGAAACCCATCCCATTCTGAGTAACCGGGCCCCATAACACCTTGGTCTTTTGATACACAGCAGCACTACACACCACTGCGCCCCCCAGCCAGCTTCACTCTGTCTGCTAAGCACCCACTCTGCAAATGGATCTCGGAGTGAACAAATCCAGAGGAGGTGGGAGGAGCCACCATGGTGGGATGTGAGGGACAGGAGTTGGCTGGAGGAGCAGATGGGTCCTATGTCAGGTCCCTCCTAGGCATCATGAAGATTGCTATCACTCAGAAGCACCTTTTCCCCAGGTTTGAAGGCTGGCATCCCAAGGTAGGGGCAGCTGGCACAGCGGAAGGCATCGCCCAGGTAGCACTGGAGAGAGAAAATGGGGAAGCCAAGGGTCAGTTTATCCCAGGCATACCAGCCAGAAGACAGAAATTCCTAATTTCATGTGGTCACAGTGGTCTGAAGGAAATGGCTGAGTATGTTTGCAGGTCCAATTGAGTCCCAAATATTAAGAGTTTTCAAGATTTCTGGTTTCGTGAAAAACTACAGTCAAGAAAAGTTCCCTAGGAGGCCATAGTTCTTTTGTTTTTTTGAGACAGAGTCTCACTCCATAGCCCAGGCTGGAGTGCAGTGGTGCGATGTTGGCTCACTGCAAGCTCCACCACCTGGGTTCCTGCCATTCTCCTGCCTCAGCCTCCTAAGTAGCTGGGACTACAGGAGCCTGCCACCATGCCCGGCTAATTTTTTTGGATTTTTAGTAGAGACGGGGTTTCACCGTGTTAGCCAGGATGGTCTCGATCTCCTGACTTTGTGATCCATCCGCCTCGGCCTCCCAAAGTGCTGGGATTACAGGCGTGAGCCACCGCACCTGGCCCTCTGTCACCCACGCTGGAGTGCAGTGGTGCGATCTCAGCTCACTCCACCTCCCAGGTTCAAGTGATTCTCCTGCCTCAGCCTCCGGAGTAGTTGGAATTACAGGCGTGAGCCACCGCGCCCGGCCATAGTTCTATATTCTATGCAGTTCAAAATACAACCAACTTCAGCTAAATGTCTAACCATCCGGTCTCACTCTGAAGTACAAAGAAATGGGCCAAAAATAAAAAAAAACAAGACCCTCCCCGACCAGCACAAGCACGCTAACCCACTCTCACTCTCAGGAGAAAGCCTCTCTCCCCATTACTACCTATGTTCGTGTGCTCACGCATTTGTCTGTTACTAAAATATTTGAGGTGGAGCTTGTACGTGCTTGGTTTAGAAGGAGGCCTAATCCCCCTGGGGGTGTGTGAATGCCGAGGAATGATCCTGATATTTACGTTTCCACAAGCCGACTTAGGTTGGGAGCTCATCTGTTCCCTCGACTTCTCTTTTTCCAGTTCTTCAGCAAGGCCACAGGTGCTGTGGGAAAATCAGTAACTAATGAATGAGAATTGTCACCACCCAGAAACTCCAAATCCTAACAGTGCCAAAATGTGCTTTAAGCCTTTTCTCTTCACACCGGTGTCATAACTCAGAAGCCTATGAGCCAGGCAGACAGCAGCAATGGGAGAGGCTGCTGAGGGAGACAGGAGTGGGAGGAGGATGAGGGAAGTAGAGTGTGTGTACTCTGTTTACAGAGGGCAGCCACTACTCAGCTTCAGCTGGTTATCATGCTGGGGAAAGAGTACCCAGTTTGCCATATTTTCCAAATTCAAGAACAGAAGGGGAAAAAAATCTGTTTTCACTTGTAATTTCCTGATTTGTAAATGCTGGCAACTTTTACATTTAAAAAACACTGATGATTAAACAAGCCTGAATAGCACTGATTAACTTTCTACAATCCTTCCCATCCATTTATAAAAACAAATGTGAAGACACCAAGGTCTCACTCTGATGCCCAGGCTGGAGTGCAGTGGCACAATCGTGGCTCACTGGTAGGGTTTTGAGGGAGAGTGAAATTAGATGTATGGCACAATTACGGCTCACTGCAGCCTCGACCTCCCAGGCTCAAGTGATCCTCCTGTCTTTGCCTCCCAAGTAGCTGGAACCACAGGCACATACCACCATGCCTGGCTAATTTTTTTTTTTTTTTAATTATTTGCAGAGATGGTCTCCCTGTATTGCCCAGGCTGGAAAACGTATGTTTTAAAAATAGTACAGCACTGTGATGACTTGCGCACAAAGCCACTGGATGCAGCATAGCAGGCTCCAGTCACCCCAGCACTCACCAGTTTTTACAGGCCTTCCTCTTTTTCCCTTCTCCACAAGAAGCAGCCCGCAGGGAAGCCGGATCTGGCTTCTTCAAGTCTTCTGGATCCAGCAGCTCATCCGAGTCAATGAGATCCTGGAGAGTGTTCAAAGCAATGAGTGACACAGTCGTGGTCTCTGCTAATGAAAAGCTAAAGTGACCACAGGCTTTGAGAGGAAACTTGGAGTCCAGGCTAAAGAAGGTATCCACCCTGTCCTACTTTTGGTTGATCATCATGTTCAACCTGACCACATGCTCAAGAGGCCAATGGTGAGTTAAACTACATCCACAGAAGATGCACTAGGATGCGAAGGAATTAGAAACAAATTTACATGAGAAAAAGCCGTAAGACTGGCCAGCATTGTGTAGAGAATATACACATGTTGGGGGTTAGGGGCAGGAATGAGGAGAAGGGAGGGAATAGGCAGAACAGAGAGGGAGAGAAGTGTTTATGAAGAGTCATGTGAAAAAGGGAACAAAATATCTTCTACATAATCCCAGAGAAAAATCAAACAGTTATATATATCTTTATGTAATTCTTTGTAAATGTGTAGACACTTAGTCTGTAAACCCTATGAGAGCATGAACCTGACTTATTTTGCTCACTAACTTCAATAGTAGAGGTGTAGAAATGAAGAACTTTATTACAGGCAGGGCCAATCAAAGATGGAAAACAGGGCTTTTTAAAGCATGAAACATTCAGCAACTTGCCCAAACAAAGGTGCCAATAAAACTATTTAAGCTGACAAAATCTTTTCAGGTTTACACATGCCCACAAGAGTTTTCAACATATCATAAGAAGTGAGAACAAGAAATTATGTGGGGAAAAAGAAATGCTAAAAAATTTAAAATGCCACCAACACAGCTGAGTGCAGTGGCTCATGCCTGTAATCCCAACACTTTGGGAGGCCAAGGTGGGCAGATCACTTGAGGTCAGGAGTTTTGAGACCAGTCTGGCCAACATGGTGAAACCCCGTCTCTACTAAAAATACAAAAATTAGCCAAGTATGGTGGCATGTGCCTGTAATCATAGCTACATGGGAGGCTGAAGCACGAGAATCACTTGAACCTGGGAGTAGAGACTGCAGTAAGCCGAGATCGTGCCATTGCACTCCAGCCTGGGCAAAAGAGCGAGACTCTGTCTCCAAAAAAAAAGAGCCACCAACATGGAGTTTCCTTCTAAATCAAAGATGTAAGTGACAGGCATAGTCATAAATCTGGGCTTTAAATACATTCACACCTACAAGTCCAGAAAGGTCACTATAGCTGTTCACACCCAAACTGGGGCCTGAAAGAAAGTCATCAAGTGACCGTGGTGCCAGCTCACCATGCTGTCGTCCTCCATATCGTTGGCTGAGAGGGTCCACAGCTTGGCAGCAGCAGGGTCCACAGCAGGCTTCACTGAGTCCAAGCAATAAAAGAAAAAAACTCCATAAAAACAGTCAGAAACTATTAATTACAAACATACCTAAATGCTTTCTGCTGTGTAGAAGATAACACACTGGCCTGGGAGGCAGAAGATGTGGGTTCAAATTCCAGCCCTACTCCTCTAAGAGGTCTGACCTTGGGCCAACCACTTTCTGGTAGTTACAGCAGTCACCATTTGCTAAGCACTTGCTTTGTACTAGGCACCATATTAAGCACTTTACATACATTATCTAACTTAATTCTGCTGACAACCTTATGAGGTAACTGTCATCCTAGTTTTACTGCTGAGGAAACAGGTTTAGACACTTAGGCTGGTTCCACAGGCTGCAAAGTCTGTCTGATGCTTTTAACCTCCATTCCATATTGCTTCCTCCTCGATACCTTAGTTTCCATCCTATAACATGAAGCTAAATCGTACTCCCTATGTTACTGCAGGTGTTTTGAGGATTAAATGAGAAATGTGTCAAAACCTTTAAAAATAGCAGAGCTTTATAGCCTCATGTAAACCTGCTACATACAAGAAAATAGGCTCTAGAGCTGCTGGTGGCAAGGTAACACCATCAGTGGCAGACAAACCTCACACCTCCTGGTTCTCTGTCTAGTCAGGAGAATGCAAGGAAGAGCCCAAGAGCTGAGGCTCAGATGCAGTGTGCGCAAATCCTTGCAGGCCCTTGGGGTAAGAGTGCCTTCTAGTGATCATTGTTATAGCTGGATGCTCACACCTGCCACAGGGCCAACTGTTCTTCTAAGCTATTCCTACTCATTCTGGAACCATGAGTTGAAAGGTTAGATTCCAAAGGATTTCTTCAAGATTTAGGTTAGACGGTCAAAACCGTACAAGTGGGGATATACCAGTAAATATCTGTAAATGTGTGCATACCTCACAGCTGGGTCAATTCAGGCATTTAAAAATAGTGATAGGAAGGATGAGGATGGGGCAGTGTGTGTGTGCACGTGTGTGCTTGTACACAACTTTCTAGGCAGAAGAAATACAGTTTTGTAAGTGTCTTAGCATCCTCAAAGTAAGAACAGCTGATTTTCCTGGCATAGGGGAAAAAAGCACATGAGAACAGGAACAGGGCACTCTCATCTGCCATTACCACTACACTGTGAGGTCTTCTGAGGATAAACGTTAATTCCGGGACCTGGAAGGACTTCATTAATTAACTGTGTGACTCAGTCCTGTAGAATTAGGAGGCCTCAGTATCTTCTGGTGCAGAAGAAGGAGCTGAACTAGATAATACCTATGCATTATTTCAGTTTGGGATCCTAATATGCCCACGATAATAGTACATTAAGTATTCTTCTATGTGGAAATGGCAGAAATCAAAAGACTAAACCTCTAAAAATATCACCATTTCATTTATTGCTGGCTCAATTTCTAACATGTCCCTCTAAACCCATTCAAACAGAAGAATGTCCCTAGGCCAGCCTTACCTGAAGGAGAAGACTTCTTGGTGATGGAAAGCTTAAGCTGACTAGAAGAACCCACTTCAAAGTTTGGTTTTTTGCCTGTGATCTGAACAAACAGCAGATGGTCACTTTCATGACCAAGGTATTCTCGAACAGACTGTACTTCCTCAGGGGTTAGGGGCTCCCGCTGCAGCTAGAATTCAAGACATCAAAAAGATTAGTCCACCCTCCTCTATAAAATGGTTTTACTATGTCTACCTACACAGGAGTTAAAGACTCATTTCTGTGCATTAAATATATAACAGTAGATGGTAACAGATACCACTTTATGCCTCACATTCAGTTTCTCACTGATAGGAACCCTAGAGTATAACCTTTGTCTGCATGTTTACTTGGAGCCTACCCCTTGGAAAATGTAAAAGTAGTTATAAAATATTAGGTATGAAGCATATGCTAGTTATTGGAGGGGATGTAATATAATTATGAAAATGAACCATATGTGGTCCTACTGTGTAACAGGAAAGAATGCCCACAATGAACACAGCAGAAATTTATATCCCAAAACACAAAGGGGGAGCAAAATCCTTTCTATGTTCCTTGGGATAAAGTAGCAGAGAATAAAGGTAGAAAAAAAGGGTCAGGGTGCCACCTCTATGTCCAATAATTATAGACTGGTTACATAAATCATAGTCCATCTATTGCATGGAATACTATTACATCATTAATATGAATGAAGGGTAATACACTGAAGTGGGTAAGTGTCTACGATATGTAAGGGTGAGAAAAAAGCTGGTGATTGAACAATGTATGCATATGATCTTATTTAAATTTTTTTTTTTTTTTTTTGAGACGGAGTCTCGCTCTGTCACCCAGACTGGAGCGCAGTGGCCAGATCTCAGCTCACTGCAAGCTCCGCCTCCCGGGTTCACGCCATTCTCCTGCCTCAGCCTCCCGAGTAGCTGGGACTACAGGCGCCGCCACCTCGCCCGGCTAGTTTTTTGTATTTTTAGTAGAGACGGGGTTTCACCGTGTTAGCCAGGATGGTTTCGATCTCCTGACCTCGTGATCCGCCCGTCTCGGCCTCCCAAAGTGCTGGGATTACAGGCTTGAGCCACCGCGCCCGGCCTTTACATTTTTAAAAAAGTATGTGCATGTAGATGCTTGTAAATACATAGGAAAGGTCTGAATGGACATACAAAAAGGCATTGGTGGCTTCCTCTGGGGAGAGAAGTGTGAGCAAGGAGTAGGATATCACTTTATATTCTGTATGCTTCAGTATAAAGTGAATTTTTATGAGGAGTCTGATATAGTTTGGATATGTGTCCCCTCTAAATCTCATGTTGAATTGTAATCCCGAGTGTTGGAGGTGGGGCCTGGTGAGAGGTGACTGGATCATGGGGGCCGATTTCTCATGCATGGTTTAGCACCATCCGAATTCTCATGAGACGTGGTTGTTGTAAAGTGTGGCACCTTCCCCACCCCAACTCTTCCTCTCTTTCTTGATCCTGCCTTTGCCATGTGATGTGCCTGCTCCTGCTTCACCTTCTGCCATGAGTAAAAGTTCCTTGAGGCCTCCCTAGAAACCCAGCAGTTGCACGCCCATGCTTCCTGTACAGTCTGCAGAACAGTGAGCCAATTAAACCTCTTGTCTTTACAAATTATTCAGTCTTAGGTATTCCTTTATAGGAACAGAAGAACGGTCTAATACACATTCCTTATTTTAAAATCAAGCACAGAAAACCTTAAACTAAAAGGAAAAATAAGAAGAGGTTGGCATAAAGAATCTAAGGCCTGGCAGGATGCAGTGGCTCACGCCTGCAATACCAGCACTTTGGAAGGCCGAGGCGGGTAGATCACCTGAGGTCAGGAGTTCGAGAACAGCCTGGCCAACATAGCGAACCCCCATCTGTACTAAAAATACAAAAAATTAGCTGGGTATGGCGGTGCATGCCTGTAATCCCAGCTACTTGGGAGGCTGAGGTAGGAGAATTGCTTGAACCCAGGAGGCGGATGTTGCAGTGAGCAGAGATCGTGCCACTGCACTCCAGCCTAGGCAACAGAGCAAGACTGTCTCCAAAAAGAAGGAAAAAAAATTAAAAAAAATAAAGAATTTAAGGTCCTACGTTATGTAAGAAATAACAGGCACAACAGCTATCATGCTGTAACATTTACCTCTCCCACATCCAAGAAAATTTTAACATCAAAGAGTGTAGAAATATAAACACTTCTGCTTAATTTAAATATTTCCACTTAATTGTCAGAAAAGGAACTTTGCCCCCTAACCTATTCCAACCTCCCACCAAAAATGTGAGGCTGAACTAGGTGACAGTGTTCACCCAGGCCTAGGATTCGGGTCTACTGAGAGGTGGGTGTTGGAAGCAACAGAGCTGCTGCTCATGCCCCTCAGCTGTCACTACCACTAAACTAGTACCAAGGAGACAAGAACAAGCCCCAGCCCACATGGGCCAAGTTGAGTCTCTTCGAAGTTGATTATTCTCACAAGTTTTTTTTTTTTTTTTTTTTTTGAGACAGAGTCTCACTCTGTCACCCAGGCTGGAGTGCAGTGGCGTGATCTTGGCTTACTACAAGCTCTGCCTCTCAGGTTCACACCATTCTCCTGCCTCAGCCTCCCGAGTAGCTGGGACTACAGGCGCCTGCCACCAGGCCCAGCTAATTTTTTTGTATTTTTAGTAGAGACAGGGTTTCACTGTGTTAGCCAGGATGGTCTCAATCTCCTGACCTCGTGATCCACCTGCCTCGGCCTCCTAAAGTGCTGGGATTACAGACATGAGCCACAGCGCCTGGCCTATTCTCACAAGTTTTGTCCTTTGAAGCATCATGTGTCTTTTTTTTTTTTTTTTTTTGAGACGGAGTCTTGCTCTGTCGCCCGGGCTGGAGTTCAGTGGCCGGATCTCAGCTCACTGCAAGCTCCGCCTCCCGGGTTCACGCCATTCTCCTGCCTCAGCCTCCCGAGTAGCTGGGACTACAGGCGCCCGCCACCTCACCCGGCTAGTTTTTTGTATTTTTTAGTAGAGACGGGGTTTCACCATGTTAGCCAGGATGGTCTCGATCTTCTGACCTCGTGATCCGCCCGTCTCGGCCTCCCAAAGCGCTGGGATTACAGGCTTGAGCCACCGCGCCCGGCCGTGTCTTTTTTTTTTGAGACGGAGTCTCGCTCTGTCACCCGGGCTGGAGTGCAGTGGCCGGATCTCAGCTCACTGCAAGCTCCGCCTCCTGGGTTTATACCATTCTCCTGCCTCAGCCTCCTGAGTAGCTGGGACTATAGGCGCCCGCCACCTTGCCCGGCTAGTTTTTTGTATTTTTTAGTAGAGACGGGGTTTCACCGTGTTAGCCAGGATGATCTCGATCTCCTGACCTCGTGATCCGCCCGTCTCGGCCTCTCAAAGTGCTGGGATTACAGGCTTGAGCCACCGCGCCCGGCCAGCATCATGTATCTTACATGCAAAGCGTTTCTTGTTTCCTAGTTCTAAGCAATACTGATTACCTCACCTGCAGGGCATCAAAGAAAGTTGTCTACAAACATACCTCTTTCACTTCCACAAGACCAGAAAGAGTCAGGGCTGAACACAGCTTAGATGCTGTCTTCACTTTGCTATTGTTACCTGCCAAAAGGAAAATCTCAATTAATAGCTTTATAGGTCAAAGTAGGAAAAATAATAAAGGCTCAATCCTATGTGGGTTAGCAAGCATTCAAACAATAATAACCAGGTGGGCGTGGTAGCTCATGTCTGTAATCCCAGCACTTTGGGAGACTGAGGTGGATAGATCACTTGAGGCCAGGAGTTCAAGACCAATCTGGCCAACATAGCAAAATCCCGTCTCTACTAAAAATACACACACAAAAAATAGCCAGGCGTGGTGGCACATGCCTGTAATCCCACCTACTTGGGAAGCTGAGGCATGAGAATCGCTTGAACCCAGGAGGTGGGGATTGCAGTGAGCCGAGACTGCACCACTGCACTCTGGCCTGCACAACAGAGTGAGACTTGATCTCAAAGAAAAAACAAAAAACAAAACAAAACAAAATAACCTATTCTGTTTAATGTACAGATGGTCCCTGACTTAATGATGGTTCTACTTGTAATTTTTCAACTTTTATGATGGTGTAAAAGTGATACCCATTCAAGTAGAAATTGTATACTTCAGTTTTCACTAAATTACATGAGATACTCAGCACTTTATTATAAATAGGCTTTGTGTTAGATGATTCTGCCCAACTGTAGGCTAATGCAAGTGTCCTAAGCGTGTTTAAGGTAGGCTAGGCTAAGCTAAGCAATTATGTTTAGTAGGTTAGATGAATTACATGCATTTTCGTCTTAATAGCATTTATCAGGACGTAACTCCATTGTAAGATGAGGACAACTGTATATACATTTTAGTGATACTATTTTATTCTTCTTCTTATTTTTAAGACAGGGTCTCACTTTGTCATGAAGTGCAGTGGCATGATCTCGGCTCATTGCAGCCTCGACCTCCCAGATTCAAGCAATCCTCCTGCCTCAGCCCCCACCAAGTAGCTGGGACTATAGGTGGGCACCACCATGCCTGGCTAATTTTTGTATTTTTTGTAGAGACGGGGTTTTGCCATGTTGCCCAGGCTAGTCTCGAACTCCTGGACTCAAGCAATGCGCCTGCCCTGGCCTCTCAAACTGCTGGGATTATAGGTGTGAGCCACTGTGCCTGGCCATAGTGACACTATTTTAACTTGACAAACACTTTTTTTTTGTTCAAAGTGTTTTTACCTAAGCTCTTAAATGTTACAATTCCATTATACTACACATAACACAAAGTTCTATTTCCCCATAAACAATGAACACCTTTATACATTTCAAAATACTTTCATTTCTATTATTCTATTATTCAATTTGATGAAATTGTTACATTTTGACTGAAAGTCTAGTGAAAAATATTAAAATCCAGAATTGAATCACTCTGACAGCTATACCACTGATCAAAAAATTTTTTACTTCATGAACACTGTCATTAGTTTCATATGAATCAATAATTACCACATCACTCCCAGAGTTCCAGTCATTATTTTTAAACTTTTTATTTTGAAATAACTATAGATTCACAGGAAGTTGGAAAAAACAAAAAAGTTCTGTATATTAAGGAGGTCTTCACTTCCTCTCTCCCCACAGTAACATCTTACCCAATTATAGCCTGATATGAAGACCAGGAAATTGATACTGATGGTCCACATAGCTTTTTCAGATTTCATTACTTTAACATGTACTCGTTTGGCAGAGGGGGCTTTACAGTTCCAAGTAATTTTATTACATGTGTAGATATGTGTAACCACCACATTCAGAACACAGAATTGTTCTATCTATAAAGGAGAACCATTATACTTCCCCTTTATAGCTCCACACACCCCTTTCCTCCCACTTCTAACCTCTGGCAAACTCTAATCTGATCTCCACCACTATAATTTTGTTATTTCAAGAGTATGAATGGAATTGTACAGCACAGAGCCTTTTGAGATTGACTTTTTTCACTCAGCTACTTCCCTTGATATCCATCCAAGCTGATGTACATATAGTTAGCGTGTTCCTTTTTATTGCTGCATCACTTTCCATATTATGAACATATCAAAGTTTAACTATTCACCTGCAAAAGGACCCATTTTTAGATGGCAGTGTCCTTCTATTTTGTTACATAATGAGTCAGCCAAAGATTACAATTTCTCCAGATATGTTGCTTCAGATTTTAACGATAACTTATCCCCAAGGAAAAGGTTTTGCTATAGGAATACTGATCTCCCAATGATATCTCCTGATCAGGGAGATGCAGCACACATGCTCAAAGACTCAACCCTGTCAAATGTGTTTTTCAAGTGAAGCTCTCCTTACCTACAGCTGTCTCTACCAGCTCTTTCAGAAAAAGACATCCACCAGGCCGAAGGATCCGGGCGATTTCAGCCAAAATCTCAGCACTGTGCAGAGTGGTGCTTCCCGGGACTAAACCTGACAAAATAATGTCAAAGCTGGATTCTTTGTGGGCAGCTGAAAAGAAGAGGACTCTAATTAGCAATCATCTGGCCTGGGACAATCTCCTGGTCCCTTTCAACCCCCAACAAAGGCTACAGACCTCACCCTGAGAGAATGGACCCCACTCGGTATCCATCCAAGAAGCTGGATGAATAGTAAGTGTTTTAAAAAAACATGGAATAGCGGCCGGGCGCGGTGGCTCAAGCCTGTAATCCCAGCACTTTGGGAGGCCGAGACGCGCGGATCACGAGGTCAGGAGATCGAGACCATCCCGGCTAACACCGTGAAACCCCATCTCTACTAAAAAATACA
This sequence comes from Rhinopithecus roxellana, assembly GCF_007565055.1. Lineage (NCBI taxonomy): Eukaryota > Metazoa > Chordata > Mammalia > Primates > Cercopithecidae > Rhinopithecus > Rhinopithecus roxellana. The sequence continues at coordinate 42,067,485 of NC_044568.1, read as the reverse complement.
AAAAACTAGCCGGGCGAGGTGGCGGGCGCCTGTAGTCCCAGCTACTCAGGAGGCTGAGGCAGGAGAATGGCGTGAACCCGGGAGGCGGAGCTTGCAGTGAGCTGAGATCCGGCCACTGCACTCCAGCCCGGGTGACAGAGTGAGACTCCATCTCAAAAAAAAAAAAAAAAAAAAAAAAACATGGAATAGCTACACAGAAAGAACATCATACTTATGGAAATCATCAACTACACTCCTAAGCTCAGTGTATCTCAACTGAAAAATAACAGGGTGACGAGCCACCACTATCACATGCCACCCTAAAAGAAAACTCAGGTATCAAGGAACCACAGAAAGGCAACACTCCCACAGAAACCCCTCCAGCCTCATACAGACAACATGGGTGGGTACTTACACTGCAACAGCTGGTTGATGTTTTCCACAGACACGTGGCCTTCACTGCCAGTTAACACTTGAAGCTTATCCACCAGATCTTTCAGAGCCTCCACTGGGGATGACTTATCCCAGACCACTGCCACAAACTGGCCAGCAGAGATCCCAAAATCTGCCATTCTTGCAGTGCAGTACTGATGGACCTAAAAACTGCTGGCCAAAAGAGAATCAAGACTGGGCAGAGACAAAGTGCAGTTTAATCCATGAGGTATCATAAAATATGATTAGAATCCCAACCTAACTTGTAACCGCCCACTAGGGAATGCTGACATTAGAAACCCTACTGTATATGCTAAAGAGTCTGAATACATGAACCCCATTATCTCAAGTCTTCATAATCCCAACATTCCCAAAAAAGGCCAATAGCTTCCTTGGTGAGAATCCTGACTTGGAAGAGTCAAGAAAGGGGATTAGAGGCAAGTAAGAAGGTTGGAGGCAGAAAGATGATTTCCTCTTTAAGATAATTCAGCATGAATGGAATGCAAAACACACAGGACATCAATCAGGCAAAATGTGACTCAGCAAGGAAGGCAAATAAATTGACAGAAATAATCCAACCACAGGTTCAATGTTTTTAAAATGAAACAACGCATTTAAAATTTGCAAACTGAATACTGGTATTTTCCCTTTCATCAAAATATGAAAATTTAATTTCACTGACTCTGCAGTGATCAAGAATACTTACTATGTCTATACCATTTAACATTAGCCACTGTTCAAAGCATCTTCTAAACATTATCTCAATTGAATCTCAGAACAGCCTTAAATTAGATATTATTACCATTTTACAGTCTGGAAACTCAGGCAATTTACTTTGTCCAAGTCACACAACTAGTGGGTGTTACATGGATAAAGTGAGAGCTAGGATTTGAATCCAAATTCATCTGACCGTAAAGCCCATGCTTTTAACCTTTGGAAATTTCCCTCCATAGATCAACTTTCTCTTCTACTTGATACTCAGGTGAGTATATAATATGCTCACAAAGAAAGTAGTTCAAGAGATAGTACTCTACTCGGTTCCTTTCTTTCTTAAACATTAATGACACCAGTTTCCAATTTAACATAGCTCAAATAAATGAAACAAACAATTTCTGGTAGAGGGGTCAAACTTGGATTAGTTTTATGTTGAACATTTCAGATTTCTGCGGAGGTGGCCAACTCAGTGGCAATCACGCCACCACAGATACAGACTGAATTTAAGCCAAGTCACTACACTCTCGTTTCTTTTAAAATGTTGACTTCAGCTGGGCGCAGTGGCTCACACCTGTAATTTCAGCACTTTGGGAAGCCAAGCCAGGCGAATTGCCTGAGCCCAGGAGTTTGAGACCAGCCTGGCCAACATGGTGAAACCCCATCTCTACTAAAAGTACAAAAATGAGCTGGGCGTGGTGGTGCACGCCTGTAATCCCAGCTACTCAGGAGGCTGAGGCAGGAGAATTGCTTGAACCTGGGAGGTGGAGGTTGTAGTGAGTCAAGATCGTGCTGCTGCACTCCAGCCTGGTGACAGAGTGAGACTCTGTCTCAAAAAAAAAATAAAAATAAAAAAATAAAAAATTATAGCTCATGCCTATTATCCCAGCACTTTGGGAAACCGAGGCAGGTGGATCCCTTGAGTCCAGGAGTTCAAGACCAACCTGGGTGACATGGTGAAACCCCATCTCTACTAAAAATACAAAAATTAGCTGGGTGTGGTGGCAGAATCTGTGGTAGTCTTATGTGGTAATCTTATGTAGTCCCAGCTACTGGGATGGAGGAGAGGGCATGAGGCGGCAGGACTGCTTGAGCCCAGGAGCTTGAGGCTGCAGTAAGCCAAGATTCCAGCCTGGGTGACAGAGCAAGACCCTGTCTCAAAAAAAGCAAAGTTTACTTCAAGTAACTCTCCTCTTTGCCTACAAAACATACCCCAGGATGTCAAATATTTAACACTCAAGCATTAAATACTATAGCACTTTGATCTGTCACTCTTTTTCTAAAGGAGTTACTAAACGTTTTATTTGCTAGAGTGAAGTCAGTTAGCCTTCTAGATCCACGGCCTCCATAATCTGGCTCCACCTGTATATCCCACCACTCCAAAGTGATCCCTCCTTATTCTATGAAAACCCTTTGCATTTTCCCTTCATCGTGCCTTTTATCTAGCTCCTTCCGTATGATCCAACTGCTAGCGCCCCTAAAAGGATGCTAAGTGTTATCAGACAAGTAGGATTCTTTAGTCATTTAACTCTTGTTTTTTTAATGGCAGAGGGCAAGTAAAAATGGAAAAAGAAAAGAAAAAAATAATACAAAAGAGAATAATTTTTTTTTTGGGGGGTGGGGGGGAGGACGGAGTTTCACTCTTGTTGTCCAGGCTGGAGTGCAATCGTGGCTCACTGCAACCTCCGCCTTCCGGGTTCAAGTGATTCTCACGCCTCAGCCTCCCGAGTAGCTAGGATCACAGACGTGCACCACCACACCCGGCTAATTTTGTATTTTTTTAGTAGAGGGGGTTTCTCCATGTTGGTCAGGCTGGTCTTGAACTCCTGGCCTTAGGTGATCCGCCCACCTTGGCCTCCCATAGTGATGGGATTACAGGCATGAGCCACCTGCTCAGCTAATTCTGTGGGTTTTTTGCTTGTTAGTTCTGTTTTTTGAGACAGTCTCACTCCATCATCCAGGCTGGAATGCAGTGACACAATCTCGACTCAGTGCAACCTCCGCCTTCAGAGTTCAAGCAATTCTCATGCCTCAGCCTCCCAAGTAGCTGGAATTACAGGTGGACACCACCACACCTGGCTGATTTTTGTATTTTTAGTAGTGACAGGGTTGTTGGCCAGGCTATTCTCAAACTCCTGACCTCAAGTGATCTGCCCACCTCGGCCTCCCAAAGTGCTGGGATTAAAGGCGTGAGCCTCCGTGCCCAGCCAATTCTGGTTTTTAAATCCCTAAACAGCACACAATCAAGGACTGAAACTTTTAACTGGTACATGATGTCGAGGAAGAACCCCTGCAAACTTTAAGGTGTGCAATATGGGATCAATCTCACATTTAAGAACCAGCCAGGCAAGATGGGAGTATAGATTGCTGGACATTGTTATAAGAATAAAAATGACCTGTTTCTAGAATGATGTTGGAATAGGTTCTTCCTTGGGATAACAGAAAAGGATGATAAAGATCCCACCTACTAGACTACTGCAACTTTGCACTGTATTTACAGAAAAACTCTCATGAAGGAAACTAGGGGCAAAAGCTTATTTATCAGCTAGAGAAAAACAAAAAGCCAAATGGCTAGACCTTTTCAGCAACATTTATGGAGGCAGTTTTATAGGGCACAGGTTTTGAGTGCAGATGACCTAGGGTCCTATCTTCCACTGGATCTTATGGGCATATGACCATAGATAAGTTACTAGACTCTTTGAATTTGTTTTTTCATCAGTAAAGTAGGGATAATAACCTCATATTTTGTGAGGCTGCTGTAAGAAGCAAATGAGAAGATAATAATATGTAAGGCACTCAGCAGGCTCTGGCACACAGAGCTCTGTAAAGTAATGTTCTAGAACTCTGGGCTTCCACTTTTCTGTGGCTAGTTTACCTGCCTTTGCTTCAAACAGTCCTATAAAACCCTGTTTCTCCTTAGCCATGCCTGATAGGAGGACACCCCAGGGAGTGATAGGAAGCTGCTTTTTCATTGTTAGAATTAGTGTAAGAGCTGTGCTTTATGATCTTTGGACAGTACTCCAGCGGGACTGTGTCAGTAAATTAGAAGAATGTAAAATGCTTTGCGTTCTGGATCTCCCAAAACTAATCTTATGGCAAGAGGAGCTTATGAACTACATTCATTAAACATCAACCCTCAAAAAATAGGCATAGCCACTACTTTCAGTGAGCATTTTTCAAATAAAATAGGAGATAATATTCTTTCAAATACCTAAAACCAAAGTGTGATACTTTTCATCATCAGAGTTTTATGTTGCTGTTGTGAATTTGTCTTTCAAAACAAAAAAATCCATAACGAAAAAGTGTCCCCGTATCTAAGACAACATGCTCAGAAGCTGTGATTCAGGACCCAGCTTCATAATATGAGGTGGCATCATTGTCACATCACTGAGCTCATTAGGTGCCTCTCCAACTCTGACTGAGGCACACACATGTCCATGGCCCTTCTAAAATGTTACTGGCAGGCAGTAAAAGCGGATGTCTGAGAACAGACGGTTTTTCAGGTGCCCGGTAAGCATCAAATCTTGTGGCATTCGGTCTCTCTTCTGGTGAAAGGGGACAAAAGAAAATAGTAAGACTGAAGTTTGGGTTTCAGATCAAAAAATCCTTTAACTTGGGTGCATAAAAGAATTCCAAGAATACTGACAGTTATCAGAAAGGAAAATCCTAATTAAAATTAACTAACTGGGCTGGGTACGGTGACTCACGGCTGTAATCCCACACTTTGGGAGGCCTAGGCAGGTGGATCACCTGAGGTCAGGAGTTCAAGACCAGCCTGGCCAACATGGAGAAACCCTGTCTCTACTAAAAATACAAAGATTAGCTGGACATGGTGGCCTGCACCTGTAATCCCAGCTACTTGGGAGGCTGAGGTAGGGAGAATTGCTTGAACTCAGGAGGTGGAAGTTGTAGTGGGCCAAAATCTTGCCACTGCACTCCAGCTTGGGCAACAGAGTGAGACTCCCATCTCAAAAAAAAAAAAAAAATTAAAAAAATTAAATTAACTAAGCTCTTGTGCACCTACATGTCACTGCCTGTCCTCTGGGTGACTAGTGCCAAGTGGGCCTAACCAGCCTGCTGTGCAATCTAAGTCAGCCATTGCCCCTCTCTGGGCCTCAGTTTCCCTGCCAGCTTTAGCAGAATGGTAGGAAGGCACAATTACAATCTGCAAATGAGACCTAAGAAACCTACTATGTGCCTGTCCCTACACAGGAGACAGACAAGAAGACACTTGTTCCCTGCCCTCAAGAGAATTCTCTGTCTAGACACTTGGACTAGGACGTTAGATATTTTTTTTTTTTTTTTCTGGCAGAGTCTTGCTTTGTTGTCCAGGCTGGAGTGCAGTGGCACGATCTTCACTGACTACAACCTCCGACTCTGGGGTTCAAGCGATTCTCCTGCCTCAGTCTCCCAAGTAGCTAGGATTACAGGCACCTACAACCACGCCCAGTTAATTTTTGTATTTTTAGTACAGATGCAATTTCGCCATGTTGCCCACGCTGGTCTGGAACTCCTGGGCTCAAGTGATCCACCCACTTCAGTCTCTCAAAGTGCTGGGATTACAGGCATGAGCCTGGCCCAGAATTTTTTTTAAAAAAGTGAGAATCAACAATGAAACAGGAATGTCTCCAGGCATTTGGCATGTGTCAGGAACTAGAGTTTCAGAAAGGATACCCAAATGTTAGTTTCCACAGGAAAGGCTCATTTAAAGCTGGGTGGACAGAACTCGGAAACAAAACCTCATGCAGAGGAGTGTTTTACCTACAACAGAAACATGGATCTAAAATTTTAACCTTTGGGGTAAGTTTTGGCTTAGGAGGTCTTCCCCACACCCGTGCAGGGGAAGCGGATATTCTGAAAAGACTAGAGTTGACAAGGGGTGTACAAAGCACAACTTTCACAGATACAAAGATGGGGTCTGAGTGCAAACACAAAATCGACAGAATCACATGCTCTTGTCCTTAGTTACTCTTAGTCCAAAAACCATTTACTTCTTCCTATTAAGCCTTCTCTGATGACACCCCCGTGAAGGGCTCTGTTAGTGACTGGACCGTGACCTCCTTGAGCCATCCAGAGCTCGGCACTCAGTAACATCAGAATGAAGGGCACCAGCCTTTCCCGAACTTGCAGATCCTACAAATCACCCAAGGGAGTGGTTAAAATGAGATTCCTGGACCACACCCAGAACCACTCAATCAATCCTCCAGGACAAAGGCCTGGCTGTCTGTTCTAGTAACAAGCATCCTTCCGATCTGGATATTTAACTATACCAACTCAACACGCTGGGGATTCGGACAAGTCGCAGGTTCGAAATTATAATCGTGAGCTCAGGTACCCCGCCAAGCTTTCGTGCTTTGCTGCCAAGCACCCCCAGGGACCGAAACTTCACGGGGACTGAGGCCCAAGGTCACAACGATTGGCTATTGGTAGGACCGGGTCTCAGAAAGAGGTCTCTCGGACCCCAGAGCTCGGAGCCCTTTCTCCTCAGCGTGGTGTCCCCGGGGCCTCAGAGTAGGGCCGGCTGCGCAAGGGACGAGGCAGCCTGGGAACGGCAGAAATTCCCGGTCAGGACCCCGGGGCGGTTAGGGCCGGCCCTGGCCTCGCACACCAACTTCTCAGGAATAAACCCGCCGGGACTCTCAGCGGGGCGTCCGTGGCTGCGTTCGCATAGAAGGACAGGGGTAGGAAGAGGAAATGAGAGGATATAGGGACGAGGGGGGGCTGGGAGGGGACAGTTGAGGGAGCTCTGGCGCTCAGCTGGCCCCCACCACTCTCACCTGCCGCCTGGGCTTGCTCGCGGCTTCTCCTCAGCCGTTGACTCCACGCCTCGCGCCTCTCGCGAGAGGAGGAGGCTCCATGGCGCGACTACTTCCGCCCTCCTAGTGCAGTAGTCCCGACGCTGCCCGTCGCGTCGCCGTGGGCGACGTGCCCGCTTCCAAAATGGCGACGGCGGCGGCTGTGTCTGGTGTGCTTGGCCGGGCGGGCTGGAAGCTCCTGCAGCTGCGGTGCCTGCCCGGTGAGGGGGCTGCCAAGCCGGGGAGAGACAGGGAGCGCGGAGGGGGCGCGAGGCTGGCTTGAGCTGGGTTCGGCGGTGGGGGGAAGAGGCCGTTGGGGCGGCCCGCGAGCAAGGTGAGGTGAAGGGCATCGGCGCGGGCTCAGGCGAGCTGCCTGGTTAGAGCGGGGCAGGTGCAGGGGGCAGGGCCTGTCACCCCCATTTCATGGAGTTAGCGGAGCCTCAGAGAGGGCTGGGGGTACGAAGGTCACGCAGCCTGAGCCTGTTGGTTACAGAACTGGCAGTCGCAGACCCACTCTCAACTCCATTGCCAAGTCCACTAGAAGGACAGGTGAACACGGCCACAGAGAGCCAAGTCCATTGTTTCCCGAAAGCTAGTCGTTTCCCCACCACTTCACGAACTCTGTGATACTCTCTTACCACCTTTGCCACTATGTACTCAGTATTTTTATTTTTAAATAGGAGTTCTGAAAGAGGAAACTTTGTATCACTGTCGGAAATGGAAAACTAATATCGCCTTCCTTAATTAGAATGTATGCATTAACACTTTAGCATACATACATAACTGATGAAACGTTCACCTGTATTTCACCTAAAATCTTCTCATGACCCTCAGTGGTACTACAGTCACACTTTGCATCCGCTCCTTCCTTTTCAAAGTTTTACGGATATTTGTGCCATATCTTTCAGTACGTGTATTAAAATATTGATATTTTTACACATACTATTCTGTTTCTTTTTTTTCTTTTTCTTTCTTTCTTTTTTTTTTTTTTTTTTTTTTTGAGAAAGGGTCTGGCTCCTCAGCCTCCCAAGGAGCTGGGACTACAGGTGCGTGCCACCCTACTTGGCTAATTTTGTTGTTGAGAGAGAGTCTCACTCTGTCACCCAGGCTGGAGTGCAGTGGCACAATCTCGGCTCACTGCAACTTCTGCCTCCCTAGTTCAAGTGGTTCTCCTGCCTCAGCCTCCCGAGTAGCTGGGGTTACAGGCTTGAGCCACCATGCCCAGCTAATTTTTTGTTTTTAGTAGATGGGATTTCACCATGTTGGCCAGACGGGTCCCAAACTCCTGACCTCAAGTTATCCGCCTGCCTCAGCCTCCCAAAGTGTTGGGATTACAGGCATGAGCCACCGCCTAGCCCCCTTTTGTTGTATTTATACAAAATTCCAAACTAAAGGTGTGTAGTTAAAGTAATGCCTATGACCCCGCAGATCTACCAAGAGAAATGAAGGTATGTATCTACAAAAAAGTTAGTACATTTATAGCAATTGTATTCATAGTAGCCAAACACAAAAACAGTTCAGTTGTCTAGCAACAGAATAGTATTTTTTATGGAACACTATTCTGCAATAAATACTAAAAATTAGTCAAAGAGAAAGCTGGACACTAAAGTGATAAGGACCGTTTTTAATCAGTAATAACTATTGCAGTAGGGAAAAGGGTCTAGCATGAACTGAGCGCAACCTTGAGTTTAGTGCATGCAGAAGTAACTGGGTGTTTCAAAGAAAAAAATGAAGGAGGAGGTAGGAAGGCAGGTGGGGACTCAGTAGAGTCAAGAAAGTGAATAATTATAAATGAGATTGGGCTGCTAGCTGGCAGTTAACAAAGTTAGGATTCTGTTTTCCCAAAGGGAGACATAAGCCCTATCCTTCTTAAGTGTTATCCAGAACAAACAGTAAATTTTTTCTTGACAGCCTGAGTTTTCTCAGGCAGGCACTTTAAAGGTGGGTAGGGTTATCGTAAGGGATGTGGCCCTGAGTGATGCTTACGTTAGTGTGTGTTCAAGTCTTTATAGGCCAAGGTTGAGGCCTAGATAAGAAGAGGGCTCAGAGGAGCCTGGTTAGAGCCTGATCAAGGAGACAATTTTTGTCAGATCTACTGATATGCATGAAAGTATGGATCAATCTCAAAAATATACTAAGTGGGCCAGGTGTGGTGGGTCACACCTATAATCCCAACACTTTGGGAGGCCAAGGTGGGAGGGTTGCTTGAGCCGAGGAGTTCAAGACCATCTTGGGCAACATAGCGAGACTCTGTCCCTATTTAAACTTTAAATGAATACACACACACACACACACACAGTCCTAAGTGAAAGAAGCTTTATTGAAATATGTACATGTAGATGAAATCTTAGGACAGGCAAAACTAAGACAAGCAAAAACTAACCTAGAGTGAAAACTTCAGAACAGTATGAATGGGGAATGACTGAAAAAGCATAAGAGAACTTTCTGGGGTGACAGTAATGTTCTCTGTTTAGATTGGGTTCAGGCTGTGCAAGTGTATACATCTGTCAAAACTCATAAAATGGTACACTTAGGATTTATGCATTTCATTGTGTGTAAATGGCATCTCAAAAAAAACAGTGAACACAGAACTCTTCCATGCTAAAATGTTTAGAGATGAATAATACTGATATCTGCAACAAATGCACCAAAAATCAAGATGGATTAAGAAATGACAGATGTGTAGAACCTAGTGTCAGATATGCAGGTGTTCATTCCATAATTCTTTCCATTTGCATGTTTGAAAATTTTTATAATAGGCTGGGGACGATGGTTCACGCCTGTAATCCTAGCGCTCTGGGAGGCCAAGACAGGTAATCACTTGAGGTCAGGAGTTTGAGACCAGCCTGACCAACATGGCGAAACCCTGTCTCTGCTAAAAATACAAAAATGAGCCTGAGAGTAGTGGTGGGTGTCTGTAATCCCAGCTACTCAGGAGGCTGAGGCATGAGAATCACTTGAGCCTGGGAGGCAGAGGTTGCAGTGAGCCAAGATAGTGCCACTGCACTCCATCTTGGGAGACAGAGTGAGACTCTGACTCAAAAAAAAACAAAAAAAAAATTTTTAGAATAAAACATGTTGGGAAATAAAAAAGTAGTATGAATTTATGCTTAGGAAACATACTTCTTATCTTTCTTAAAGTAAGTGGGGATGTTACAGATATTGCAGATGAGAAAGCAGAGATTAGTGACTTGTCCAAAGATACCGTATAGACACTGGGAGAGTAGGACTGAGACATTAAATTACTACTCCAGAGCTCTTGCCATAATATATATAAATATGTAACATTTACAAGCCACTTTTACATTTTGTTTGGGCCACACAGTGGTCCCATTGAGCAAGTAGAAGTTATTACTCTAAATTTGCAGATTTAAAAATCTGCACATTGGGGTGAAATTGTTTGCCAGTTATCACACAAGTAACAAGTAGTAGAAACAGGTCGAGATGCTAGGTAGGTCTTTTTTCCTGGCTTACCACTTTTGCTACCACTTCATGTCCCAAAGTTCCCAGTTCGTGCAATATTTTTGTGTGGGACCCAACACTTGGATAAGTGGTTCTGGAGGAGTCTCTGGCCTGCTTTTCCTCCTCCTTGTCTCTGTTACCACTCTGAGTCTGAAAGGGTCTTCTCTGTTGAATGTCTCGGACTGACCAGCCCAGTTTCTGTTTCAGTGACCCATTGCCGACCAGCCCTGGTGCCACGTGCCTTCCATGCTTCAGCTGTGGGGCTAAGGTCTTCAGATGAGCAGAAGCAGCAGCCACCCCCTTCATTTTCTCAGCAGCATTCTGAAACACAGGGGGCAGAAAAACCTGATCCAGAGTCTTCTCATCCACCCCCCAGGTAGGCACTAATCCACCTATTTCTGGCCATTTCACATGCTTCAGTATGTCTGTTCCTCCTTCACTTCCTCTCTCCTCTCCATCCCCTTTTATACCTACCTTCATTTCCAAGGCCATCTTTGTTATTTAGAATTTTTTGTTTTTTGTAGTGATGACTTCTCGCTACATTGCCCAGACTGGTCTCAAACTCCTAGGTTTCAAACTGTCCTCCCCCTAGACCTCCCAAAGTGTTGGGATTACAGGTGTGAGCCACTGCACCCGACCCCAAGGCTGTCTTTGGAAATAACCTATTGTTTTTATAAAATTGGTGCCTGTTTGTTCTAAAACATCTAAACAGTATAGAGAAGTTCACAAAAATAAAGCAGTTTTATCCAAAATTACAGAGATAACCCTGCTAACATTTTTGTGAATATCCTTTTAGATGTTTCTCTAAGCTTATTTCATATATATGTTTTTGTATAGAATAGATACAATGTGTATAAACTCTACATGCTGTTCTAGAACCTGTTTTTTCACTCAACAGTACGTTTGTAATGTCTTTTCATAGTTTAATAGTTCTATAACATTCCAGCAAATAGCTGTGCCGAAATTTATTTAACCTGTCTTTTATTGATGGATATTTAGATTTCCTTCACTAATATAAGAAATAATGTGATAAAGTGTGTGAATCTCTTCTTAGAAGTGGGGGCACTGAGTCAAAGGATATGTACATTTAAAGATTTGTTACAGGCCGGGCGCGGTGGCTCACGTCTGTAATCCCAGCACTCTGGGAGGCCGAGGTGGGTGGATCACGAGGTCAGGAGATCGAGACCATCCTGACTAACACGGTGAAACCCCATCTCTATTAAAAATACAAAAATTAGCCAGGCGCAATGGCAGGCGGCTGTAGTCCCACCTACTCAGGAGGCTGAGGCAGGAGAATCAGTTGAACACAGGTGGCAGAGGTTGCAGTGAGCCGAGATCGCGCTGCTGCACTCCAGCCTGGGTGACAGAGTGAGACTCTGTCTCAAAAAAAAAAAAAAAAAAAAAGATTTGTTACATATGTGGGACCAGTTGCCCTCCAGAAAGGTAATACTAATTTACATTTCCATTAGAGGGTTTTTTTTTTTCCTAATCCTGCCATTGAAAAGTTTCTCTAGATCTGAAATTAGAGTGTTCCTTTTCATTTTTCTGATTTCCTAACTAAAGTACTTTTCTTTTTTTTTTTTTTTTTGAGACGGAGTCTGGCTCTGTCGCCCAGGCTGGAGTGCAGTGGCCGGATCTCAGCTCACTGCAAACTCCGCCTCCCAGGTTCACGCCATTCTCCTGCCTCAGCCTCCTGAGTAGCTGGGATTACAGGCGCCCGCCACCTCGCCCGGCTAGTTTTTTGTATTTTTTAGTAGAGACGGGGTTTCACCGTGTTAGCCAGGATGGATGGTCTCGATCTCCTGACCTCATGATCCACCTGTCTCAGCCTCCCAAAGTGCTGGGATTACAGGCTTGAGCCACCGCACCCGGCCCTAAAGTACTTTTCATTTCAATTCAAGAAATATTTTTTGAGGCCCTACTATCATGCCAGGCCCTGTGACTAACAGCATTGCTCCTGCCCTCATGGAGGTAGTCTGGTGTGAGTTTAGATGAAGAAACCCTCTGAGCACATTGTGCTAAGGGCTGAAGACGGGGAACTCCAGGGTGCAGCATTGCCTTCATACCACATGACCTCATTTGCTGGATTCCTCTCGGTGCCTATGGGGAGGGGAAGGATGATCTAGTTTTTACTCTGTTGGCATTAAAACATTGATACTGGCTGGGCGCAGTGGTTCACACCTGTAATCCCAGAGCTTTGGGAGGCCGAGGCAGACGGATCACTTGAGGTCAGGAGTTCGAGACCAGCCTGGCCAACATGGTGAAACCCTGTCTCTACTAAAAAAATACAAAAATTAGCCGGGCATGGTGGCGCATGCCTGTAGTCCCATCTACTCGGGAGGCTGAGGCAGGAGAATCGCTTGAACCCAGGAGGTGGAGGTTGTAGTGAGCTGAGATCACGCCACTGCACTCCATCCTGGGTGACAGAGGGAGACTATCTCAAAAACAAAAAACAAACAAACAAAAAAAACCCACATTGATACTGACACAAGAGTAAATGTCTTCCCAGCATGTGCTTAGAGGAGATCCAGAGCCCCTAGTTTCTGGTCAGGCCCATTGTACAAGCCAGGAGATGAAATATGCTGGGCTGTATCCTCTTGTCTCAGGTATACAGCCCAGGGCGGCGAGGAGGAGGAGGACTATGAAAGTGAGGAGCAGCTGCAGGACCGCATCCTGACGGCAGCCCTGGAGTTCGTGCCCGCTCACGGGTGGACAGCAGAGGCGATTGCAGAAGGAGCCCAGGTGTGTATAGGTGAGGGTGGAGCCACCTGACCAAGATGAGCCAGGATGGAGTCACACCAGGCAGAGCGGAAGGCCTCATGCCTTCTTCCAGTCCAGCTCAGATCCCCTCACAGCTGCAAGATTGACTGGGTTTTTTCCCCCAGTAGGGTGGAACTGGCTTTATTTTGTAGTTATAAAGAACGTACCACGGAGTTGGTTGTTGGGAGTTGTGTTCTAAAGGCAACCTATTAGACAAGAATTGTCTGTGATCAAAACTACCATGTTTCATTGACTCTAAGATGCCATTGGTTATAAGAAGCACCATTTTTAAATGCATCAGTAAAACAGAAAGCATACTGCATTTTGAACTATGACAGAGCACTTCTATGATTGACACTGATTTTTTAAAATGAAAAATCTATATGCATTTTTGAATTAATGACATATGGTGTTTGAAAACCCCCAAGAAGGCACCACTTTGGAGACCAACACATCTTATTTTCCCAGAAACTCTAACAGCATTTCCTGCATTAGTAGAGACTGCTGCTTTAGATTAGGCAGTAGGCTCATGTTCAAGCCATGTTGTAGGGAGTCCTCCAGCATAGCAAGATACCATTCTCCAAGAGACTGAGGGGATGACAGAGTTGCATCTCCCATCCCAGGCTTGCTGCAGGGCATCTACCCATGGACAATGGGCAAGGTTGCTGCTTTTCTGAAATTTAACTGTTATTTCCTTGTCTTCTCTCACTCCCAAATGCACATTTGGTAACAGAAGTCTCATTAGTGAAATGCAGATGCTCTGACTCCACTGTAGGCTCATTGTGAAAACTGAACAATACAAACAAATATAAAAAAGAATGTAGAAAACACCTATAATCACACCAAAGATCATACTACTAACATTTATGCCTAGTTCTTCCAAATTAAAACCCTTTAAATGATTCATTCTTTAAATGTTTGTTGAGCAAATAATGTGCCCTAGGCACTGTGCTAGTCCAAGGGACATGACAGGGGTCAAGATGGACCTGCTTCCTGCCCTTGTTGAGCTTCCAGTCTAGCAACATTAATAAAATGTATACAAATATTTACTTAGACGATGTGGTAAGTGCTATCAAGGAAGGGTGCTGTTGGGCTGTATAATGGAGGGACCTGATCATTAGATCAGGTCACAGCTGCAAGATTGACTGTTTTTTTTTTCCCTCAATAGGATGGAATGGCTTTATTTTGTGGATATAAAAGTAATGAACCATGGAATTGGTTTTTGGGAGTTGTGTTCTAAAGGCAACCCATTGGCAAGAATTGTCTGTGATCAAAACTACCATATTTCATTGACTCTAAGATGCCATTGGTTGTAAGAAGCACCATTTTTAAGTGCATCAGTAAAAAAAGAAAACATGTTGCCTATTAAACTTTGACAAATAGTTTAATTTGTCATACCAAGGGGATGGAGGGCTGGGCACAGTCGTGCATGCCTATCATCCCAGCACTTTGGGAGGCCAAGGCAGAAGGATTGCTTGAGCCCAGGAATTTGGGACCAGCCTGGGCAACCTAGAGAGTGACCCCATCTCTACAAAAAAAACAAAAATTAGCCAGGCATGGTGGTGCTTGCCTGTGGTCCCAGCTAGTTGGGAGGCTGGGATGGGAGGATCTCTTGAGCCTGGTATGTCGAGGCTGCAGTGAGCCATAATGATGCCACTGCACTCCAGCCGGGGCAGCAGAGTGAGACCTTGTCTCAAAAAAAAATATATATGGGGTGGGTAACGGCGGTCAGGAAAGGCTTTTGAGCTGAGAATTGAGGAATGAATAGGCTTTACCTGACTTCGTGGGTAGGGGATGGACAAGTCCAAATAGAGAAACTGCACAGGCAAGGTGGAAAGAAAAAGAAGGATGGTACATTAGAGGAACCACAGAGAACCACCATGCAGAGAGTGCAGGAAGAGAGACTTGAGATGAGCAAGGCTGGAAAGGTCAGTCAAGGTCAAATCAGACAACGCCCTAAAGGTCATGATAAAGAGTCAAGCTTTTCTTCTAAGAACAATTGAAGATACTGGATTAAATTTGGCATTTCAAAATGCTCATTTTGGCTGCTGGATGAAAAGTGGATTGGAGGCAGAGAGAGACTCATTGGGGGCTGCTGCCAGACATCCAGGAGAGATAAGGTGGTCTGGCTTAGAGTAATGGCAGTGGGTAAGTTTGGGAATAGCTTGGACATGGGAGGGAGTGACAGGATGGCATTGGAGTTGCCAGTTTGCATGTGTGGGTATACAGTGGTAGTGTTTTCTAAGGTTAAGGCCATTGGAAGAGGACCATCTTTGGGGAAGGGTACAGTCTTGATCTTTATTGAGTATGAGGAGTTTTTCAGTCAACCAGTGGAGGCATCAGGCATACAGGTCGGGAACTGGAGGAGACAGCTGGACTAGAGATACACATTTGGGCATTATTAGCGTGCATATATATACTGTGTGTGTATATATATGTGTAGTAATTATGGAAGTCAGTGAGATTGTCCAGGGCAAGAATATAATGTCATATGAGAGGGGAGTCCAGACTGTCAAGGAACTCAGACATTTAAGGGGAGAGTAGAATAGGATGGGCTGTCAAAGTCTAAGTCAGAGCTTCCTGACGTTGGAGGCACAGCAGGAGAGTGTGGATTAAGCAGCTAGACATTGGTTACTGGCGCAACAACTGTTTGAGTGGAGAACTGGGTCAGAAATCAACTGGAGTGGATCGAGGTGTACATATAGAAGGTGAGGAAGTGGTGAGGCATTTGGCTGCGAGGGGTAGATGAGAACTAGGGTGCGCCAAGCAGAGGAAACAGATGGAAGTTTGCACATGATTGAACACAAATGGGAAGAGTACAGAAACAAGAGTGGACCAGGCTCACATGTGTAATCCCAGCACTTGGGGAGGCTGAGGCGGGAAGATTGCTTGACACTAGGAGTTTGAGGCCAACCTGGGCAATATGGCGAGACCTCATCTCTACAAAAACATTTAAAAATTAGCCAGATGTGGTGGCACATGCCTATGGTCCCCGGCTGAGATGGGACGATTGCTTGAGCCCGAGAGGTCAAGGCTGCAGTCATACCACTGCTTGAGTGACAGAGCGAGACACTGTCTCAAAAAAAAGAAAAAAAGGAAAGAAACAAGAGTGAGGGTGAATTTACAAGAGAAAATAGGCAAAATCAAGAGGGTGAAGTTCCTTGAAGGCAAGAATTGTGGGATCTGGACAACAGATGGAAGGACTGGCGTTAGATGTGTTAGGTGCAAAGTTGGAGAAAGCAGCTGAAGGCTTAGTTTCTAAAAAAGGAAGACCTGTTGATGTGTTCATCCCTGAGCTAGTCTCTGTGAACTTGCTATTCAAGCCTGGATTCCACTCTTGCACACACACCAAGGGGCTTTGCGGGGTGGAGGGACCGGTGGTGGTCAGTTTCACCAAAATCACATGGACCCAGAGTGAAGAGTAGGGGTGTCCCACTGAAAATCAAGCTGCTGTCACTAGGAAGAGGCTCTAGTGATGAACAGGCAACAAATGTACCCTACACTTGGGCACCGCTTTTCTGTTTTCTGTTTCCCCTTTTGTAGTCTCTGGGTCTCTCCAGTGCAGCAGCCAGCATGTTTGGGAAGGATGGCAGTGAACTAATACTGCATTTTGTGACCGAGTGCAATGCCCGGCTCACACGCGTGCTGGAAGAGGAGCAGAAGCTGGTACAGTTGGGCCAGGCAGAGTAAGTCCCAAGGCATTATTACTCAGGGTGGCAGCTAAGGATCAGGGAACTTGGGCCCTACTAGCTATCCCCAGGAGGCCAATCCAAGCAGAACCCAAAGAAAGTAGCATTGGGCAGCCCTGCTGCTGTGATGGGACTGACTCCCGGCAGCCTGTCTCTGACAGCTTTAGTCAGGCCAGCATCAGGAGCTGGTGGGACCCTTTTCCCTAGGGCTGAGTAAACCGTGGAGCGCTAAGCCTCTGCCTTTCACTCAGAGACACACTGTTTTCTTTTCCCTCTTCCAGGAAGAAGAAAACAGACCAGTTCCTGAGGGATGCAGTGGAAACCAGACTGAGAATGCTGATCCCATACATTGAGCACTGGCCCCGGGTACCGAGTCCATATCCAGGCCCCAGAGCAACAATAATCCTAATATTTATTATTCTCAGCACCTTTCACTCAGATGACTTTGTACACTGTTGAACTTAGCTCATCAATCTCCATAAACCCGAGAATACTTAGTACACTTGGTAGAGCTGGGTTTCAAACTTGGGCATACCAAAGAGAGTGACCCTGAGCCATCTGTGTCTCAGTTCTTGGAAATATCAGTGGTCCGGGTACTGGATCCCATCCTGGGTGGGGTTCTCCTAGTGGCCTGAGTGTGCCACCAGGTCTTCAGGGAGGAGGAATCCATGCAGGAAGTTAGAAGAGTCAGAAGATTTTATTGGCTGTCTTCACTTGAATAACAGCCCTGTGGATTTTAGATCTCGAGGACTGTGATTTGTCAAATTGTCAATGTGATGCTTGGGGAATGGCATATTCGTTGCAAGGGTTTTTTTCACCTTTTCTGAAGCTTCCTTCTTCC
Source organism: Rhinopithecus roxellana (assembly GCF_007565055.1). Taxonomy (NCBI): domain Eukaryota; kingdom Metazoa; phylum Chordata; class Mammalia; order Primates; family Cercopithecidae; genus Rhinopithecus; species Rhinopithecus roxellana. The sequence goes on along the minus strand of NC_044568.1, from coordinate 42,049,816 downwards.
TCTGTTTTAAAGCATGTCACAGTATGGGCCATTCTCTGAGTGAAGAAAGTACAGAGTGAAAGTACACCCGAAGTGAGAGGGACTCAGACATCTTGTGTCCTTTGCTCAGCTGGAAGACTACTGAACATGTAGTTTCAGTCATTCGGTTGATAGACATTTGAACACTTATGGTGGTGCCTAACCCCAGGCCGCATGTGACTCATTCCACCTTGCAGTTAAATCAGTGGAAGTGCATGTATGAGTCCCTCAGCTGCCTTCCTGATTCAGCATAGTGTTTTCTTCTGGGCTACCTCACTAAGAGAAAACCTTACAGCTGATCCAGGACCTCTCTGACCACCTCCCCAGTGGATGTAGCATTGGTAAAGTGGCAGGACCTTGTTTTGACAGTAGGAGCTGATGTATGTGAACGGACTCCTATCTCTGCTGTGTTTCTTCTGTGTGACAGACTGGGGTATCTTTGCCCATCCTTGCTTAGACCAATCTAGACCCTCTGTCCCTCTGCATTCCCAGTTCCAAATGCTAGGGATGGAGAATGTGCTTGGGCTTGCATAAGACAGGGCTATGCCCCTGGCTTTCCTCAGCTGTAGTCAGCATTGCTAGCTGCCCAGAACTCACACTGGTGGGTGAAGATGCTGGTCTCAGAGAACTAGAGCTGGGCAGGTCCCCTCATACTAGCTCTCATTGGAGAGGTAGGTGCTGGTCAGCTATGCACCATTATCTGGGAGCAGAGCTTACTCCTCTGCCATTCTCTCCCCAGGCCCTCAGCATCCTCATGCTCCCTCACAACATCCCGTCCAGCCTGAGCCTGCTCACCAGCATGGTGGATGACATGTGGCATTACGCTGGGGACCAGTCCACTGATGTGAGTGCTTTCTGCAGGCCCACAGGAGGCTGGGAAAGGCTTGTGTTAAGCATTGCTTCAAGAAGCTTGTGAAATTTCTTTGATCACAAGCCCCTGTAGGGGGGCTGCAGTGTCATTCCCATCTAAGGTATGAGGAAGGTCCCTCACGAAGCCAAAGTGGGATCTAGGTCATCATTCAGGGACCAGCATTCTAGCCACAAACCAGTTATTATTTCTACCAGCTTGTGGTGGTGACACCAGGTGTCAGAGAGCCTTTAGCATTGGCAAAAGCTAATTGGGCTGCCATTTTATTATCATTTCCCTCCTAAGATGTAGATTCTGCAGCAAAATTCCTCTTTTGAAAAAAAGAAATGCCATGGAGACACCCATTGCTTTAAAAAGAAATTCCCTTCCCCAGCCCATCTTGGCCTGCTTTGCTAAGAGATCAATAAGGCTCTTTAAACAGCACCAGGAAAGAATCTGACTTGTTAATGTTACCATATTTCTGGTAGGAAATTTTAAAAAATATACCTTCATAAAGGAAATTAAAATGTGATGATACTTTGTGGAATCCTGGATAAGGAGACACAGAAATACTCCCACCATAGTTATAACAAAGTGTTTTAATAAACTTCCCCCATGTGGGAATATAATGCCAACAGAGATAGTAGGAAAATGAAATTAGAAAGCAAAGAAATTAAAGGAATAAAACACCAAGCAGCTGAGCTGGTCCTCTGAAGAGCAGTTTGCCAGAACAATCAGAAGTTGCTGAGGGACTTGAACTCTCAGCTTTGCCCAGGTATTGTAATCTGTCCATGAGTCTGTCTCAGCCCTCACTTTGTTGATGAACACACCAAGGTTTGGTCATAACTGGCTGATTACAGCATCTTCTGGGACTCAGATGTCCTAAGATGTAGGCTTTCTACTAGCAGTTCCAAAATGGATTGGATGTAGCGAAATCATCTGGGATACTTATTAAGTATCCTGATTCCTGGCACTTAATTTAGATCCGTTGACTCTGCTCTTAAGAGGTTGGGCCCAGGAGCTTGCATTTTTAATCAACGAGGTAATTCTGATGCTCAGTCAAGTTTGAGATGGTAGTGTTGTCTAGAGGGCCAGATGTATCTGTGAGAGAAAGAAGTAGTCAAGAGGGAACCAGGAGTTCCCATGGCCTTGGGTAGGAACTGCCTCAGACTTGCATCAGCCCACAGCGGTAGCGTGGGTTTCTTTGCAGTTTAACTGGTACACCCGCCGAGCCATGCTGGCTGGCATCTACAACACGACAGAGCTGGTGATGATGCAGGACTCCTCTCCAGACTTTGAGGACACCTGGCGCTTCCTGGAAAACCGGATTAATGATGCAATGAACATGGGCCACACTGCCAAGCAGGTAGCTGGGGACTGGCCATTTGGGGAACCCTCTTTAGAAGGCATACCTGTTCTCCTCAGGCCATAGCTGGTCACTTGACTGTGCTCTTGGTCCCTTTTGGCCTCAGCTGACAGTCCTGAGGGCCTTCCCAGGGAGCCTGGCTGGTTCTTCCTCAGGCCAGCCCTTCCCTAAGAGCCATACTTTGCCCATTTGTGATTGTGTTGTCCAAAGCTCTCCTTCCAGTAATGTGGCCTCCATGTCTCCACCTTTTGGGGCTTATAGGCCTCCTGATTTATCCTGCCTGTCTCATGTTTAAGTTTGTGTTGGTGGCCTAAGGGAACCTGACACTGACTCCTTCTAGGTAAAGTCCACAGGAGAGGCACTGGTGCAAGGACTCATGGGTGCAGCGGTGACGGTGAGTACTGCCCAGCACATCCCTGCCCCTCCTGTCTTTCACTCCAGCCCTGTGATATATGTGTTACTGACTTCACATCATTTTGTAGCCCTAACCTGGAAACCTAATAATCTAATAATAAGGCTGACAGTGGTTCAGCCCTAGTGTCTTGATTCCAAAAACCCCGCTTCTTTATTTTTTCCTCTTATCAGGAGATATCACTGACTCCTGGGACCCTGGTATATCAAGTCTCTGTATCATAGCTGCACCTGCCACCTTGCAAACCTGGATCTTGGCCAGGTGCGGTGGCTCATGCATATCATCTCAGTACTTTGGGAAGATCGCTCGAGCCCAGGAGTTTGAGGCCAGTCTGGGCATCATGGCAAAACCCTGCCTCTATGCAAAAAAAAAAAAAAAAAAGAAAGAAAGAAAAAGAAAAGCTACATCTTTTCTATTAGAGTTTATAGGCAGGGTAAGCCCTCACTATTCTTTTTGTTTCCATTCCCGTGTCAGCTCAAGAACTTGACAGGTCTAAACCAGCGTCGGTGAGAGGAGAGGGTGTAAGCTACAATGCCTAGAAGAGAATGAGTGGACAGATTGAAAGAGCTTTGAAAAGTATGAGGTGCCATCCATGTAACCTGGTGTTCTTGAGAACACACTAAAGGACTCCTGAGACACTACCACCGCCACCTGGAAACCACAAGGCATTTGATGCTACCGTTCTGGTCAGGGATTGGGCCTCTTCTTCAGTTCCTAATACCAGACCAAGCCTCCTGATGCCTTTCTGCACTGCAATTGTGTGATTGAAAAATGAGATGTGCATCCAAGCAATCAAGCCACAGAAACCAAGCATGTCCCTGTCATGATCTCATGGGCACCTTGATCAAGTCTTAACCTTCCATTAACCTTGGGGCTCCCAAGCCAGAGTCAAGGTGATGCATGCCTCATGCCACCTCAAAGTGACAGCTCATCCCCAGCACAGCACAGGCGTGTGCACACAGAGGTGTTCCTTGCACCCCCCTCCCTCTCAGGTGTCCTGAGATGCTACTCCTGGGAAACCCCTCAGAAAACTGCCTCACCGGAGACAAGTGCCTGCTGGACAGAGGTGTGATCCCAGGCCTGGTGTCATATGACACCAGCATGCATCACAGGATTATTAGTGTATTTTGAGTCTAAAAATAATAAATATGTTTGAAGTAGTTTCCTGTTGTGTAGTTAGTTTGCTTATCAACCATGATAGGTATCCAAGACCCCAGAGGGAGACAGAGGTGTTGTGGAAGAGGCTTGAGGCTGGCAGCCAGGAGACCTGTGTTCTGGCGCTGCCACTGCCTAGTACATAGTAGTAATTATGGTACCTCTGCGTTTCTGGGCTCAAGTCTTCCCATCAGTAAAATAGGGGTAACAGAAGCCTTCCCACAGACCATTAGCTCCCTTGGCTGCCCTTGTCTGACGATTCTTTAGCCCCACTAATTTTCTCAGCCTGTACACTGGCTGGATTCGCTTTGCATGTCTGGTTAGCTCTGTTTTCTGCTTTGCTGTCTTCTGCCTAAGTCAGTTAAATATTAATGGGGGAAGTCAGCAACTAATTGAATTTCAGATCTCTTGTGGGTCTTCCACTGGATCTTTTTTGTACCTCTCTTCATTCCTTGTATCTTTTGACATCCTGTGAAGTTTTTGCAGTAGCTGTTCCAGTTTGCATTGCATTCTCCTTTTTCCTTCATAGCATCCATCTCACACTCAGCAGACAACCATAATTCTTAATTTACAGAGATGACACAGGCTATGGAGCAGGGTTCCATCAGTGCCCACCCTCTGTCTCAGGAAGAGGTGTCAGTCTTTGCAAAGGCCAACTCTTTATCTGGTTACTCTTCTCCCACCTCTTAAATGTAGCTCCTGTCAAGTTCTATTTTAGAGCTTTTCTGTTGGAGCAGCTGCCACTTTGTTTGAGGCCCATTTGTTTGAGGCCCATTGAGAGTTTGAGACTCTCTCCAGTCTGTTTAGGGGACTTCAGTAGTTCTTTGTTGAGCATGCACCCCACATGGTGCTCACTGCCAGGCACTGGGGATGCAGAGACAAAGCTCCCACTCACCCACCGCAGCTACACAGACTGCAGAGGAAGCATTAGGTTAAAGAACATTGTATCTTTTCCTGAAGTTTTCAGAAGTGCATGGTCCATACTTGAGACTGCAAGGGAAAGGGTATTTACTTGTAATTCAGGTATACTTTGCTAAAATATGCATTCATATTAAAATATACTTTTGTTTTTCTGTAGACGTACAAGTTCTTTTTAAGGGCTTCATGGTATTCTATGTGTGTATACTTCACCAGGTCTCTTATCAATGGACAGTACAAACAGTACTACCATGAACGTCCCTGCACTCGTATCTTTGTTTACAACTGCAAGTGTTTCTGCAGTATGAATTCTTAGAAGTGTTACTGTTAAGTCAAGGACGTACGCGTGTTTTGCCAAACTACCCTCTGAGATAGCTGAATCCGGTACATTTTAAAGCAGGAGGCGGTAGAAGACGCTCGGCGGTTCCGGCCTCCGAACAGCAGGCGGCGCTGTGGGCCGTCTTTGCGGAGGCCACGCTAACTGACTTCCGGTATCGGCGGTGGCGCAGGCGCAGTCACCGCGGAGCTGACGCGGAGGCTGGCGGCCACAGGGAGCGATGCCGTACGCCAACCAGCCCACCGTGCGGATCACTGAGCTCACTGACGAGAATGTGAAGTTCATCATCGAGAACACCGACCTGGCGTAAGGCTGCCGAGGGAAGAGGCTGGCGGCTCTGGGGCGCCGGGAGGCCCAAGCTGGGGCCCCGGGGGCAGGGAGCGGGGGTGGAGTGGGGGCGATGTCCTTCCGGAGCTGCCCCCGTGCCCCAGGGCCCAGCCTATCGAGGCTGCAGCGCCTTCACGCCTCTTAGCTTTTCGTCTTTCAGGGTGGCCAATTCGATTCGGAGGGTCTTCATCGCTGAGGTGCCCATAATAGGTAAGCGACCCCCCTTCCTCGTTCCCGGGCCTACGGGTTCCTGTTCCGCTCTCCACCCACACTCCTTGGGGCTCCTTCCAGTCCTTGGTTCGGGCTGAGGGTGGTAGTGCTGAGAAAAGTGCATTGCTGGAGACTTGACCATACCCTGTGCCCTTGGCCCAGTGGCCGCCTCCCTGGCACCCACGGACCACTTAGGTCCACCCTTGTCCTGTGTATGCATTGCTGAGAAGCATGGGTTTAACAGTGTGCAGACCTGGGTTCAAATACTGTTTTCATTACTATTGTCACAAAAATTTTTAAATGTTTTCAACTTTTATTTTGGATTCATGGGGGTACATTGGTGCAGAGTTGTTGCCTGGGTATAGTGCGTGATGCTGAGGTTTGGGATATGAATGATCCTTTCACCCAGGTAGTGAGCATAGTACCCAATAGGTAGTTTTTTACTCCTAGCCCCACTGCCTCCCTCCCCGCTCTAGTAGTCACCAGTGTGTCTATATTGTCATCTTTATGTCCATGCATGCCCAGTTTTAACTCCCATGTGGTGTTTGGTTTTCTGTTCCAGTGTTAATTCTCTTAGGATAATGGCTTCCAGACTGGGCTCAGGCCTGTAATCCCAGCACTTTGGGAGGCCGAGGCTGAGGAACACCTGAGGCCAGGAGTTCGAGACCAGCCTGGCCAACATGGGAAAACCCCGTCTCTACTAAAAATACAAAAATTAGCCGGGTGTGGTGGTGCACACCTGTAATCCCAGCTACTGGGGAGGCTGAGGCAGAACTGATTGAACCCGGAAGGTGGAGGTTGCATTGAGCTGAGATCCTGCCACTTACACTCTAGCCTGGGCAACAGAGTGAGACTCCTTCTCAAACAAAAGGAAATAGGATAGTGGCTTCCAGCCGCGTCCATGTTGCTGCAAAGGACATGATTTCGTTTTTTTTTATGGCTGCATCACTTACTATTTTTGTGAAACTTGGGCAAGTTATTAAACTTCTGCGTGCTGCAGTTTCCTCATCTGTAACATTCAGCCACTAATGATCTTTATCAGGGTAATGTTAAGGATTAAGTGAGGTAATCCATAGACGTGCTTTATGTTTAATGAGTGCTCAGTGCTGGTAGATGGCTTTTTTATTAATCTATTCCTTCAACAGCATTTATGGAGCATGTAAGTGGCAGGCATGGTGGTAAGCTCTGGGAATGCAAAGCTGTAGAGAACATGGTTTTTGCCCTCCTGGAGTCCACAGTGAGGTTGCAGGGGGAGAGATGAATCCACAGACAACACTAAAGCAAGGTAGACTGATCAGTAGTTGAGGAGAAGCATAGCTATGGTGCAGTTGGCTCTTAGAGGAGGGAAGATCAATTTCTTGTCTTGTTCCAGCCACTTTGCTCCAGGTGCTTAATGCATTGATTATACTTGTATGAAATACTTCAAGCATTTCCGAGAGTCAGGTCCAGAGAGTTTGGGTTAGGCAAAAGAAATATAAGTCATAACTGTGGCATCAAATATTTAGACTTTTTTTTTTTTTTTTTTTTTTTTTTTTTTTTTTTTTTTTTTTTTGAGGCGGAGTCTCGCTCTGTCGCCCGGGCTGGAGTGCAGTGGCCCGATCTCAGCTCACTGCAAGCTCCGCCTCCCGGGTTTACGCCATTCTCCTGCCTCAGCCTCCCGAGTAGCTGGGACTACAGGCGCCCGCCACCTCGCCCGGCTAGTTTTTGTATTTTTAGTAGAGACGGGGTTTCACCGTGTTAGCCAGGATGGTCTCGATCTCCTGACCTCGTGATCCGCCCGTCTCGGCCTCCCAAAGTGCTGGGATTACAGGCTTGAGCCACCGCGCCCGGCCAAATATTTAGACTTTTAAGGAAATAAGCAAGCCAAGTGATTAGGCCAGAGAACATTGTAGTTTATCCACTACCACCCCCAGCCCCCCAGTCACTTCTTCAATTCAGCTGGGAGTGCTGGACCTCCCCCTGACTAATCACTTCATGCCTCTGGACCTCAGTTTCATCAAGAGTCAGGTGAGGGAGTTGTACTTTGTGATGCAGCCCTGCCATTCTGAGTCTAAATGCCTCTTGCCCCACAAATTCAGTTCTACAAATAATGTTGAGCACCCAAGCTAGGAATATAAAGACATCCCAGCACCTGCCTGAAGGAATTTCTGAAGCTTGGGGTATAAACATAACATACACAAATGTGACACAAGGCACACTAGGACAAGTGTGTTCAGGGAAGTCTGAAGAGAGTTTTGTGAGAGAGGAGTTGAAAGAGAGGGAGTGCCACACCTGTAGCATAGAGGGCAGGCAAGGCTTAGTTTTTAGGAGGCACAGAGGATCTTAACCTGTACAGTGAGGAGGGGAAGGGTGTGCTGGAGGGAGGGGCCGGGGGATTAAAGAGGCAGAAAAGCTTGGGTCAGGGTTCTCTTAGTTGGCTTGGACCGGGGAAGCAATGGGAAGCATAGCAGGACAGAGTAGGTGGAGGCCTAGTATGTGGAGGTCCTCTTCCGACCTCTGTTCCTAGTGTCTGTGTCCCTCATTTGGCAGTTGGGCTCCAGTGCCATTTGATTCCTGGATTTAGTTGGTTCCATGCAAATGTTTATGAATGAATAAATGTGTGTTTAAGTCAAGCGTGTGTGATAGATAATACCGTCTTTACCCTTCTACCTGCTCATTGCTGCTAGGGATTGGGTTCTATATTTAGTATGCTTTGCGCGTTAAAGGAATTCAGTAAACGTCTGTTGGTTGAGTGTTTAAAAAGTGCTAAGTTGGGCAGTCCAGTCATTATATCCTAAAATGAGGTATGGCCCGTAAGTCTGTGTTACTTCTGTGAGGTTTTCCCTGACTTTGAAGTGCTCAAATAGTTCATGTTCTTGGATTTGGTGGTGGCACAGGTAGCAGATTTAAGTGCTTCTCATGGAAATACTCAGCTCAAATAAACATGTTTCCACTCCCATGATATTCTCTGCGTCAATGTTTTCTGTGAAGCAAGGAGCCCCCTGCGTTAAATTCACCTGGGCAGGGAGGTGAGGTGTGTGGTGTGTGTGGGTCTTATTAAAATGCAAGTTCCTGGGCCCCACTCTAGTGCTGTGAAATCAGCCCAACCATCTGCAGTTTAGTGTCAGGTGATTCCTAAATCTTGAGAACCACTGCATTAAGTCTCTAGGTAAATTTGATGGCTAAACTCCATGTTTGCTTCTTTCATTTTGTAGCCATTGACTGGGTTCAGATTGATGCCAATTCCTCAGTCCTTCATGATGAGTTCATCGCTCACAGGCTTGGTGAGTACTCCTTTTATTAGAAGGGAGGGTACTATACTGTGCCTAGTGTCAGGAGGGGGCTTCCTTCCAGCCTCACCCCCAGGAGGCTTCTGGTTTCTCATTTTGGCTTGGCTGTTTGGTTTTCTTTAAAGTGCTTTTCTGTTTTTTACAGGATTAATTCCCCTCATTAGTGATGACATTGTGGACAAGCTGCAGTACTCCCGGGTATGCTATGTGATTGGGTGGAATGTGAGATTTGGTGGGAAGCCTTTGGTTCACAAAGGGATTTTTCCTGACATTTGGCATCCAGCTTGAGTAGTATTGTAGGTCTGGAACAACAATGTGGAGATGTTGTCTAGAGCCTGGGCAGGCCTTGATCCTTGGTTCTGATGGGGCTTCAGATTGATTAGCACACAGGACATCAGGAAATGTTGTTAGCCAGCTCCACCAGATTGCCTATTTACAGTGGAGGTTCTTCCTTCCAAAGCATCGCTTCCCAGTAGCAGGGGCCTTAGGATGCTACAGGAGTCAACAGAAGGTTGGGGTAGGCAAGGAGCAGAGGGAATGGGAGCTGTCTCACAAGAGCAGCTTCTGGGGAACTAGTCCTGGTGTCTGCAGATTCATGCTGTCCCCTCACTCGCAAGTGATGCTGCTTAAACATGGCCACACTCTTACCCGCTTCCTCCTGGTCGTGTTTGCTCCCTGATGGCATGTTAACAGGCCTTCAGACTTTGGAGAGAGTGGGATAGTAGTAGGTTACCTTCATCCTTTGACTAGGCTGCATTACATAGCAGCTTAAGACTACTCCCTCTTGATGGCTTTGGGTGATCCAGAATCAGTCCATTTTCTTTTTTTTTTTTTTATTTTTTATTTTTTGAGACGGAGTCTCGCTCTGTCGCCTAGGCTGGAGTACAGTGGCCGGATCTCAGCTCACTGCAAGCTCCGCCTCCTGGGTTCATGCCATTCTCCTGCCTTAGCCTCCCGAGTAGCTGGGACTACAGGCGCCTGCCACCACGCCCTGCTAATTTTTTTGTATTTTTAGTAGAGATGGGGTTTCACTGTGTTAGCCCGGATGGTCTCTATCTGCTGTCCTCGTGATTCACCCACCTCGGCATTCACCCGCCTCGGCCTCCCAAAGTACTGGGATTACAGGTGTGAGCCACCGTGCCCAGCCTCAGTACATTTTTTTAGGTTGAATATCTTTTCATATTTTTATCTTCCATTACATTTTGATTCTCCCATTTCATATTTCTTTTTCTATTTTTTCAGACAGGTCTCACTCTGTCACCCAGGCTGGAGTGCAGTGGCATGATCTCGGCTCACTGTGACCTCAGCCTCTGGGCTCAAATGATTCTCCTGCTTCAGCCTCCCAAGTAGCTGGGACTACAGGTGCTGTGCACCACCACACCCTAAAAATACAATTTTCTTGTATTTTTTGTAGAGACAGGGTCTTGCCATATTGTCCAGGTTAGTCTCGAACTCTTGGACTCAAGCGATCCTCCCACCTCAGCCTCCCAAAGTGCTGGGATTACAGGTGTGAGCCACTGTGCCCAGCCCCATTTCATATTTATAAAAGTGATTCTGTGTCAAGGGTCTGGGTTACCTTCATACCTCACCTGTGTGTAACTGTAGAGGACCCAGGTGGGACCTCTAGCTGCTGCTTCTTCCTTATCATGCAAACATCAAAAGAATGTTGGGTTTTCCTCACTGGTGTGAGGGAGAGAACAGCTTGCTTGATTGCATCCTAGTAACTGTCTTCTTGCCTGAAGTGAAACTGCAATTAATAGTCCCTAACATGGGAATGAGTCAGTTGTTTTAAGAATGGCAAAATGTTAATAATTATGGAAGGTGGTTATGTATGAAATTTTCCATAATAGAAAGGATTTTTTAGAAAAGGTGAGCAGTCTAGAACTTGAAAGGTACTTTTTTCTGTTCCTTGGTGGTTTTATTTTAAATGATGATTACATTCCTAAGCTGGTCGTCTTAGTTCTTGGGAAGCTGAACTATAGAGTGTGAAAGCATCCTCCTCTGCCTCATAGCCTTGGTTATCTGAGGAAGAGTAGTTCAAGCGCCAGAGGGAGATGTTAGCAGTGTGTCTCCAGAGGTGGCCTTACAGCTGGTGGGAGTGGGAAGGAAATGTGGGTGCCAATGTATGTATAAGTTGTCTCTAAACTTGGGCAGTCCATGAGAATGGTATACCAGTTTGTCACAGCCCACAAGAACCTGGAGACTGATGAACCCCTTTTTACAGGTGAAGAAACTTAAGGAACTGGGCATTAGATGCAGGAAACCAAGACAGGGAGCCAAGGCAGGAGTTGCCATCTCCCTGTAGACTCATTCCCTCTTCTCTTCCTACCTTAGGACTGCACATGTGAGGAGTTCTGCCCCGAGTGCTCAGTGGAGTTCACCCTCGACGTGCGGTGCAATGAAGACCAGACGCGACATGTCACGTCTCGAGACCTCATCTCCAACAGCCCCCGGGTCATTCCGGTCAGTGCAGGAGAGCAGCCTCTTTTCCCTGGGATCTTTTCTCTTCTTTTGCTGGCTCCAGGTGGGCTAGACTGGGGTTGATCCTTATAACATGTTGGCATTCCCTGTTACCTTCTGCCTTAATCTGATCCCTAGAAGTGCTAATTCTGGATTCTTCTTGGGCATCGTTGCATGGTTAGCATCGTTGCTACTGCACACCCTCTGTCACCCAGGGACCCTTTTAAAGGCCATGGAATTGTTTTGCCTGAGGCCATCACCACACCATGAAGTGGGGGTTGGAGCCCTGGGGGCATCTGTGCCACCACCTCGTCAGGTGCTCCTTCCCTGGTTGACAGATTGCAGTCTAGAGGTGCTGGGATATGGATGCCAGAGGAGGTGACTGGAGAGGTGAGCAGCTAATGAATGCCTGGTGGACTCCCTACAGGTGACATCCCGGAACCGAGATAATGACCCCAATGACTACGTGGAGCAGGATGGTGAGTCTTCCTGATCTGTCACTCTGTGGGCCAGCGGGAAGCAGAGACAGATACAGCCTCTCCTGCTGCCTGGTCTCCTCACAAATTGGCTTTAGACCCATTTTTCCAGATGTGTGTGGTCTTGGAGTGGCACTCCAAGTCAGAATTTGGAGAACCATGTCTCTCCTGGCCCTCGACTGACTTGTGCCTCTCCCTGCAGACATCCTCATCGTCAAGTTGAGAAAGGGCCAGGAGCTGAGACTTCGAGCCTATGCCAAAAAGGGCTTTGGCAAGGAGCATGCCAAGTGGAACCCTACTGCAGGGGTGGCTTTTGAATACGATCCAGACAATGCCCTGAGGCACACAGTGTACCCCAAGCCTGAGGAATGGTATGTTCCCCTTAGGAGTGATGGCAGGCATTTGGGGTGGGTGTGTCATAGAAATGGCTGCTGTTGACCGAGATGTGGCAGGCTTTCTAGGAACTTGGGTGCCTCAAAAACAGCAGTGGCAACCTTGTGCTGACCTGTGTTTGACCTCAGGCCAAAGAGTGAGTACTCGGAGCTGGATGAGGATGAGTCGCAGGCTCCCTATGACCCCAACGGCAAGCCAGAAAGGTAAGAGCCTGCTCGGACATGGGAAGGTAAAGTGTGTAAGAAGGGATGGTTTTGGTTCAGGCCGTGAGTTAGGCAGTCCCTCTCCCCGACCTCGCAGTTCTCACAAGCTGAGGAGGGCTGCTGACTGCTAAACCAGACCTGTGGTATGTGCACATCCCAGGGCAGGCCGTCAGCCCCCTTTTGGTCACTGTGACAAAGAGGAACCTCTAGTTATCCAGGTTGTTCCTATTCTGATTTTCAGCCCCCAAAGAAGAGATTCTTCAGGTCAACGCTAGGGGCAGAGATTTGGACCCAAGTTCCACAGGGGTGACTGTGAAAGAGCTGTCACTGGTCACTGCTCACTTGGTTTTCCACTCTCTCCTCAGTGGGGCATGCGTATATACAGAACTTTAGGATTTTCGCAGGTACCTTATGAGGTAGTTGTAGCCTCCTTGCAGTCGTGCAAAGTGTGTTGAAACTACCCTATATAAGAGGTTTTAGATGAAGTCAGCCCTGACCCAAGGTCAAGTTCCATGTGGGAACAGAGCCAAGACCTGGAAGGAGGGAGGGTTGTCTATGGCCAGAGCTCGGGTCGGCCAGCCTGCCTCACAGGGCACTCACTGGACTCTTGCCTCCTAGGTTTTACTACAACGTGGAGTCCTGTGGCTCTCTGCGTCCTGAAACCATTGTCCTGTCAGCCCTCTCTGGATTGAAGAAGAAACTGAGTGATTTACAAACTCAATTAAGCCACGAGATCCAGAGTGATGTGCTAACCATAAATTAACTGTAGCTTGCCTGCTTCAGCAAAAACGGAGATTCAGGCCAGCAGCTGGATACGGGGGTCTCTCTTCAGACTCTTCTAGAGAATCTAGTCTACTGTTGCTTGAGCGTCTTGGCAGGACATCAGTACCAATGAGAAGAGGGTCACAGATCGATCACCAGGGATGCAGTGGTGTTTAGGCAGGACCGGTCTTTACTGGCCCTGACTGCTGTTCATAATTGACAGCAGTGCTCCCCAGATCCCAGAAGGTCCCTTCTGGACTGTTTCCAGTGCACCTGTAGGGAACCAACTGCACTTCTCTCCTGGTTAGTCCAGCTCTTTAAACCCTTTCTGTCCAAAATGAGTCATTTTCAGTTGTACCTTAGATTTCTAGTGTTAGGATCAAGTGCCATAGCCTTTATTCAGTGTCCCTAATTTGAGAAGTAACCTTTTGGAATAGCATTAGACCCTGTCTGTCCCCTCCCCACCAAATAAACATGATATTTCATTCTCTGTCCAGCAGTTATGAACCCCTTCACCATCAATGGCCTGATCATTTAGTTTGGTGGGGGCAGGGGGGTGGAAGCAGCCGCAGGACCAAGGGCCCCTCCCACATACACAGGAGGAATATTTCATTTCTCCTTAATGAAGCCTCTGGCCCTAACCCCTCAGCACTGTCTCCGGATAGGAACATGTACAAAGCAGTTAATTAGGCAGCCTGGAGAAAACCAGAGATCCAGTACAGAAAGGAAAGGATATTTATTGATTAACAGAAGTTGTCTTTTTAAAAGTGTTTATTTTTGGCAATAAAGAGCACAACATAATCTCCTTCATGCGTCATCGTGCCACTTAGCTGAGCCAGCCAGCTCTGCCTCCCTCCCCAAAGACCTTTGGACCCCAGTTCCCCTCTACAGGCTAGCTCATCCCTCTGGGTGGTCATTCCCGGGTCACGTTGAGAGCGAGGCTGACTGCACCACCTCCCTAGCTCAAGGGCTCCTTTGGGAGGGGCTGCGTGCTTTATCATCCTCCTGCCACAACTCAGTGGTTATTTACAAGAAGGTCTGTTCCCGCAAATCAGGACCCTAAAGTATTAAAAAACAAAACCCAAAAAACAACAAAAAACCCCACACAACCAAAGGTTTGACGTGAATAGAAAGATAGCCCTTCTGCCTGGTAGTCAACAAATACCAGCACTAGAAAATCAATTGCTTTAATTGCATTACAGCAGGGAGCCTCAGCACCATGTGGGGAGGAGGAAACGGGAAGGGCTAGGTTTCAGAGTGCTTTTGGCTGGCCAGAACGTGGCCAAACAGGGCCAAGGGGCTCCCTCTGCTTGGGCATTGTTCACCCCTGGTCAGTGAGGGGGCAGCAGGGGTGCTCCCCACGGCAGTCCTGCTGCAGCCTTCCCTCCTGGCCTGGCCGTGGGGCAGGAACAAGCTCCAGCCTTCCTCCACGTGGCCGAGGTAATCAGCACCCCTACCCCGAGGGCATCTTCCCAGCCTACAAAGCAGGAAGGAGCCTGTGCAGAAGTTAACATTTTAAAACCAGATTTTCACCTGAGGCGTCAACCAGATGTCACCTCTGCTTAAAACTCCAATTGCAAGGCTGGCAAGCAGCACAGTGGAAGCGCAGATCCTTCCTGTGTCACTCCAGGCCCAGAGGAACTGAGAAGCCACCTGCTGTTCCGGCCCTTGGGCTGTTTGGGAAAAGCCAGCAGTCAGAGTGCCAGCCTCAAGCTCTGATTGTCCCCCTCCTCTGGCCCTGGTAGTTCAAGCAGGTTCTGGCAGCAGGAGGGTTGTGCCATGGAGGATGGACACAACTGCCCTTATACTCAAAAACAGCCTTGACTATGGCCTGGTCATAGGATTAAACAGTGTGTGTGTATTGGTGGGGAAGGATGGGGTGAGGGTGAGGGGATCTCATTGATACAGAGTATATCATAAGCCATATATATTAAAATCATTAACAGTATATAGTCCCACGGTAGCTCCAGCCCCTCACACATGCTCAGGTGGTGTGGCCAGCCCTTTGCCTCAGTCCAGTCTCACCCTTGGGGGCAAGGAGAGGGCAGCTTGCTCCCTTTCTCCAGGCTCTTGGCCGACAGCCCCTTGAGGCTGTCCACGGTACACTGCAGCCAGCCCCGCAGCAGGCAGCCCCCAGTAGTCATCGGTGCTCGCCAGCACTGTGGTCACTGGGATGGGGTCTTGGCCTCGCTGCTGTCCCCCTGGCTGGGCTTTGGCTTTAGCAGGATGAATCTGTTGAGGAGGTCCGTTTCCGAGCTGGCCTGGGCTGCCCCATAGCCCTCACCTGTGGGCACAGAAGCAGGCTCAGAACTCAGAGCTAGGTCAAAAGACCCCTGCCCAATAGGCCTCATCCTCCACAGAGCCTCCTGGCAGGTGGGTGTGGGGCATGGAAGCGACTCACCAGCATAGCTGGAGGCTTCAGCGATGTTCTGGGAACCCGTGATGTGGTGCCAGTAGGCACTGCGGGGCAGCATGGTCGTGGGTGTGCAGGGATACGAGTAATGCTCCGTGCCCTTGTTCAGCAGCTGTGGGGCAAAGGAAGAGGTCACTCCCATTAGTGGCTCACAGTATCCCTGAGCAGCCTGCCCAAGACCCTATCTGCCTCCACTGTGTAGCCCAGGCACTTGGCCCTGCCTGCCCACTCGCCCCCCTCCGCTAACCCTGTAACCTGGACTGATGCCCGCTGCCTCACCCTCACGTTCTTCTCCATTTCCAGCAGGACCCGCTTGTGCTGCTCGGCGATGGCCAGGGTGGCACTGTGGACTCGCTGGTAAATCTGCTCCCCTTCTTGTGTCTGGAAGGTGTAGAGTCCTTCCCCAGCATCACACATCCTGGGGACACAGATGGCACAGAGGGCAAGACGGTGGGGACCCACCACAGACATGCATGTCATTGGTTAGGCTGTCCTGCAACTGCAAGCTGTGGCTGCCTTCCAGGCCGGGCGGACAGGCAGGGCTGTGGTCTGGGGGTCCGACCACATGATGCAAATGTGCTGAGCATTTTCTATACCAGCTGGTGCTCAAAATGCATTACAAGAATTAACCCATTCAGTTTACCACCTCCCTCTGGTCTTTGTACCATAAATAGTTTCCTCATTGTTACGCATTTTCCCAAGCCATTTTATAGATGAGGAAACTGAGGCATACAGAAGCTAAGTAACTCAACCAAGGTTCTGCAGAGGATTATATGTAATTTCAGTCTAGGCAGGCTGACTCCAGAGTTCAAGTGAGGGGATACCCAGTCTTCACTATAATGCTAGGAGGTTACGTACTTTATTATTCCCGAAACCCAGACTCAGGTCTACAGTCACAGAACTAGTAAGTGCCTGAACCCGCATTTGACTTAAGCCAAAGTAGTCTATGACTTTTGGTAAATAGATTCAATTGATCTGCATGCTGTGGGCAAGTTACTCCTCTGAGCCTCCATTTCATTTCTTCGTCTATAAAATGGGAACATTACATTCCCCCTTGGGATTGCTATGCCAATAAATAAACCAAGCTCCTAGTGCAGTGCTCAACACAGAGTGAATGGCAGCCCCCATCACACCATGGTAGGACAGGGCTGAGAGGCAAGAGGGTCCTACCGGCCAGCCTCAAAGGTAAAGCGTGTGGCATCCCGGCCATAGCGGCGCAGTGAGCAGAGGGGCCACGAGACGAGCTTCACACGGGGGTTGTGGATGTCCCAGAGGTAGATGTTCTCATGGGTGATCTGCAGCTTGCACTCACCATACACGTCCAGGTTGGGGCAGGGCAGCAGGAATACATTGAAGCGATCTGGAGTGGGGGAGGGTGGACAAGTGGGCACAGAGATGCCCCAGATGGGGGCTTCCTCCCTCCCTTCCTCTCCTCTTCCTCCTCCCCCTCCCCACCCCCAGGGCCAGGGCCCAGCCTCACCTGTCTGCTCACACTGCACCCCTGGGGCCAGGAGGTCAGGCTCTCCCAGACTGATGTCGTTGAGGCGGGACCCCAGACACTCCACAGATAGTGTCTTGTACCACTCCTCTGCCTCCAGCTCTGAAGAAAATGCTACTTCATCATGTGGCTCCGGGAGCCCGGTAGCCCAACCCATCTGCCCAGTCTGACTTATGCCACCATGCACAGCAGGGAGGGCAAGGACAGTGGGTTCTGCCTGCCTATCCTGCCTCAACCCTGAGGGCCTGCTCCCTGAAAGCACCCCCAACCCCACACACACCCCACCACCATCTCCACCCAGGGTTAGCCCTGCTCTGCCTGCTCCTAGCTGGACCTCTGACCATGACCACCCCAGGGGAGGCAGATGGAGGTCCACACTCAGCACCTCACCTGAGTCGCAGGTGAAGGTACGTGCCGAGTCGTCAGTGAATATGATGGCCACCGCCTGCCGCTTGGTCTCCTTGGGGAGCCGTGTGACACACTTGACGTTGCTGATCTCAGTCACCTGGGACAGCATCCACGAGGGACTTAGCCTGGCCAGTGCATCTCTCTCTCTCTCTCTCTCTCTCTCTCTCTCTCTCTCTCTCTCTCTCTCTCTCTCCATCCCTCACAGCCCTGCCACCCCTAGGAGGGTGCGCAGACCTCAGGCCTCAGCAGACTGTCTTTGCTTACAGGTTGGGGGAGCTAGGACCCAGGCCTCCTAACCTTGGGGCAGCCCCGGAGGCACACTGACTTCTCATCTGGATACTTCTCCAGCCGCTGGGGCCCCTTGCTGGAGGATTTCCGGAACACCAGCCAGCACCTCCGGTAGATCTGTGGGGCGAGATGACAGGGCTCAGACCTCCCTGGACCACTCCCACCCTGCCAGCATGGCCCTGCAGCCACCCCTGCCTGCCACAGGGGGCGGTGCCGCACAGCCTTCCCTGGAGCCCCACCCTGGGGACACCAGGGGTGGGAGTCAACAGCAGTGTCACCTCCCTGGGAGAGAAGCCTCCTCCCCAAATTGAAAAGTCATTGACTTCTTGGCTGGCTCCAAAACGCTGTTCCACAAAGGGTGCTCTCCTGACCTGCCATTTACTGTGTGCCCCGCTTTTAGCGAGTAGCCAGCATTCCTGAGTGCTTCCTGCTCACACCTGTTATTCGCACTGTGCACAGTCTCAGGGCCACTCCTGAGATAAGTCCTTTATCATCCCCATTTTATAGATGGGGAAAGGGAGGCATCAAAACACTAAGGAATGGTGATGCTGGTATTTGCAGCAGGCTGTCTAGATCCAGGGCAGACCCTCACAGCCCACTGCAGGATCTGGCCAGGGCTCGGGCAGTGCCAGCCACAACAGAGGGGTCTCCTGGGGACAGGGATTAGACCCTTGCCCCTTGCCCACCTGTACATCCCCATACCCCTAGTTCTCTGAGTTAGGTGAGGGTCTTTACATAGGTAACCCCCACTCTTGTCTCCTGGGGCTTTCACTCACCCTCTCTTTTCATTCTCTTACCGACCCTGACGTGTAAGGGGCGCAGTTCCAGCTGGGAACCCAAGGCTGTTCGAGGTGAAGGGGCGGAGCTAGGAATCTGAGGCTCCTCCCACAGCATGGTGCCTTCCCTCCTGGTCCTGGCCACTGCTGAGGCTCCTGTACCTTAAACCACCTACATTCTCTGTAGCTTCAGGGACTCCCCCGAGGGGGTGGGGAGGGGAGGGGAGTGACCATTCTAGGACTGAAGGGACAGACCGGCCTATCATTCACCCGGGGTAGGGGAGGGTTTGGCCCCAGCCACTGGCCAGAGCTGCCCTTGCACAGCCCCTCCCTCCCACCTAGGCTTTTTTCTGCCCAAAGTCTGTGGCTGGGGTTTACCTACTCCTTCCAGCGGGCACTTCAAAAGCCCTGCAGAGCCTGTTCCCAGGCATCTCTGGTGTTCCTCTTACTGGAAACAGTAGGGAGACTGAGTGGCAGCCGAGAGCACAGCAAAGGAGGCCAGGGGACCTCTGGGCCCCACCCTCTCCTCGGCTCTACTGTGCCATGGGTACACTAGGTCCTCGGCAGGCAGGGTCCCAGGGTGCAGTGGCCCTAGGCAGCCCCCATTTCAAGACACCACTCAGAGCCAGGCCACTTCTGGCTCCTATCTGGGACCCTAGGAGGCATGTCTGTTCCTGCACTCCTGACCCTGGCTCAGCCCCTGTTCTACCCACCTAAACCACAGCAGCCCTCAGTTCTCAGCTGCAGCGCTCCTTTAAGACAGACACTGAATTTTATCCTCAGAATCCTCACTCATATCCTGGTAGCCTCATTAACAGCCATGCCAAACAAGTGAATGACCACATGAAGGAACCGTGAATGAATGGATGGATGAATGGATGGATGCTGCCGACCCAGATACACCCTGCCAGGGTGGGCTCCATGCAGCCTGCAGCATCAGGGGCAGAAGGCCTGGGGACCTGAGCACGCCGGTTGCTTGGTTACAGGATACACATTCACAGCCCCAGGGAGCCACGCACTCAAGAGCCCTCCTTCCCACTTCGCACAGGGCTTTGATCAGTGCTTCAGAAACACTCTGCCACAGCTCTGCCAGGGGAGAAAGGCCCTGGCAGGTAGGAGTGCCGGCTCCTGATCTCTTTCAGCCCCTCCCCCCTCACCTCTGTGGGCTGAGATGAGAATGGCTGCTGGGGAGGGACTGCAGCCTCTCATACCAGGGGAAGTGAGGCTCCTGGCTTCAGAGGGAAGAGAATTCCTTGCATGGATAGGGCCTGGCCACGCCCCACCTTCCCATCCGGGCTGTGCCCACCTGTCAGCCGCTCAGTCTCCCTTCCCTCTGGAACAGGTTTGATACTGAGCCCAAGTGGCTGCCCTTGTAGCCGGTGCCTTCCTGGCATGCTCTGCCCTGGGCAAAGCCTCAGCCCAGCTGGCCCTGGGGACCTGCTAAGTCTGGGGCCATAGGAATGAGGAGTGATGTTAGAAGCAAAGCCTCTGCTTCCTTGGCCTCCCTACCTCAGCCTCAGCTTCTCTCTTTGTTCTGTGCTCCAAGTCAGTGGGCTGATCCCCTTTCAGAGAAACAGCAAAGAAGTCGATGGCTGCCAGGGCCCAGTCTCAACTAGGTTGAGCCCCAGGGTGGGGAGGAACAGGAGGGGAGGTAGGGCCAGAACCACCCTCTCCAAGGCCAGCCCTGCTCTGTCTGGTATCCAGGTAAGGAAGCCAGGTGGCAGATCCCTCTTCTACTCCGCATGCCCCCCATCCCCCTCAGGCTGAGCCAGGACGCCTTGAGCAGCCTGAGCCCACCCACCCCTTCAAGGCAATGGGAAAGAAAAGGGAGAGAGGGACAGGAGTCCTGGGTCAAACACGAGACTTGGGTGACTGAGGTCACCAGGGCTGTCCTTCCTACAGGGGAAGGGGCAGCTACTTGCCAGACCTGTCTTTGGCAGGGGGCCTGGCAGAGGAAAAGAGGCAGCTCTCAGACAGCCTCATTGAGATCATGAAGTTGATCCCCTCTGCTCCTGTCTTCTGGGGGGTCTTCACCAGTTGGGGGTCTACAGGGGGTAGGACAGGATGCATGCCCAGTGAGACCTCTTCTCTGTAGTCCCTCCAAGCCCCCAGTTCAGGGCCAAGCACCAAGCAAGCATAGAGTCACCCGCCAACAACTTGGAGGGAAGCAGCCTGTCCCAGAGCACTGGACCATTCTGCCCAAAGTTCTCATTTAGAAACCACATAAATATCAGCTTCAGCGCCTCACACCACCCCATCTCCCCCAGCCAACCACTCCCCTTTTCAAACACTTCTTTAACATTAAAAACGACAATCTGAAATATACTAAATATCTGCACACGGAAAGCAGTCGGAAGCAAGGGGAGAGGACCTAAAAGAAAAGAGGCCAGGAGAGGTGAGGGGAGGCCGGGGGTAGGGGGCAAACGGAAGGGAGAGGAGGCCAGGGGAAGTGAGACGCTGCTTCTCAGCTCAGACACAGCCTGGCCTTGCCAGCCGCTCCTGCTGCTGCTGTGGTGACAACTTCAACAATAGCAGGGGAGCCGCCTGCCCATTCACGGCCACCGTTGCTGCCACTACCACCACCGCTGGCCCAGCTCTTGGGATGCCAGCCAGCCCTCTGGGGCGGGGGCTGCAGCAGACAGAACCCAGCCCAGGCACATGCCAGGCAGCACGCTGGCGAGGAGCCCCGAGACCACAGATGCACGATGCCCGGCAGCCAGCGGGCAGCCGCATGCCCCACACACCATGCCTCCGTGCCTGGGACCCTGTCCTCGGGCCCCCCTCCCTTGGCAGGGCACCTCCGCAGGTCAGGGTCACTCACCCCGAGCTTCCTGCTCTTCATCTTCACGTAGCCTTGCTTGACGATGTCGCTGAAATTGGTCGCCATGGTTTTCCCACCTTTTGGGGGCGCGGGGCCTGGAGGAGGCGAGGCGAAGGACGTCTAGGTGCCTGGGTCTCCGGCTCCTCCAATCACCTGTTCCAGGCACTCTGTCCAGGCTGCCGCGAGGGGCTGCTCCTCACCTCACCCACCTCAGCATTGTTCTAGCAGCTCCTTCGCCCCGCGCCTGCTGGAAATAAAAATGACAGGGAGATTAGAGACAGTGACATCTTTCTCTTCTTCTCGCTGTCTCGCTCTCTTTTTTCCTTCCTCTTCCCACACTCCTCCCTCCCTCTTCCCTCCCTCCTTCCTCCCGCCCTTCTTCCTTCCCTTCCCTCCCCACCCCAGGACGACAGAACCATTCAGGAAAACCGAGGTGGAGGCAGCAGTGAGGAAAATGGTCCAGCCCAGTCCCCTCCCTCACGGCTGGGGCCTGCAGTTAACCCCTTCCTGGGAGGACTGGCTCTGGCTCCTGCTGTGGAGGTGGGGACCCAGGAAGGGAAGTGGCGGGGAGTGCTGTTCCTCAGCATTTCGGGCTCGGGTCC
Source organism: Rhinopithecus roxellana (assembly GCF_007565055.1). Classification (NCBI taxonomy): domain Eukaryota; kingdom Metazoa; phylum Chordata; class Mammalia; order Primates; family Cercopithecidae; genus Rhinopithecus; species Rhinopithecus roxellana. Next base: position 42,027,857 of record NC_044568.1, on the reverse strand, counting down.
CCACCAACTGTGATAACTCTGGGGCAAATTTAGGGCAACTTGCCAAGAGCAAAAGCCCCTTCCTGGGTACAAGCGCTCCCAGGGGTAGGGGCAAGCACTTCCCAGAGACGGGGGAGGGGGGGTCCCAGGAGATGACCCCTGGGTGTCTGAGTGAACCCATGCTCTGCAATGTTAAAGACAATTTGCCTGGTCAGCTCAGCAGCCCCCACAAACCCCTCTGCCCTCCTGCCCCACCCGGTCCTCTACCTGTTTCTCTCCAGCCCCAGGCTAAGAATCACTACCTTGAGCTCATGCAGGGCCTGCTCCCAGACCCTGCAGCTCTTCCGCACACAGCTCTGGGTGCTGCTTCCTGGGTGGGAGGGCAGAGTCCAGTGGGGCGGGCCCCCAGATAAGCCTGAGGAATGTGCTGGGCCGGCTGGAGGTGGCCACTGTGGGAGCAGACGCCTTGCCCTGGCCGTGGGGTTGGGAACGCTGGCCAGTCCGTGAGGGTGGGGCCTGGGCCCCAACAGGCCACTGGGTCTGGCCAAGCCAAGCAGGGCCTCCATGTCCTGAGCATGAGCAGGAGTTAATTATAGGAGAACCAGCCAGGGCCTGGGGCAACAAGACATGCAGGAGACAGTGTGGGACACCAGAGAGAGGTAAATATGGAGCAGGAAATGGGAGTACCAGCAGGACCACCCCAAATCAGGCGGATCTGCAGATAACAAAGACTCAAACTCAAAGGGAGACCTCAGTGATGACCCAGTCTAACCCCTGCATTTTATAGATGGGGAAAGAAAGTTGCCCAGAGAGAGTGTTACATGACTAAGGTCACACAGCAGGCCTGGGGCAGAGCCAGGGATGAAGGAGAAGGTCCAGGGTGGTGATGGAGGCCAGTCTGAGGGGGAACATCCTACTGCCATCTCTGGCTGCATGCCACCACCTAAGCCTTCCCTGCCATCCAGCCTCAGGGGCAGGATTATACCAGCAATGTGGCCCCTGTGTCTTCAGGATCACCGGGTGGGAACGGGGCAGCATTTCTGGGGTCAGCTGGGTATCTGTGCTGCCAAAACGGGGCCCTGGGGCAGGCATGCTGCTGGTTGTGCCAGCAGCTTGGCATTAATTAATGTCCTGGAGGCCTGTCTGTTGAGTGCCTAACAAGGAACAGATGGGACTACCCCAGTGGGCACACACAAACAAGGGACAGGCAGAGAGGGTAAAGCTCCCCTATCCCACTTGCACCCTGATACCCCCCACCAATTCCACTCCTGCCCATTCACTGCCTCTATCCCAGCTCCCTGGGGTCCAAGACCCTCCCATAGTTAGGTGGTCTACTTTCCTCCTATAAGGTCTGGTCTGGGGTCCCCCACTGGCAACTGATTCCCAACAGCTCTGCCACACCTGGGCTCTGGCAGCCAGAGATGGGTCAATTTTCTCATCTTTGTCTTCACCGCCTGCCTCTGGGGCTGCCTTCTCCCCAGAGCAAGGACCAGCTCAGGAGTTCCCCTCCAAGAGGATTAGCAGGCTGGCCACTGGCTGTGGGTCCACAGTGTGGAAGCCCCCTATCAGAACACGTCTACAGGAAGCCACTGGGCCCCTCGGGTTCATCCAGCGCAGCCCAGACATAGCACAGCCTGGAGTGTGAATCCAGCTGGCTGTGTGGTCCTGGGCAAGCCGCTTAAGACGCTGTGCCTCAATTTCCCCATTGGAAAAAAATGTGAATAAATCTACCTACTTTAAATGAGGAAATGAATCCATGAGGCACCTGCCTGCCCACTTGGGACAACAGCTTCTACCCTTTTTCTTTTTCTTCTTTTTTTTTTTTCAGACGGAGTCTCGTTCTATTGCCCAGGCTGGCTCGGCTCACTGCAAGCTCTGCCTCCCGGGTTCATGCCATTCTCCTGCCTCAGCCTCCCGAGTAGCTGGGACTACAGGCTCCCACCACCATGCTGGGCTAATTTTCTGTATTTTTAGTAGAGACGGGGTTTCACCCTGTTAGCCAGGATGGTCTCGATCTCCTGACCTCATGATCCGCCCGCCTTGGCCTCCCAAAGCGCTGGGATTACAGGCGTGAGTCACCACGCCTGGCCTTCTTTTTCTTCTTTTGAGACAGGGTCCTTCTCTGTCACCCAGGCTGGAATGCAGGGGTGCGATCACGGCTTACTGCAGCTTCGACCACCCAGGCTCAAGTGATCCACCCACCTCAGCCTCCTGAATAGCTGGGACCACAGGTACATACATACTGCCATGCCCAGCTAATTTTTAAAAACTTGTTTGTAGAGATGGGTTTTCACCATGTTGCCCAGGCTGGTCTTGAACTCCTGGGGTCAAGTGATCCACAAGGCTTGGCCTCCCAAAGTACTGAGATTACAGGTGTGAGCAACCGCGCCTGGTCAGAGCTTCTACCTTGAAAACTCCAAGGGCTATATATATATACATTGTTTTCTTCAAGGGATATAGTTTTCTTCAAGAGTTGCTGCTCAGACAGGATGACGAAGCCACCAGAAGCCAGCCTGCTCCTTCCCAGCGTCGCCCCAGCAGGGACTGTGGCCCCAAGCTCTCAGGAGTGCTCCTGCTGCATCTCTCCATAGGCCCCACCCTGTCCCATACCCCAGGTCCCCAGCAGGAAGAGTAACCTTCACCGGGAAGGCTGTGTGGCAAAGTCCTGCCAGCTTACTCTGGCCCTGAGTCACAGGGACCCCTGGCCACATTTAGTCCCTAATGAGGTTTGCAAGAGCAAGACCTAACCTAGGACCCAAAATGGTGTGGCAAAGGGGGGTTGGGAATGGAGAGGAGGGAAAGGTCAGGGCCAATAGGTAGAGCCACAAATTTGACAGGCAGTAGTGTCAAGTGGTGAGGGGAGCCCAGAACCAACCCACTATCCTCCAGAAGGAATGCATTGTGTTAAGCAAGAGAGGCAGCCCCCAAGCCGAGCCTGTGAAGGCCCAATAGGACAGCAAGAAGTGGAGGGCAGGCCAGGCACAGTGGCTCACAACTGTAATCTCAACACTTTGGGAGGCCAAAGTGGAAAGATCACTTGGGGCCAGGAGTTCAAGACCAGCCCCAGCACCATAGAGAGACCTTGTCTCTACAAAAAATGAAAAACTTAGCTGGGCGTGTGGCACGTGCCTGTAGTCACAGCTACTGGGGAGGCTGAGATGGGAGGATCACTTGAGCTCAGGAATTCCAGGTAGCAGTGAGCTGTGATGAAGCCACTTTACTCCAGCCTGGGTGATAGAGTGAGACTCTGTCTCTAAAAAATTTCAAAAAAATCAATTAAAAAATACAAAAAGTGGAGGGCAGCTCAGGCTGGGCAGGCCAGGAATTGGGCTGAAGTAGCCCCTGCTCTGTTTGTCCCTGGGGCCACTGTCCCCATCCACTCCTGAGCCACCGCCAGCCTCACAAGCCTGCAGCAGGAAGAATGCTTGCTACTTTGAGAGGACCTGAGGTCTTGGGTCCTTCCCCAGCACTGTGAGCTCCAAGCTCCCAGCTAAGCAGGGTGTCCAGCAGCCCCTCTCAGGGTTCCAGTGCAGGAGGAGGGGAGCAAGGGCTCCCCGTATCCCGCCTCCCAGCCTGGTACCAACACTGCTGCTTACCCAGGGACAGTACCTGCCTGGTGCCAGGCCACCACAGGCTCCCGCGCAAGGAGAGCCAGCTCCAAAACGCTCCTCTCCCCAGGAAGGGTGGGTGTCCTAGGGGGCGGGGGGCCGGGAGACTCCCAGGGCCCTCCCTGCACACCTGCCCCATGGGGCAGCCACGCTGAGCACTCCCTCTCGCACCTGGATTCTGCCTGGAGGCTTTGGCTCCAGAACAAACGCTACTTGCTGAGACTGCAACCAATGACTGAGCGGGCAGCTGCCTGCCTAACTGGGCCTCCCCATCCCTGACAGATCGGATCTTATCGGGGCTGCAGGAACAGCCCTACCTGGACACCATCTCGGTGTCATCTGGCTGTCTCCACCCCACGGCGAAGATCGGATCTGTGGGATTCTCTCCAGCACCAGGGCCATTTCCCATCACCTGCTGCTCTCCCCCCACCCCACCCCCAGATTGTTATCAGGGGCCGGCTGGGAGTGCTCCCAACAGATCCCCATCGGGGCCACCACACGAAACATGGTGAGTCCCATCAAGATGGATGGCAAAGACAGACCAAATACCCACCTGGGCAGAGAGGGATGGCAGAAGGAGGGGACATCTGAACAGCCACGGTCCCCCAGACCCTTAAGCCAAGAGAGTAATGCTGTGGCCATGTGCCACTCTGCTCTCCTGGGTCTCCTGCCCACCCCTCAACATGCCAAACCCCCTCCCTCGAGGGATCACTGCACTAGCTGTTTCCCACCTACAACATCGTTCCCTCACACGCTCATGGTTCATTCCACTGCTTCATCCACCTCCTCCAGGAGGCCTTCCCTGACTCACCAAAGGATCCCCGCTAGTCAGCCTCTCTCACAACATCAGGTGCGGCTGCCTTCATCGCACACCACCATGGGATTTTCTTGTTCCTACATCTGTCCATTTGTTTCTGACCACAGAGAGACATCTGGAATGTCAGCTCCCTGGTGGCTCAGCCTCGTCTGTCTAGTTAACAGCTCTATCCCAGCTCCCTGAATGGTGCCCGGTGGGGAGGAGACACTCAATATTTGGGGGCTGAACGCATCATTCTCTCCAGGACTTGTCCTCCTCCCCATCCTTTCTTCCACCACCACCAGCCTCCATCTGGCTGGACCTGGCTCAGCTTCCAGAGGTGAGTGAGCCACAGCAGGCTCCTAGCTCCTTGGGTCTCAGCGCTGACTGGCATGGCCAGCAGGCTGTTGTTACTGGAGAACCAGCTGCGCTCAAGACCTGCAGTTTGGTTCAGAGCTGCCTCAGGGAAGAGTGTGCTGCTGACACCAAGGCCAGGCCTGGTTGGGCAGCCCCACCTTGGCCAGGGTTGTGGGGTGAGGTCATGCCCGTCCCTGCTGCCTTGCCCAGGAGGGAAATGCTGGGAGTAACCAGTACCAGCACAGCAACGCAAGCAACTGGGGAGAGGAGACACAGCTCCTGGGACCAGAGTTGGGGGCGGGGGCAGGGGCAGGAAGAGCCTGTACCTGTGCCACATCCCTCTGAAAGGGTCTAGGAAAGAACCCGCCCTAAGCAAGCCCACCCCACACTGTAAAGCGTAGTCTCCTAGAGCTGCTGCCAGGCCCCTCGCTGCCCTCGCCATCAGACCCCTCCAACCCACACCCTCCATCCAAGTGCAAGCGCCCCAGCAACTGACCTGTTCCCATGGCTTGGGGCAGGTGGGCTGCACAGAGCCCCTGCTCTGCCACATCACCCAGGTGCCCAGCCTCAGCTAATGCCCCTTTTCAGTAACAGAAAGCATATAACTGGATCCAGGGCCTTGCGGGCCATTGGGGAAAAGGTAGACAGACCTTGGCGGCCAGTGGAGAAAGGTTCAAGGACAGGAGGCAGCTGGTCATGAGTTTGGGCTGTAGGGAGAAACCCCATAGTCAGGAGGGGGTCGGCAGTGGGGGCCAGCTGGGGTACAGAAAATCATCTCTTGGAATTTGGAGGAGTTGAGAGAACAGGAGGCCCCGGGGAGGAGTAGGAAGGCTGATAGAAGGTTGGGAGCTGCCAGGGGCTGGGTTATGCCCCTTCCGGCTGGCAGGCCCGGGAGCGCAGGGCCTGGGTTGTTCGGATGGGGTTTGTGTGGGTGCGGGTGAGGTCATCTCGCGACCTGGGCTACCCCGGAGAGGAGAGCTGGGGGTGGAGAGAGCGCAGGGAGTTTCAGGGCCCAGGCACTGGCTTTTAGGGGGCGGGTCTCTGAGCCCCTCCACCCTAGAGTAGGAAGGTCCCATGGGACGGAGCGTCCCTCAGGTTCGGGAAGTGACTGAGGGTAATCAGGGGTGGGAGTCGCCGGGGCTCTCGCGGGCTCTGCGCGGCCTAAGTCCCTCTCCCTTCCTCGCGCCCCCCAATTTACCTGGGCGCCGAGGCCCGGGCCAGGAGCGCCCGCTCAGCGGGGCCGCGGAGCAGGCTCATGCCCGCGTCACTGCGCTGCCGGCGGGGGCGGCAGGGCGGCGGCGGCGCCGGGCTCCAGGCGGGGACGGCGAGGGAGGCGCGGCCGCCCGGCTTGGGATCGGGCTCAGGCTGGGACTCGGCTCGGCTCCCTCCACCGCCTGGTCTCACCGCTACGCCCCGCCCCCTGCCCCGCCCTGGCGGCCAGCCCCCGCCGTATACCTCCGAGCCGCGGGACACTCGATTCTGCCCTGGCATCCCCGCACCCGCTTCAAGTCGCCCCTGGTACCCCTGGCTCATTCCCACCGCCCCTCCCTGGGCCCCAAAGCCCACATCGTCTCTCAGCCCCCGAAAGCTGAACTCCACATCAGCTCCCAGCCCCCATATCTCAACCCCTTCACTTCTTCAGGAGTCACATACACACCCAGACTCCACATCAGCTCCCAGCCCCCACATCTCAATTCCTTCACTTCTTCAGGAATCACATACATACCCATTGCTCCTCTAACCCCATCATGACTCTCTGGGACCTCACAGCTCAGCTCCCCCAGCCCCACAGTGACCTTCTCTGCTACCCCTCCTCAAGTAGCCGCACCAGCGCCTCTGTCTCCCCAATCTCCTCTCCACCCTCAAAACATCCAGTTCTCCTATTCTAGGTCCCCCTGAGACTTTGCCCTCAAGCCCAAACTTCATTCCCCTCCATTGCTCCCCCCACCCAGCCCCCAACCCCCTCACCTCTGCTCTTCGGGCCTGAGTCAATGGTCTGTCGGAATCCCTGATCACAGGCCTCAGCTGTGCAAGGCAGGGACAAGAGAAGTTGCCCAGGGCCTCCTCTGGGGAGGAACTGCTCCCCTCTGGTTTTCACATCTGTTTATGTGAAAAGCTTCTCAAGGTTTTTCACCTTTTTACACCAGAGCTTTTCAAAGTGTGGTCCTTGGACCAGAAGCTTCCCATCACCTTGAAACTTGTTAGAAATGCAAATTCCCTGTCCTACCTCAGACCTATGAAATCAGAATTTCTGGGAGTTTCCATCAGAAATGTGTATTTTAACAGGTTAGGTGATTCTGATGCACACTAATGTGTGAGAACCACTGCTTTAGACCATATATACAAAACAAAACAATAGGCCACCTGAACAGCCAGAATCCTGAGAAATGAAAATATCTCCACATCCAGCTACTGTCCCGGTGTCTCAGAGGAATAGGCCTAAAGCAGTGAGGGACCAAGGATCCCAACACCCACCCATGGAATGCATGCCCCTGCCCTGGAGACACCTGGGCCTCAGCCTTGCCCAGGGATCTTAAAGGGAGGCTGCCTCCGGATGTCTGAAAATGTCCCTGATGGTCATTGTGGTGTCTGTGATCAGCCTGAGTTAATCAGCCCCAGGCCCATGGCCAAGCTAGCGTGGGCCTCGACCTCCTGACCTCTCTATGCGTCTTTCAAACTTGACCTCACCTGCTTTGCTTCAAACCACAGCCCATAAAGCTTCCAGCACTTGATTCATCATAGCAAACTGTTTTTCAATACCAGAAACCTCTAGGGGAGCTTTGGCCAACAACAACACAAATGAATTTTCACAATAAAAAGCCATCAGTTTTGGCACTGAGGCCGGAGTGCAATGGCGTGATCTCAGCTCACTGCAACCTCTGCCTTGGGGCTTAGGTGATCCTCCCCGCTCAGCCTCCTGAGTAGCTGGGTCTACAGGCGTGCACCATCATGTCTAGCTAATTTTTTTGGATTTTTTTTCTGTAGAGACATGGTTTCACCGTGCTGCCCAGGCTGGTCTCAAACTCCTGAGCTCAAGCAATCCGCCTGCCTCGGTCTCCCAAAGTACTGGGATTACAGGCATGAGCCTCTGTACCCCGTATGATGATTTGCTTTTTTGCTGTTGAATTTCGAGAGTTGTATATTCTACCTACTAGTCTTTTGTTGAATATGTGGTTTGCAAATATTTTCTCCCAGTCTGTAGATTGTCTTTTCATCCACTTAACAGGGTCTTTCACAAAACAAAAGTTTTAAATTTCGATAAAGTCTGGATTATCCATTGTTCCTTTTACGGATTATGCTTTTGTTGCCTAATCTAAAAACTCTTTGAATTTTCTATGTTTTATTCTGAAAGTTCTATAATTTTATTTTATATTTAAGTCTGTGATCCATTTTGAGTTGAATTTTATAGGAGGTGTGAGATTTGATAGAGGTTTTGATGACTTTTTTTGGTTTAGGTTTGATTTCTTTTCTTTTTTTTTTTTTTTTTTTGCCTGTGCATGTCTGATTGTTCTAGCTCTATTTGCTGAAAAGATTCTCATTGAATTGCTTTTGCAATTTTGTAAAAAATCAGTTGGACATATTTCTGGATTCTCTGTTCTATTTCATTGATCTGCATGTCTACCTCTCTGTTAATAACAGTCTTGATTACTATACCTATATAGTAAGTTTTAAGGCTGGGAGCAGTGGCTCATGCCTATAATCCCAGCACTTTGGGAGGCTAAGGCGTGGATTACTGGAGGTCAGGAGTTCAAGACCAGTCTGGCCAACATGATGAAACCCCCCTGTCTCTACTAAAAATACAAAATTAGCTGGATGTGGTGGCATGGGCCTGTAATCCAGCTACTCAGGAGGCTGAAGCAGGAGAATCGCTTGAACCCAGGAGGCAGAGGTTGCAGTGAGCCAAGATCGCACCATTGCACTCCAGCCTGGGCAAAAAGAGCAAAACTCTGTCTCAAAAAAAAAAAAAAAGTCTTAAAATCAGGTAGACCAGTGGTCCCCAACTTTTTGGCACCATGGACAATTTCATGGAAGACAATTTTTCCATGGATGTTGTAGGGGTGTTTCCAGGATGATTCAAGCACAATATCTTTGTTGTCCACTTTATTTCTATTATGATTACATTGTAATATATAATGAAATAATTATACAACTCACCATAATGTAGAATCAGTGGGAGCCCTGAGCTTGTTTTCCTGCAACTAGACAGTCCCATCTGGGCGTGATGGGAGACAGTGACAGATCATCAGGCATTAGATTCTCATAAAGAGCGCACAACCTAGAACCCTTGAATGCACAGTTCACAATACGGTTTGCGCTCCTATGAGAATCTAATGCTGCTGCTGGTCTGACAGGAGGCAGAGTTCAGGTGGTAATGCGAGCAATGGGGAGCAGCTGTAAATACAGATGAAGCTTCATTCATAGCTGCTCACCTCCTGCTGTGCAGCCGGGTTCCTAACAGACCACAAACCAGTACTGGCCTGTGGTCCAGGGGTTGGGCACCTGTGAGGTAGACTGTTATTAATTCCTCCGAAGTTACTGGTTTGCCTGTTTGTTTGTTTGTGACAAGGTTTCACTCTGTCCCCCAAGCTGGTGTGCAGTGACACGATCATAGCTCACTGCAGCCTTGAGCACCTGGGCTCAAGGAATCTTCCACCCTCAACCTACTGAGTAGCTGAGACCAACCATGCCCAACTAACTTTTTAAAATAATTGTGTAGAGACGGAGTTCTTGCTATGTTGCCCAGGCTGGTCTCAATCTCCTGGTCTTCAGTGATCCTGCCAGCTTGGCCTCCCAAGTATTGGGATTACAGGCATGAGCCACTGCGCCCAGCCCCAACTTACTCTTTTTCAAAATTGTTTCAGCTGTCCTAGTAATATTCTTTATCTTTCTATGTAAGTTTTAGAATAATGTTATCTGTATCTACAGAATATCTTGCTGGGATTCTGATAGAAATTACATTAAACCTGTATATCAATTGGGGAGCATTGACGTTTTTACTATGCTGAGTCTTCCAATTCAAGAACACAGTATGTCTCTCCACTTATTTATTTATTTTTAATGTCTTTCATCAGCATTACAGAGTTTTCAGCATACAGGTTCTATACACATTTTGTTAGCTTTCCACCTAATGATTTTATTTACTTATTTTCGGTGATTTTAAAAGGTATTGCATTTTTAATTTTGCTGTCTATGAATGAGTTCGTTGCTAGTATATGGAAATAATTTTTGTATAATTATATTTTGCAACCTTGCCGAACATATCAGTTCTAGGAGGTTTTTTTCTTTTTCTTAGTAGATTCTTTGACATTTTCTATATAGATAATCATATCATCTGCATGTAGAAAAGGCTTTTTTCCTCTTTTTCTACCTATTTGTTAGTGGTTTATCGCGTTGGCTAAAATGTTCAGCACTATGTTGTAGTATGAGCTGACATCCTTGCCCTATTGCTGGTCTTCAGGGAGAGCATTCAATTTTTCATCGTTAAGGACCAACGTTAGCTGTAGGTTTTTTGTAGATTCTCGTTATCAAATTATGGAAGTTCTCCTCTCTTATTTTTTGAGAGCTTTTACCATTAATGAATGTTTAATTTAGTCAAATGCTTTTCTATACTGACTGATGTAATATAATATATGATATTTCATCTTTAGCCTGTTTTTGTTGCTGTTGTTGTTGTTTTGTTTTCCTTGAGACAGAGTCTTGCTCTCTTGCCCAGGCTGGAGTGCAATGGCACCATCTTGGCTCACTGCAACCTCTGCCTCCCGAGTTCAAGCGATTATTCTGTCTCAGCCTCCCAAGTAGCTGGGATTACAGGTGCCTGCTACCACACCCGGCTAATTTTTGTATTTTTTGTAGAGACAGGGTTTCACCATGTTGGCCAAGCTGGTCTTGAACTCCTGACCTCAGGTGATCTGCCTGCCTCGGCCTCCCAAAATGCTGGGATTACAGGTGTGAGCCACTGCGCTGCGCCCGGCCGGTTTTCTTTTCTTTCTTTTTGTACTACCTTTATCTGGTTTTAGTATCAGGGTACTGACTTTATAGAATGAACTGAACAGAATTCACTCCTATTTTCTGAAAACAATTTTGTAGAATTAGTATTACTTTTTTAAATGTTTGGTACAATTCTTCAGCAAAAACATCTGAGTCTGGAGTTTTAAAATAATAATAATAATAATAATAATTTTTTAAAATAAAATGAGATGGGGAGTCTCACTATGTTGCCCAGGCTGGTCTCGAACTCCTGGGCTCAAGTGATCCTCCCGCCTTGGCTTCCCAAAGAGATTTCTTTTTGGGAGTTTTAAAATTTAAAATCTAATTTCCTTAATTGTTACAGGACTACTCAAATGAACTATTTCATGTTAAATGAATTGTAACAGTTTGTGTCTTTGGGGAAGTAGTTATTTCATCTAAGTTATCAACTTTATAATAATAATAAACATTACCTTATTATTATTATGACTGATGTCTTCAGGGTTTATAGCAATATTCCTTATTTCACTCCTGATATAGGTATTTGTGTCTTGTCTGACTTTTTTTACTCTGTCAGTCTTGCTAGAGATTTGTCAATTTTATTGATCTGTTCAAAAAACCAAATCTTTGTTCCACTAATTCTCTCTCTCTATATCCCTCCTCTCTCTCTCTCTCTCGTTTTAGATTTCATTGATTTCTGCTCTTATCTTTATTATTCCCTTACTTCTGCTGGTTTTGAATTTATTTCACTGTTTTTTTCTAGGTCTTTAAGGTGTCAATCTATCAAGTTTAGATGATATAGAGTTTAGATGACAGATTTAAGACTTTTCCTCTTTTCTAAAGTGAAATAAATTTCCACATTAGTGCTGCTTTAGGTGTATTTCACAAATTTTGATATGTTTTACTTTCACTGTCATTCAGTTCAATGTATATTTTTTAAAATTCCCTTGAAACTTTCTCTTTATCCATGGATCATTCAGAAGTGTATGGTTTAATTTCTAAGCATTTAGAGAGTTTCCTGTTCTCTTTGTGTTACTGATTTCTAGTTTGATTCCATTGTAGCCAGGAAAAATACTCTGTAAGATTTCAATTATTTTAAACTTGTTAAAGTTTGCTTTTTGGCCAGGATGTGGTCTATCTTGGTATATGTTCACGGGCACTTGAAAACAAGGTGTAGGCCTGGTGTGGTGGCTCACGCCTGTAATCCTAGCACTTTGTAGGCTGAAGCGGGCGGATCATTTGAGGCCAGGAGTTTAAGACCAGCCTAGACAATATGGTGAAACCCCGTCTCTATGAAAAAATACAAAAATTAGCCAGATGTGCTTGCTTGAACCCAGGAGGCGGAGGTTGCAGTGAGCCAAGATTGTGCCACTGCACTCCAGCACGGGTGACAGAGCAAGACTCTGTCTCAAAAAAGAAAAAAAAGAAAACACGGTATACTCTGCTGTTCTGAGGCAGAGTGTTCTAAAAATATCAGTTAACTCCTGTTGGTTGATGCTGTGGCTAAGTTCTGCATCTTTTCTGATTTTATATCTAGTTGTACTATCAATAGTTGGAGAGAGGTGTTGCTATCTCCAACTGTAAGTGTGGATTTGTCCATTTCTCCTTTCAGTTCTATCAGTTTTTGTTTTGCATATTTTGTAGTTCTCTTGCTTGGTGCATGTGTATTAAGGATTTCTTTTCTTTTCTTCTTCTTTTTTTTTTTTGATATGGAATTTCGCTCTGTCACCCAGGCTGGAGTGCAGTGGCGTGATCTCGGCTCACTGCAATCTCCGCCTCCCAGGTTCAAGAGATTCTTCTGCCTCAACCTCCCGAGTAGCTGGGACTACAGGGGCGCACCACCACACCTGGCTAATTTTTATATTTTTCATAGAGATGGGGTTTCACCATATTGAACAGGCCAGTCTCAAAATCCTGACCTTGTGATCTGCCTGCTTCGGCCTCCCAAAGTGCTGGGATTACAGGCGTGAACCACCATGCCCGGCCCTGTATTAAGGATTTCTTTTTTTTTTTTTGAGACGGAGTCTTGCTCTGCCACCCAGGCTGGAGTGCAGTGGCCGGCTCTCAGCTCACTGCAAGCTCCGCCTCCCGGGTTCACGCCATTCTCCTGTCTCAGCCTCCCCAGTAGCTGGGACTACAGGGGCCCACCTCGTCGCCCGGTTAGTTTTTTGTATTTTTTAGTAGAGACGGGGTTTCACCATATTAGCCAGGATGGTCTCGATCTCCTGACCTCGTGATCCGCCCGTCGCGGCCTCCCAAAGTGCTGGGATTACAGGCGTGAGCCACCGCGCCCGGCCAAGGATTTCTATATCTTCTGGATAGATTGACACTGTTACTATTATATACTGTCACTCTCTGTCTCTGGTAGTTTTCTTTGCTCTAGAGTCTACCGTGAAGGCTAATTTTGTGTTAAGGGATACCAGGATAGGTGGAAAAGCATTATTTCTTTTTTTCTTTTCTTTTCTTTCTTTCTTCTTTTTATTTTTATTTTTTGTTAGTTTATTTTTTTTGAGACAGAGCCTCGCTCTGTCTCCCAGGCTAGAGTGCAATGGCGTGGCCTTGTCTTCTTCTTCTTTTTTTTTTTTTTTTGACTGTTTGTTCTCTTTTTTATTTCTGTGTTTTCTTTTTCCTGCCTTCCTATGTGTTACTTGAACAGTTTGGTTTTTTTTTTTCTTTTTTCTTTTGAAGCAGAGTCTAGCTCTGTCGCCCAGGCTGGAGTGCAGTGGCCTGATCTCAGCTCACTGCAAACTCCGCCTCCCGGGTTCAAGCGATTGTCCTGCCTCAGCCTTCCAAGTAGCTGGGATTACAGGTACATGACACCATGCCCGGTAAATTTTTGTATTTTTCGTAGAGACAGGGTTTCACCATGTTGGCCAGGTTGGTCTTGAACTCCTGACCTCAGGTGATTCATCTCCCTCAGCCTCCCAGAGTTCTGGGATTACAGGTGTGAGCCACCGTGCCTAGCCTGAACATTTTTTACAATCTCATTTTAATTTGCTTATTATGTTTTTGAGCATATCTTTTTGTTTAGCTCTTTAGCGGTGTTGCTTTAGGTATTATATCATCTCTATTTAACTTCTCTCAGTCTACTGAGATTGTTCTACTAGTTTGAGTAAAGTATAGAAATATGACCTGTTTATGGCCAGGCGCAGTGGCTCATGCCTGTAATCCCAGCACTTTGGGAGGCCGAGGCAGGTGGATCACCTGAGGTCGAGAGTTCACTAACAACATGGAGAAACCCCTTCTCTACTAAAAAATACAAAAATAGCTGGGCATGGTGGTGCATGCCTGTAATCCTGGCTACTCAGGAGGCTGAGGGAGAAGAATTGCTTAAACCCAGAGGCAGAGGTTGTGGTGAGCCAAGAATGCGCCATTGCACTCCAGCCCGGGCAACAAGAGTGAAACTCCGTCTCAACAACAACAACAAAAAGAAATATTACCTCTTTATGTCCCTTTATCCTCCCCAATCTATAATTGTGTTAAAATTTTCCTCTACAGGCCGGGCGCGGTGGCTCAAGCCTGTAATCCCAGCACTTTGGGAGGCCGAGGCGGGCGGATCACGAGGTCAGGAGATCGAGACCATCCTGGCTAACATGGTGAAACCCCGTCTCTACTAAAAAAAATACAAAAAACTAGCTGGGCGAGGTGGCGGGCGCCTGTAGTCCCAGCTACCCGGGAGGCTGAGGCAGGAGAATGGCGTAAACCCGGGAGGCGGAGTTTGCAGTGAGCTGAGATCTGGCCACTGCACTCCAGCCTGGGTGACAGAGCGAGACTCCTTCTCAAAAAAAAAAAAAATAAAAAATAAAAAATAAAAAAAAAAATTTTCCTCTACATACATTTAGAACTGTATCAGAAGCAAAATAATTTTACTTCAACCATGAATAATAATTTAGAAAATTCTAGAAGAAAAGCCTATTTTGTGTGTGTGTGTGTATGTGTAGATATATATATATGTGTGTATATATATATATATATATATATATATATATATACACGTTTTTTTTGTTTTTTTTTGAGATAGAGTCTCACTGTGGCCCAAGCTGGCATGCAATGATGTGATCTCGGTTCACTGGAACCTCTGCCTCCTGGGTTCAAGTGATTCTCCTGCCTCAGCCTCCCAAGTAGCTGGAATTATAAGCAGGTAACACCACGCCCGGCTAATTTTGTATTTTTAGTAGAGATGGTGTTTCTCCATGTTGGTCAGGTTGGTCTCAAACTCCCGACCTCAGGTGATCCACCCTCCTCAGCCTCCCAAAGTTCTGGGATTATAGGCATGAGCCACCACGGCTGGCCAAGCCTATTGTATTTACCCATACGTTTGCTTAATATGTTATTTCCTCCCTCCTGATTATTCAAAATTTCTTCTTTTATTTTTTGTTTCGAGAATTTTATTTAGCCATTTTTTAGGCTAGGAGCAAATTCTCTTAGTTTTGTTTTATTTTAAAATGTCCAAATTTTCCCTTCATTCCTGAAGAACATTTTCACTGGGTATAGGATTCTGGGTTGACAGTTCTTTTCATTCAGCCCTTAAAAAATCTTGTTCTGGCCAGGCGCCGTGTCTCACGCCTGTAACCCCAGCACTTTGCGAGGCCAAGGCGGGCAGATCATGAGGTCAGGAGATCGAGACCATCCTAGCTAACACGGTGAAAACCTGTCTCTACTAAAAATGCAAAAAATTAGCCAGGCATGGTGGCGGACACCTGTAGTCCCAGCTACTCGGGAGGCTGAGGTAGGAGAATGGCATGAACTTGGTTAGAGCTTGCAGTGAGCTGAGATTGTGCCACTGCACTCCAGCCAGGGCAACAGAGTGAGACTCTGTCTCAAAAAAAAAAAAAAAATTTCTTGTTCTACCTCCTTCTGACCACAATGGATGGATGCCTTCTCTCTTCCCCTTCCCCTTCCCCTACCCTTCCCTTCGCAGAGTTTTGCTCTTGTTGCCCAAGCTGGAGTGCAATGGCATGATCTTGGCTCACTGCAACCTCTGCCTCCCGGGTTCCAGTGATTCTTCTGCCTCAGCCTCCTGAGTAGCTGGAATTACAGGCGTCCACCACTATGCCCAGCTAATTTTTTGTATTTTTAGTAGAGATGGGGTTTTGCCATATTGGGCAGGCTGGTCTCGAACTCTTGACCTCAGGTGAGCTACCCACCTCGGCCTCCCAAAGTGCTGGGATTACAGGCGTGAGCCACCGTGCCCGACCGACCACTGTGGTTTCTGATGAAAAATTTGCTGTCATTGGAATTGTGTTTGCCTTATCTGCGAGGTATTGTTTTCTCTACGTGCTTTCAAGACATTTTTATCTTTAGTTCTCAGAAGTTTAATTATGAGATATTTTGGAGTGGATTTCTTTGGGTTGCCTCTTTGAGGTTCACTCACATTCTTGAATCTATAGGCTTGTGTCCTTTACCAAATTTGGACAGATTTCAGCCATTATTTCTTTTCTTTTCTTTTTTCTTTTTCTTTTTTTTTTTTGAGACGGAGTCTCTCTCTGTCGCCCAGGCGGGAGTGCTGTGCCCGGATCTCAGTTCACTGCAAGCTCCGCCTCCCGGGTTTACGCCATTCTCCTGCCTCAGCCTCCCGAGTAGCTGGGACTATAGGCGCCCGCCACCTCGCCCAGCTAGTTTTTTGTATTAGAGACGGGGTTTCACTGTGTTAGCCAGGATGGTCTCGATCTCCTGACCTCATGATCCACCCGTCTCGGCCTCCCAAAGTGCTGGGATTACAGGCTTGAGCCACCGGCCCGGCCTTTTTTTTTTTTTTTTTTTTTTTTTAATTTTTAGTAGAGACAGGGTTTCACCGTGTTAGCCAGGATGGTCTCAGTCTCCCGACCTAGTGATCCACCTGCCTCGGCGTCCCAAAGGGCTGGAATTACAGGCGTGAGCCACCGCGCCCGACCTCTTTTCTTTTCTTTTTAAATGGAGTCTCTCTCTGTTGCCCAGGCTGGAGTGCAGTGGCGTGATCTCGGCTCATTGCAACCTCCACCTCCGGGTTCAAGCAATTCTCCCACCTCAGCCTCTGGGTAGCTGAAATTACAGGCATGTGCCACCACGCCAGGCTAATTTTATAATTTTAGTCGAGACAGAGTTTCACCATATTGGCCAGGCTGGTCTAGAATCCTGGCCTCAGGTGATCTGCCCGTCTCCGTCTCCCAAAGTGCTGGGATTATAGGCATGAGCCACTGTGCCTGGCCTCAGCCATTATTTCCTTGAGTACTTTTTTTTTAAGCCCTGTCTTCCTTCTTCTCTCTTTCAGGGACTCTGATGGCACAAATATTAAATCTTTTGTTATAGTCCTACAGGTCCTGTATTTTCTCTCTGTTGTTCAAATTGGGCAATTTCTATTGCTCTCTCTTCCGGTTCACTGATTCTTTCCTGTTCCCCTGATTCTGCCATTCAGCCCACCCACTGAGGTTTTTATTTCAGTTATTGTGTTGTTTGAAAATTCTCACTGGATCTCTTTATACTTTCTGTTTCTTTGCTGAGACTTTCTATGTTTTTTATTTTCACTTGTTTCAAGCACATTTGCAGTTGCTCCTTGAAACATTTTATAATGGCCACTTTAAAATCTTTGTCAGATAATTCTAACATCTCTGTCATCTCAGTGTTGAAATCTATTGATTGCCTTTTATTTTTCATTCAGTATGAGATTTTTCTGATTCTGGGGATGAGTGCTTTTTGGAAACCTGGATATTTTCATATTATGTTATGAGACTTTGGAGTTTGTTTAAGCCTCCTGTTTTAGCTCGCTTTCTCTGATTACTGCTCTAGCAGGGGAAGGGGAGCACCACCTAGTTACAGTTAGGTGGAGAGAGAAGTCCTGGTTCTCCACTTGGTCTCTGTTTATATCTTGCAGGAGGCTGCCCACTCATTACTACTGGGCAGGGATGGAAGTTCCAGCATCCTCATGTTCTCCACTGATACCACTGTGGAGGTGGCTTCATTACTACTGGGCAGTAGTGAAAGACTTGACTTTTCACCTCTGACACCACCCCAGAAGGGAGGGAGAGGGACACCTCATTACAACCAGGTCAGGTGGAGGTCCAGGCTTCCCATATGGTCTACACTGACACGGCAGCAGGAGAGTCTCGATTTTGGCTGGTGGGAAAGTTAAGGTGCCTTGTTACAGACTGACGAGGGCAGAAATCTAGAGTCCTGGACTGGGCACAGTGGCTCACGCCTGTAATCCCAGCACTTCAGGAGGCTGAGGTGAGTGGGTTGCTTGAGCCCAGGAGTTTGAGACCAGCCTGGCCAACACAGCAAAACCCATCTCTACAAAATAATAATAATAATAATAATAATTAGCCAGGTGTGGTGGTGTAAGCCTGTATTCCCAGCTATTTGGGAGGCTGAGGTGGGAGGATCACCTGAGCCCAGGAAGGTTGAGGCCACAGTGAGCTGAGATCATGCCATTGCACTCCAGCCTGGGTGAGTGACAGAGCGAGACCCTGTCTCAAAAGAAATCTAGAGTCTCCACTAAGCCTTTGCTGTTATGGGTGGAGGTGGGACCAATTTTGTTTGTTTGTTTTGGTTTTTGGCTGGAGCTGAGTGCTTATTGTCTAAACATTTCATGTCTAGCCAGGATGCCCCTTTCTTGGTCCTTTGGCTGGAGAGAGCACGCTTTTCTCATTTGGTGGTGTTTCTTGCTCTGTGCCCGCTGACATTTCTGGGTTGCTGGCCTTTTCAGCTCTAAGTGTGCCATGTATGAGGCAAAAGAAAAACCCAGGAAAATCACCAGTGTGTTGTTGCTTGAGTCCCACATTCCCTAGCCTGTCCGCCTTCTTCTCTCCATCTTTCAGAGACTTCTTGTGTTTGTTTTGGATATAACTTCCAAGGTTTTTAGTTGTACTTACTGGGAGGAATAGGACAAAGGAGGCCTACTCCATCTTCCCAGAAGCAGAAGAACCAACTCACTTAAAAAAATAAATAAGCACCAGCTCTGCTCTGCCCTTGAACTAGGCAATAAGCAATAATATCCATTAAGTCACAGGTCCAATGGTGCTAGTTTTGTGTGTGTGTGTGTGTGTGTGTGTGTGTATGCATATGTATAAATAGTTTTGTTGAAGTATATAACATACAGTAAACTTCATGTCTTTAAAATATACAGTCTGATGAATTTTGACATAGTTATACACCCAGGAAACTAACAGCACAATTAAGTTAGTGAGTATATCTATCACTTTATAGTTTTCTTCTTCTTTACATTCCTTCTTCATCATTTCCCTGCCCCTGTCAGTCCCCAGGCATCCATTGATTTACCTTCAATCACTATCTATTAACTTACATGTCTATTTATTTATTTATTTATTCGATACAGGATCTCATTCTGTCGCCCAGGCTGAAATGCAGTGGCGTGATCATAGTTCACTGCAGCCTCATCTTCCTGGGCTCAAGCAGTCCTCCTGCCTCAGCCTCCCAAGTAGCTAGAATTATTGGCACTTGCCACCACACCCGGCTAATTAAAAAAAAATTTTTGTAGAGACAGTGTCTCACTATGTTGCCCAGGCTGGTCTTGAACTCCTGGGCTCAAACTACACTCCTGCCTCAGCCTCCCAAAGTGCTGGATTTACAGGTGTGAGCCATTGTGCCTGGCCAACTTGCATTTTAAAATAATTTAATAGACATATATATACATTGGAATACGGCTCAGCAGTAAGAGGAACGAAATACTGCAACAACATAGATGAATCTCAAAATAATTACACTGAGTAAGAGTGAAGGAAGCCAGACAAGTACATTCCGTATGATTCCATACACACACATGCGTGTGCACACACACACACACACACAGACACACACACATATGCCTACACACAACGCATGTGATACGTATCACAATACAGCATATACAATGTATACATCCATCACATACCAAAATCTGAAACTGTTTCATTCATGTGTTACCTGGAATCGAGTATTTGCAATCTATTACTACGAAAAATCTTCCCAAGGTCCACTTTCCAAATCTGACCTTAGAAGTTGCACCCTGTAGGTGTTCATGCCACCCTTGGGTGCGGGCAGGGCCGGGGGTTGTGGGCACTGTGGATGACCAAGAATTGATTGAGTGGAGACTGAAGGGTGTGTCTCAGCTGCAGCCTGATGTTCCTCTGGTTGTGAGGCCATTGGCAAGTGCTTCTCCTTCCTGGAACCTCAGGGCCCCCAATCATGAGTGGGGCTGGGTGTGGTGGCTCATACCTGTAATCCCAGTACTTTGGGAGGCTGAAGGTGGAGGATCACTTGAGGCCAGGAGTTTGAGAACAGCCTGGGCAACATAACGAGATCCTCATCTCTAAAAAAAAAAAATTTTATATTAGCCAGGTGTGGTGGTGCATGCCTGTAGTCCTAGTTACTCAGGAGGCTGAGGCAGGAGGATGGCTCAAGCCCAGGAGTTGGGGGCTGCAGTGAGCTATGATAGTGACACTGCACTCCATCTGGGTGACAGAGCAAGACCCTGTCTCAAAAAATAAATTAATTAAATAAAATCCTGGAAGGGACGCAGGGCTGCACTGAAATTTATAGATGACAGTCTCCGCTCCATCCCCCAGTACTGCCTAGAAGAGGTTAAATGAGGCTGGTGTGACTGGGTACACCCCTCCAGCTCACGGCCAGGGGCCTTAGCCTGTTTCAGTCCAGCATTGATGCTGGGCCTGAGGCCAGGAGGGGCTGGGGGCAGCACGCTGGTCCCAGCTGTGTTTGCTTTAGTAGATCCTTTGTGCCCGAGCCTGCAGAGCCAAAAGGCCACCATCACTGTCGTGGGAGGCTCACAGTCCATTCAGCCCCAAACGGCCCTCACCAGGGCCCCTCAGCCCCACCCTACAGATGGATTTTATCGTCTTACATATTCATTCCTCGGCCAACACTCTTTCCAGACAGGAAGACTGGCTTTACTCCTCACCTGAGCATTATTGGGGCTTTTGGTGGCTCTGGGTGCTGGCTTTTGCCCCAATTTGTCTGGGAGGAAATGGGCTTGAGCAGCCACGAAGGAAAGAGATGGAGAGATGGCAGGACCAAGCTGGATGCTCTCCTGGGCGGTATCTGGTGAAGCCTGGGGTTGTGATGGCAGCCTCAGGCTGGCGCCCAGACCTGGGGCTTCCCTCGACTCCTCAGCCAGGAAGGAACACCAAGATCCTGGTAATCATGACCTCCAGTCAGAATGTGATGCGAAGGGAAACTGAGGCAATTGAGTAAGGGACAGTGAATGAGGTGGACTCATCTCTGCACATCTGTTTCCCCCTGGAAATGGGGGCGGGTGAACCTCACATGGCCTGCCCAAGAGGCTGTGCTGTAAAGGACGAGAAGATTCCAGGCAGAGAAGGGTGGTGCTAAGGTATGTAGGTTCTAGAGCCAAACCACGGTGTCCGAGCCCTGGTTCCACACTTGGGCAACTCACCTCGCCTCTCTGTGCCTCAACTTTGCCGTCTGTAAGGTGGGGTTGATGAGGGTGATGATAAGAGTGTCTCTCCTTCTAGAATCATGAGGAAATAGATATAAAGCTGTTGGAACAGGCTCCAGCATGTGAGAATGTGATTGTACCTCCTCTACCCACCCACCATGGGTTGTTTTGGGGGTGGTGTGGGGATGGTGTTCCATGAGGGGTTACATACTGGTCTCTGATTACTTACTGGGCGCAGATGGCAGCCCACACCTCAGGACCTAACCCAGGCATCCATTGGGAGAAGGTGTGAAGGAGGCGGTGTCCCTGGCACTTGGAAATCTACACTGAGAATGGAGGCAGGGAAGGATCTGGGGCCAATCGCAGATCCATCTTGGATCCTTTCACCATTGAGAACTTCAATTTCCTCCTCTGGAAATTAGAACATTAAGAGTTTAGTGAAATAAGACCTGTGGAAACATCCACCTGGTTCATGGAATGGAGGGAGGCTTGTTGCAAGTATTGAGAGTTTGTGTTTTTGCTTTTGTTTTTTGTTTGCTTTTGTTTTGTTTTGTTTTGAGATGGAATCTCGCTCTCTCGCCAGGCTGGAGTGCAGTGGTGCCATCTTGGCTTACTGCAACCTCTGCCTCCTGGGTTCAAGCGATTCTCCTGCCTCAGCCTCCAGAGTAGCTGGAAATACAGGCACGTACCACCATGACCAGCTAATTTCTGTATGCTTTTGTTTTTAGAGATAGGGTCTTACTGTGTTGCCCAGGCTTGACTGCAGTGGTGCAATCATGGCTCACTGCAACCTCGAACTCCTGGGCTCATGCGATCTTCCTGCCTCAGCCTTCTGAGTAGCTGGGACTACAGATGTCCACCACCATGCCTGCTTGGCTAATTTTCATATTTTTTGTAGAAACAGAGTTCTATGTTGCCCAGGCTGGCCTCAAGCAGTCCCCCAGCGTTGGCCTCCCAAAGTGCTGGGATTACAGGTGTGAACCACTATGCCCAGCCAACCACTGTTTTAACCATCTTCTCTGGGCCTTAGTCCCACAAGCCTGAAGTTTTCACCCAGGAAAGGCAAAGCCCTTTGGTGACATGACTTTTCCATGCCCTCGACCTCAAACCGTGTTTATACCGCACACAAACGTTTTCAGGGAATTTTTGCCCACACTATAAAAGCATTTCCCAAGCCTGGCCATTCTAGCTACTCTGTGATTTTTGTCAGATTCAGGCATTTCCTCTACTATTATTTGCTCAAGACCTTTCTTTAAATCACCTCACATTTTTCTATTTGCCTCAAGAACAAATTGTGTAAATAAAATACCTTGAAAATAAGACAAGCACATTCAACTGGGGCTGGCAAACAATGCTGCCTGGAAAGCTCTAAGGCTTTTGTTAAAAGGAGTTCAGCACATGTCGGAGAGAGGCCAAACCCATGCTACCACCTGTCTGAGGCTTTCCCCTTGACAACAGTCAGAGAAGGAAAAGAAAAACGAATAGGGAATTGCTTTCTCATAGTTCAGCCCAGTGTTGATTAAGGCCATTTTGTGGAGTGTGGCTCACATCACTGTATTTATCACCATGGTGTGCTCCACACCTGGGGAGACACCTTACTAACCTATTGAACCTCATGGCAGCAATCCCCATTTCACAGGTAGAGAAACTGAGGCCCAGGAAGTAGAATAATCTGTCCAAGATGATGCAGTCATGCCAGGACTTGAATTGGTGACCCTGGAGACTGTGTTGCTTGGGGCCTTGGCATAACCTAGAAGGATGGGGGTCCCTGTTCATGTCAGCCTTCTATGGGGCCTCTAGCAAGGTCCTTGCTTCCCCCACACCCCTCAGGTCTACTCTTGGGGAAAAGGGTAAGCTCCACAGAGCCAGGTGCCAGGCGCAAGGAAGAGGACGACACCTGGAGTCCCCTGAATCCTGGGCAATGTCACCGCAGCCATCAGACGGGTGAATTCTTCTTCTTTTTTTTTTGAGACGGAGTCTCACTCTGTCGCCCGGGCTGGAGTGCAGTGGCTGGATCTCAGCTCACTGCAAGCTCCGCCTCCCGGGTTTACGCCATTCTCCTGCCTCAGCCTCCCAAGTAGCTGGGACTACAGGCGCCCGCCCTCGCCCGGCTAGTTTTTTGTATTTTTTAGTAGAGACGGGGTTTCACCATGTTAGCCAGGATGGTCTCGATCTCCTGACCTCGTGATCCGCCCGTCTCAGCCTCCCAAAGTGCTGGGATTACAGGCTTGAGCCACCGCGCCCGGCCCTTTTTTTTTTTTTTTTAAGATGGAGTCTCACCCTGTTGCCCAGGCTGGAGTGCAGTGGCATGATCTCGGCTCACTGTAACCTCTGCCTCTTGGATTCAAATGATCCTCCTGCCTCAGCCTCCAGAGTATCTGGGACCACAGGCGTCCACCACCATGCCTGACTAGTTTTTGTATTTTTAGTAGAGATAGGGTTTCACTATGTTGGGCAAGCTGGTCTCAAACTTCTGACCTCATGTGATCCGCCCGCATTGGCCTCCCAAAGTATAGAGATTGCGGGTGTGAGCCACCACACCTGGCCATGAATTCTTTTCAAATGACATTGGTGAGAGGCTGGTGTCTTCGAGAGCTACACAGGAGCACTGAGAGCTGGCCCCGTTGGCCAGTTAAGATGAGGCCTTGGCCTCGTGCGGTGTAATCCCAGCATTTTGGGAGATTGAGGTGGGAGGATTGCTTGAGCCCAGGAGTTCAAGACCAGCCTGGACACCAAGGTGAAACCCTGTTTCTACAAAAAGTAATAATAATAAAAATTAGCCGGACGCAGTGGTGCATGCCTGTGGTACCAGCTACTCAGGAGGCTGTGGTGGGAGGATCACTTGAGCCCAGGAGGTCGAGGCTGCGGTGGGCTATGACTGTGTCACTGTACTTCAGCCTGGGTGACAGAGCGAGACCTTATCTCAAAAAAAAAAAAAAAAAAAAAAAAGAGAGATGAGGCCTCTTCCCGTCTGCCTCCCCGACTCGACAGTGACACAAACCAGCCTCCCCAGGAACCTTCACATCAAAGTGGACTGACCAGGAGGGGCGTGGAGAGGAAGGAGACAGGGGCCCCCTAGCTCCTTTAGCTTCCTCCTGGGGAGGCCGGGCGAGGGGTGATTTCTGATGGGCTCAGAGAGCAGCTCACAGGAAGGAGGCCCGGGACAACATTCCTGCCCCACCTCCCCACACAGGGTTCTCCCTGGACTGCCTTCCTGAGCACACGTGTGAGATGCTAATAGCAGGTCTGACAAGCTGCTCCCTGGACAGGCAGCAGTGAAGGGAGGCCAAGTGCTTGGGCCAGCCTCCTCTCCCTCCCTGATTCATTGATTCACTCAGCAAACATCTGAGCACCTACTCTGTGCCAGCCGCTGGGCACTGGGGACACAGTGTTCCACGGGAAGAGCCCATGGCCTTGAGGAGTTCATGGTCTAGTGCAAGTGACCGGCAAGTGCAACTGTGAGAAGGGCAGAAGGAGTAGAAGCGGCTACAGGGGGCTAGAAGAGATACGGGGGCCAGGCATAGTGGCTCATGCCAACACTTTGGGAGGCCAAGGTGGGAAGATCACTTGAGGCTGTGAGTTTGAGACCAGCCTGGGCAACATAGTGAGACCCTGTCTGTACAAGGAAATATAAACAAACCAACCCAGCTTGGAGGCACGTGCCTGTAGCCCCAGCTACTCGGTAGGCTGAAGCAGGAAAATCACTTGAGCCCAGGAAGTCAAGGCTGCAGTGAGTCAAGATCATGCTACTGCACTCCATCCTGGGCAGCAGAGGGAGACCCAATCTCTAAAAACAAAAAAGCAAAGACGGAGATACAGGGAGACCTGATTTGTCTGGGAAGGCTTCCTAAGGAAGTGGCCCTTAAGGTGAAAGCGAAAGGATTAGGTAACCTGGTGAAGAAGGGAGGGAGAATGTTCTGGGTAGAGGGAACTGCACGTGTAAAGGCCCCTTGGCAGAAGAGATCCTGGCCTGCAGAAGGGCATGGGAGGAGGCCAGGGCGGCTGAGTGCAGTGAGGAGGGGAAGCACAGTGCTTGGAGAGGCTGTATGTAGGGTCTTGAAGGCCAGTCCCAGAATTCCATCTCTATCTTAAGAGTAGCAGGGAGCCAGTCAAGGGTTTTACACGAAGCAGGAGATAAGATCCAACTGACGTTTTTGTTTTTTTTCAATGGAGTATCACTCTGTTGCCCAGGGTGGAGTACCGTGGCAAGACCTTGGGTCACTGAAACCTCTGCCTCCTGGGTTCAAGCAATTCTGCCTTAGCCTCCTGAGTAGCTGGGATTATAGGCACACGCCACCATGCCTGGCTAATTTGTGTATTTTTTTTAGTAGAGATGGGGTTTCACCATGTTGGTCAGGCTGGTCTTGAGCTCCTGGCCTCAAGTGATCCACCTGACACAGCTTCCCAAAGTGCTGGGATTGCAGGCATGAGCCACCGCGCCAGGCCGCAATTTATATTTTGAGAAAGAATCCCTCTGGCTGTCCTTAAAGAATATATGGAGGGGGCCAAGTGGAAGTGGGGGAGCAAGACAGGAAACAAGAGCAAGTCTCGAAGGAGAGAGGTGGTGAGTAGTGAGAGGGTTGGTGGCTCTGAACAGGTCTGAGAGATCTTTAGAATGACAAGTGTCCCTGACTCCTTGGTGATTGGCTACTGGAAGCCAGGACACTCAAGGATAAGAAGGAAGATAAACAATGACCCTGGGACGAACATTATCGTCTCAATGCCTCCACAGATAGAGACAGAAAACCAAGCCTGTGTTGGACGCTTTTTTCCAAAACTGATTTTTCACTCACTCCCTCTTCTTTCATAGGACAAGGTGAATTTTACCAACAGTCTGACATGCCCCTAGAGAAACGCACTGTCATTTATTTAACCAGCCCCTGACCACGGCCATTTA
The DNA here is from genome assembly GCF_007565055.1 of Rhinopithecus roxellana. Lineage (NCBI taxonomy): Eukaryota > Metazoa > Chordata > Mammalia > Primates > Cercopithecidae > Rhinopithecus > Rhinopithecus roxellana. Next base: position 42,001,866 of record NC_044568.1, on the reverse strand, counting down.
GCTGTCTCTATTTTTGCTTTTGTAAACAGTGCCACAATGAGCACTCGTGTGGCTCAATATTTGCACCTGCACTTATAGATGCTGTGTGCTTACAGACTTCCTTAGGAGAGATTTCTCAAAGTGAACTGTTTCTGCTGCATTTTGCCAGCCTGCCCTGTTCCCATCTGAGGGTGGGCATCAATGGAGGAAATCTTTCTGATGCCCATAAGGTCAAAGCTGTCTTACCTTTAATATTCAGTACCTGGAAAAAAAAAAAAAAAAAAAAACCCTCGGGAAACCAATATGTTGACCAAAGGCTATTAGGAATTCCCCAGATGATTTAATTTGTTCCTCCTCTGCTATGTGGACTCCGAACTTCCACTTGACAAGAGTCATACCTGTTTGGGTGAAACATTATTTCCTCAGTCCACAGATGAGACTTGGTGAACATATGTGTTTGGGGACGCCCCTTGCCATACCCTTAAGTCCCCTCCCTGGGGTCTGAGACTTAGCAATCCTTGGAGAAATCATTCCCCACAAACTTGCACATCCCCTGAAGGGCCTCTGCAGTGAGCAGCTGGGAGGACCCGGGCAAAGTGAGGAGGGAAGGTGTGGGGATTAGGTCAACCCTCTGCAGGGACAGTCCATGGCCTAAAGGTATGGGCATTGCCCTGGGGATGCACCCTGTGGCCATTTCCTGAAGCAGCACTGTCCCTTGGCAGCAAGACCGGCCACATCATTTTCGGGGCCCAGCACAAAAAGAATATGTGCCCCACCAACAAATTATTAATGCATTGCTGAGGGGTGACAACAGAGTATTAAACCAAGCCCTGGGCCCTCAGAAGTGTAGGGCCCTGAGTAACAGCACAGGTTGCCCGCACAACCATGAAGCTGGCCTTCTTGGCAAGTCTCTTCCTCCTGGAAAAGAGGTCTTGCAGGCATGGAGCAGCAGAGAGGAGGTAAGCGTGGGACGCCAGCTCGGGGAGCATCCCAGCCCAGCCCTGGCTCTCTGCTAGGTAGACGGAGAGCCTCTGGGGCCTCCTTGGGGCTGCCTGTCAGGCTGATGGAGTGGATAGATGCAGTAGAAGCAGATGGGGCCAGTGACCTGGAGACAGGTGTTCGCATAACACCTCTGCAGCCACAAAGCTGTGCAAGCCCAGCATGAGGGAGGGAGTGCCGTGGCAAGAATTTGAGGGCCGCCTGCAGAGCAGGAAAAGGAAGCTGAGATTAATAACAGGGAGAGCAACATAAGCTCTTCCTGCACTCTTACGGGAGTCAGGTGCTGTGCTTGGCCTGAAGAGCCATCCCTTGAAACTGGAGCCACTGTTACCCCCACTGAATACAGGAAGAAAGAGGCCCAGAGGGGAGAAGTGGCAGGGTCTAGAAATCCTGAGTCCCCTTCTCTGTTCTTCCTTGTCCACCTCCAGCCCTGTCCTGCAAGGGACCAATGCCTGGAGTGGATGGGGAATTGGCCACCAGTGGCAAGGGAGAAACCCAGGAGTCCCACCTCCCAGAATGGGGCTTTACCTCGATGTTGGGGGGCCTGTTGCCCCAGTCCCTTGTTGGGCCTCCACCTTCTCCCTTTACGAAGCCTGTCCTTCGGGACTGAGGACAGAGATGTGTGTGTGTGTGTTCTGGATGCACAGGGGCTTCCCCTCCTTCCTCAAGGGAATCAGCCACCCCCTGCCAGGACCCACAGTCAAGGCCAGCTCCACGGCCGAACCCCAGATGTTCCTCCCTGGCGCCTCTGTTACTGTTTTTGAATCAGTCGTGCGGTAGCCCCTCCACCCTATCCGGGTTTGATCGTCCATAAAAAAATTAATGGTCCCTGCAAATAAAGAAGCACAACAACAGAGGAAGGCTTTTTAGACAATCAATTAAAAGCCTACGAGAGGGATTATCTCATTGAAATATCAATTTTTAATAGCACTGCATCTTTGAGTTTCCTCTCAAAAAACTTTGCACAGTGCATTTGCCTGACTTGGTTTCTCCCTCCTGCTCTTGCTGCTTTCGAGTGCCCAGAGCAGGGGCCTGAGAGAGAGCATGGGAGGTCATCCATCCATTCATCCATCCATCCAATGCTTAGTGAGCTCCTGCTATGTAGCTGGCAGAGGTGGTGGGGGCACCAAGGTGAGCAAAAAGGAGGAACTTGCCAGCTGGCAAGGGCACGGGAGGGCTGCACCAGTCAGGTGAAAACATTGGCAATGAGGAAAGTGAAGCCATCTGGAAAAATCAATGTCAAGGGACTGAAATACAGGTTAATAGGGGCACAGGAGAGGGTGTATCCTTTTAGCTAGAGGAGTCATGGAAGCCCTTACCACTTCCTTGCCCTTGGGAAATTACCTTTAACTTTCTTTTTGTTTTTTGAGACGGGGTCTCACTCTATACCCAGGCTGGAATGCAGTGGTGCGATCTCCACTCACTGCAACCTCCACCTCCCAGATCAAGTGATTCTCCTCCCTCAGTCTCCTGAATAGCTGGGTTTACAGGCATGCACCACCATGCCCAGCTAATTTTTGTATTTTTAGTAGAGATGGGGTTTTGCCATGTTGGCTAGGCTGGTCTTGAACTCCTGACCTGAAGTGATCCACCCACCTCAGCCTCCCAAAGTGCTGGGATTACAGGTGTGAGCCACTGCACCTGGCCTGGACCCTTCAAATGAGACTGGAAGGATGTGAAGGAGGGAAAGGTGGTTCTAGGCAGAAGGAACAGCACGGCTGGAGGCCCTGAGGCTGGAGTGGGATTGGGGTGTTGAGGAGTGGAAAGGAGGCCAGTGGACTGGAATATAGTCAGGGAGGGGGCGCTGTGGGGAGATGAAGCTATGAAAAGAGACACATCCAGACCTCAGGGCCCCAGGAGGCCTGGGAAGAGGTATGTGTTATATTTAGGGTGTGCCATGGGCAGCAGATGCAGTGGGGTTACCAGCCCTGGTTCTAGCCCTGCCTCTTAGTTGCTCTGAGACCCCGGGAAGCTGCTGAAGATCTCAACCTCGGTTTTCTCACCTGTAAGATAATTAATTATTATCCCCTTATAGGGGATAACTGTGATCACCTCACTGGGCTGTCAGGAGCATCAAAAGAAATAACAAAGTGGCCGGGCGCGGTGGCTCAAGCCTGTAATCCCAGCACTTTGGGAGGCCGAGACGGGCGGATCACGAGGTCAGGAGATCGAGACCATCCTGGCTAACACGGTGAAACCCCGTCTCTACTAAAAAATACAAAAAACTAGCCAGGCGAGGTGGCGGGCACCTGTAGTCCCAGCCACTCGGGAGGCTGAGGCAGGAGAATGGCGTGAACCCGGGAGGCGGAGCTTGCAGTGAGCTGAGATCCGGCCACTGCACTCCAGCCTGGATGGCAGAGCGAGACTCCGTCTCCAAAAAAAAAAAAAAAAAAAAAATAACAAAGTCAGCCTGTTTAGCCTGGTACCTCCTTTTTCTCTCTGCCCCTACCCCTCTTAGTTTGGCAGCTTCCTCAGTTTACCCTTCAGGGATTGGGGGACCAGATAAGCTTCATCTGATAAAGGATTTCTACCAGACTGATTCCTACAGGATTTTGTTATACACCTGAGTCCAGTTTATCAGCCATCAGGGCGGGGGTGGTGGGGACAGGGTGGTGGTCCAGGGACAGACAAAGGTGTCACTGCTCTCCAAGCATTGCCACTTCCCAATCCCATCCTATCCTGGAATTGAGATAGTTCGGCCTTAAGATACCTGGGTGGGCCAGTAGCGGTGGCTCACGCCTGTAATACCAGCACTTTGGGAGGCTGAAGCGGGTGGATCATGAGGTCAGGAGCTCAAGACCAGCCTGGTCAACATGGTGAAATCCCGTCTCTACTAAAAAATACAAAAATTAGCCAAGCGTGGTAGTGCACGTCTGTAGTCCCAGCTACCTGGGAGGCTGAGGCAGAAGAATTGCTTGAATCTGGGAGGCGGAGGTTGCAGCGAGCTGAGATCGCGCCATTGCACTCCAGCCTGGATGACAGAGCGAGATGCTGTCTCAAAAAAAAAAAAAAAAAAAAAAAAGATACCTGGGCGAGTGATCAGGTGGAGGTTTCTGAGAGGGGACTGAGGGCAGGGGGAGCCACATGTGGCTGGGGGGAGCAGGCCGTGCAGGCAGAGACAGATCCTGGATAAGGATCCTGACCCAGTGTACACGAGTGTGCTTTTTTCGCCTGAACAACTAGTCTCCCACACAGACCTGACAGGTGCCCTGGGACAAAGGTGGACACACAGCAATACTGCTGGTGCTGGACCCTGTGTGAGGGGCTTGACAAAGGTCCTTTCTAAGCCCCACAACACATCCCGTGTTACAGAGGTGGCAACTGAGTCTCTGAGAGGTTGTGCGGCTTGCATGGTTAGGAGTGGAGGCAAATCCACATCTCTCTGAATTTATGATAATGAAAGGGTCAATATTTCCTTAACTATGAAAAAAAAAAAAAAGAATGTATGGGGCATAAAGGAGCGATGTATTACCGCCTAATTAAGAGGATCTGGGGATTCTCAGGACACAGATGCTGGGTACCCTGGGACAAGCCACTTTGCTCTCGGGACCTCAGTTTACTCACCTAGGTAATGAGATTCCCAGCTGCAACCCATTCAAGTATTCAAGTTAGGGGATCAGGTGAGGCTCTGGGTGAGAAAGGGCTCTGCAGAATGATCTGAGGGGAGAGGGCTTGGTGACAGCTGTCAGGTCATCACTGGCTCGGTGCTGTAGCTGAAAATGCCCAGCCTTTGGAGCTATCTTGGTTCATTCAAATCCTGATCCTGCCACTTCCTGGCTGGGTCCTTCCCTCCCTGGGCCTCAGTTTTCTCATTTGCCATTTTTCACCTCCCAGGGGGTTGTGAAGGTAAAAGTTAAACAGCAAAATAGAGAAGGAGCATGAGCCCCGAATGACGCTCTCCTTCCTTTCCTGGGGACACACTCAGATTCCTGCAGACAGGATTCCTGAGCTCAGAGCTGAGCTCAGAGCTTGGGGTCCAGGGGTGGGCTGATGAAGCATGGTCCTGAATCCCTGTGTTCTCTGGCATGCAGTCAGACCAGGTCATTGGTGCTCAGGTCACAAGGCAGGTGCAGTGGCATTGCTGGGGAAGGCAGTTGGGGAGGAGGAGAGGCTGTAGCAAGAGGCCCATCTGGACTTTTTCCGAGAGCAACAGGGAGCTGAGCCCACTTGGAGAATGTGCTCAAGGGTGAGAGTCTGGGGCACCCCAGGGGCCAGGATCTGGCCAGCCCTGCTAGGCCTTCAGCAGGGGAGGGGAAGGCCAGGCTGCTCCTCTCTGACATAGCGGAAGCCTGGGAAATGGGAAAGCCTCGGAGGAAGGCTTCACGCTTCCACCTTTTCAGGCCCCCTCCCTGGGACTGGGAAGGAGTCTGAGCACTCTGGAGACCACCCCCAGTGCAGCCGGGTCTGTGGGGCTTGAGGAAGACTGGGAGGCTTTCCAGGGGGGCCCTGCCCCATTGGAAGGCGCCTGCCTGGGGCCTGGGAGGCAGATGGCATCTTGCAACCCTGCAATTAGTAAAGTAGGCAGGGGAGCCAGTGGTGGCGGGGGAGGTGGGAGGCGGCCGGCTGAGAGCTGCAGCTGGCTTCTGGATGCTGCCACTGCCTCCAGCCCCCTCCACTGGCCCAGAAGGGCTGCCTGGAGTGGCTGGAGGGCCCCAGGAAGACAAGGCAGTGGCGGCTTGGGAGGAAATACAGGGCAGCAGGGAGAGTCAGAGGGGGAATAGAACGGCACAGTCATGTCAGTGAAGGTGGATTTGGACAGCCCGTTTTTTCCTGTCCCCATTTGACAGATAGGAAAACCAAAGCTGGGAGAGAGGCAGGAGCTCACCGGAAGACATACAGCCAATCAGAGAGAGGCTGGGGCCAGAAGCCAGGTTTGTCTGGAGGGCTGGAGTGCAGAAGACTCACTGCTGGGCATGGATTTCTAGGCAGAAATCCCTAGGGGCTGCCTGGTAGAGTCAGGCTGGATAAAATGGCCTTGGCTGGAGAGGAAGGACAGGCTCAGGGCCCCCAGCCCTCTCACTATGGGAGAGGAGGGACCGGGTGGCGGGGTAGTGTCTGGCTCAGCCGGTTCTCCAGCCCGTCTGGGCACTCCAGGCCTATGAGGAGAGGCCCTGGCACTGCTGCCCCTGGGTTGCTGTGGCTTTTGGTACCTGGGCTTGGGGGACTTCCACGCCCCCCTCCAGGAGGAAGACTTAGCTGGGCAGCAGAAAGACCCTCCTAGGACTGGCCTGGCAGTTATTGCAGTGGAGCTGGGGGTGGGGTGGGGTTCTGGTTTCAGCTTCTACCATCCCACCCATCTGTCCTTCATCCATCCTTCCATGCATCCCTCACGCTTTCCCCCCTGCCTCCCCTCTAACACTTAAAGAAATGCCCATGGCCGGGCGCGGTGGCTCAAGCCTGTAATCCCAGCACTTTGGGAGGCCGAGACGGGTGGATCACGAGGTCAGGAGATCGAGACTATCCTGGCTAACACGGTGAAACCCCGTCTACTAAAAACTACAAAAAACTAGCCGGGCGAGGTGGCGGGCGCCTGTAGTCCCAGCTACTTGGGAGGCTGAGGCAGGAGAATGGCGTGAACCCGGGAGGTGGAGCCTGCAGTGAGCTGAAGTGAGCTGAGATCCGGCCACTGCACTCCAGCCCCGGCGGCAGAGCGAGACTCTATCTCAAAAAAAAGGCCGGGCGCGGTGGCTGAAGCCTGTAATCCCAGCACTTTGGGAGGCCGAGACGGGCGGATCACAAGGTCAGGAGATCGAGACCATCCTGGCTAACCAGGTGAAACCCCGTCTCTATTAAAAAATACAAAAAACTAGCCGGGCGAGGTGGCAGGCGCCTGTAGTCCCAGCTACTCAGGAGGCTGAGGCAGGAGAATGGCGTAAACCCGAAAGGCGGAGCTTGCAGTGAGCCGAGATCCGGCCACTGCACTCCAGTTTGGGCGACAAAGCAAGACTCCGTCTCTTAAAAAAAAAAAAAGAAATGCCCACTAGGTCCAAGGCACTGTGCTGGTTGCTAGAGGATTCTCTGCCCTCCAGGAGCAGCCAGGGAGGCAGAAGCAGCAGACACATAAACAGCTCCCCTAACATGCTAAGAATGAACCCAGTAGACCGAGCTCTGAAGGGCTGGTGGGACTTTGATGGGTGCAGGGTAGTACTTGGGGCAGTAAGGAGGTTGGTATGGCTGGAGCTGCAGTGTCTGCAGAGTAGAGTGTGGTGGTGTGGCAGAGGGCAGGGGCCACACGGGGCCTTGCCTTGGAGGATGGGGTGGCAGCCCATGATCAGGAGTGTGGGCCAGGCGTGGTGGCTCATGTCTGTAACCCCAGCACTTTGAGAGGCCAAGGCAGGGGGATCACTTGAGGTCAGGAGTTTGAGACCAGCCTGGCCAACATGGTGAAACCCCATCTCTACTAAAAACAAACAAACAAACAAACAAACAACAACAACAAACAGCTGGGCATGGTGGCAGATGCTTGCAATCCCAGCTACATGGAAGGCTGAGGCATGAGAATCTCCTGAACCTGGGAGACAGAGGCTGCAGCGAGCCGAGATTGTGCCACTGCACGCCAGCCTGGGCGACACAGAGAGATGCTGTATCAAAAAAAAAATTACAATAATAATAAAAATATAGGAGTGTGGGCTCTGGCCTGGGATCCCAGTTTCATGTCTAATCAGCTGTGTGGCCTTGGAACAATCACTCCGTCTCTCTGAGACCCTGGATCCTCAGCATAAAATAGGATGATGATGGTGGCACCTACTGCATGTGGCTGTTGGGAGTGATCAGTGAGAGGATGCCTGTGAGGCACCAGGGGGTGGGACGGGGGCTCAACACATTCTGGCTGTTCTCAGCAGTTACCCCTGGAGTGACCAGGAACCTGTAAGGGATCTGAGCCCGTGAGTGACATGTGCCCTTGGCCTGACTACCCTTCATGCTGGCGGGCTCAGCGCCTCCCCTCTCTCTGTTTCCTTACTTGTTCAGAGAAACTGGACTAAGCCTGAGGAAAATCTTCAAATGTCTCCAGGAGTGGGGCAGTAATTTAAATGAGTGAGGGCGGTGCCGGGGAAGGCTGCAGGGAGTAATGGGGACTGCAGTGCCTAGGGTGCCCGTGTCCCACCCCAGGGAGCAGCCTCCTCTCAGCCCAGCAGCTGTAGCCATGTGGGAGTGAGTCCAGGCTGGTCAGAGATGCTAACTTCTCAAGAGAGGGAAACCCACGCCTTTGTGGGAAAACCTCCATTACTAATGTTAGCAACGCATTAAATATATATATATATATATATTTTGAGACGGAGTCTCGCTCTGTCACCCAAGCTGGAGTGCACTGGCCAGATCTCAGCTCACTGCAAGCTCCGCCTCCCGGGTTCACGCCATTCTCCTGCCTCAGCCTCCCGAGTAGCTGGGACTACAGGCACCCACCACCTCGCCCGGCTAGTTTTTTGTATTTTTTAGTAGAGACGGGGTTTCACCGTGTTAGCCAGGATGGTCTCAATCTCCTGACCTCGTGATCTGCCTGCCTCGGCCTCCCAAAGTGCTGGGATTACAGGCTTGAGCCACCGCGCCCGGCCTAAATATTTTTTTAAAGTATCACGTGTGGCAAAGCTAATGCTTCTGTTGGCAGCAGCCACCATGACCACTAGGTGACTTTCTCTGCAGGTAAGCTGGGGAGCCACAGAAGGGTTGTGAGCAGAAGCAGCACGCGTTCCAGGCTGGGACCATCTCCAAGCCCTATCTACAACCGTCCCTCCCCTCCCGAGGCCTGTTTTCCTGTGTACCATGGAGGAGCCAGACCCTCTCCTTGCTGACATTCTTAGGAGCAGTCTGCCTGGAAGATAGGAGCTGTAACGAGGCCCTGGCTCAGTGCTATCTCACAAGAGGTGCCAGGGAGTCTGGGGGAGCCTGGCCGCACCAGACGGGGTCTGCTCTGTGTCTGGGAATGGCAGGTCCAGCAGGTCTAGCCGGAGGTGGCTCTTAGAGCTAGTGTCAGTGAGGGCCTGGCTCCTGCCTCCTAGCTCTTCAGGGTCAAAGGGCAGCACTTTCAGCCTTTTCTGGGACCAACTTCCTATTTGGGAGAGAAAGCAGACAGATCACTGGCAGGAAATGACCTTCTTCCCAAAGCCCTGTTTTCCACTGGCGCTGACTTTCCACTGGCCACAAACGGAGAGTCCCCGTGGTTGTCTCATGCAGCCCCTCCATCCTCCTCAGAGCCCAGGGGCCTCTTTGCCATGGCAGCAAACCCACCTCGCTAACATAATTAATTTAGTCTTGGCAACGGACAATTTTTCAGTGCCCGTATTTATTAGCGCCCAGCTGGGCTCCTGGGTCTGCCTCTCCCCTCTTTGCAGTCCCCAGGTCTCCTGGTGACCCTGAGACCCAGCACCAGGTGTCCCTGGTGCTCTGAGCACTGTGGCCTCAGGACTCCCTCTTAACTAGGCCACGCCAAGAGAGAAAATCATTTAGTGCAGCTCTCCCACCCCGAGCAGGTGGCCCCTTCATCATCTGAATTTAACTCCTCTTTGGTGCCAGGCTGGAGCCTTAGCCTCTCCTTGCACACCCCTAAACACAGGGAGCTCACCACCTTCTTTATGCTAGAATAATTCTGGCAACGCTTCCTTCTGCAGAAAGGAGGCCTGGGTACTGAGAGTTTAACTAAAGGGTCCTATCAAAAGAGCAGATGCCCTGAAAGCCACCTAGACTGAGAAAGATCAAAAGTGTATACTGGCCGGGCGCGGTGGCTCAAGCCTGTAATCCCAGCACTTTGGGAGGCCGAGACGGGTGGATCACGAGGTCAGGAGATCGAGACCATCCTGGCTAACACGGTGAAACCCCGTCTCTACTAAAAATACAAAAAAACTAGCCGGGCGAGGTGGCGGGGCCTGTAGTCCCAGCTACTCCGGAGGCTGAGGCAGGAGAATGGCGTGAACCTGCGAGGCGGAGCTTGCAGTGAGCTGAGATCCGGCCACTGCACTCTAGCCCGGGAAACAGAGCAAGACTCCGTCTCAAAAAAAAAAAAAAAAAAGTGTATACTACTGTGTTTCTTTCTTTCTGAGACGGAGTCTTGCTCTGTTGCTCAGGCTGGAGGGCAGTGGTGCGATCTCAGCTCCCTGCAAACTCTGCCTCCCGAGTTCAAGTGATTCTTCTGCCTCAGCCTCCCAAGTAGCTGGGATTATAGGCGCCTGCCACCATGCCTGACTAATTTTTGTATTTTTAGTAGCGACGGGGTTTCACCATGTTGGCCAGGCTGGTCCTGAACTCCTGACTTCAGGTGATCCACCTGCCTCAGCCTCCCAAAGTGCTAGGATTACAGGTGTGAGCCACCATGCCTGACCTGCTACCGTGTTTGTAATCACTGTTTCCATCAGATTTAACATAAATCTGCTGGTTATGGAAGGTGTAGGAATTAAATACGAAAAATAAAGCCGCCTGTAATTTCGCTACCTAGGGCAGGGCTGGGGAAAAAAAGAAAAGGGTTATTTACTGTGTCCACACCTACCTCTAGGTAAACTTCCATCAATCACCTGAACTTCATCCCCTGCGCCCATCTGGCAAATTCCTCCTCTCCAGGGAAAACCTTTAGGTATTTAATATAGCTAACCTTTACTGAGCTCTGGGTTAACCTATCTAATTCTTGTGACAGCTCTGAGGCATCTTACAAATGAAAAAACTGAGGCTCAGAGAGGGCAAGTAGCTTCCCAGAGGTTGCACAACTAATAAGGGGCAGAGACATGAATCCATCGGGTGCCGGAACTGAAGTCTCTAGAGTAGACACGCACTGTACTTTCTTCCTCCTCACCACAGGAGTGGATACTAGTCTGCTCAGCAGCTCAGATGATCGTTTATTCATTCTTTGCGGGGTTTTTTTGAGACCGAGTCTTGCTCTGTTGCCTAGGCTGGAATGCAATGGTGTGATCTTGGCTCACTGCAACCTCCACCTCCTGGCTTCAAGCGATTCTCCTGCCTCAGCCGCCTGAATAGCTGAGATTACAGGCGACTGCCATCACACCTGGTTCATTTTTGTGTGTGTGTGTGCTTTTTGTTTTTTTTCATTTTTGTGTTTTTAGTAAAGACGCGGTTTGGCCATGTTGCCCAGGCTGGTCTCGAACTCCAGGGCTCAAGTGATTTACCTGCCTTGGATTCCAAAGTGCTGGGATTACAGGTGTGAGCCACCGTGCCTGGCCTCATTCATTCATTCTTTCTTCTTCACATTCACTCATTTATTAAGTTACTTGACATTCCTGAGCTCTGGTTCAGTGTCAGGTGCAGGCCGATGCCGTCCCCCACACCCCCCGCCCACATCCGCCACACTTTCAGATGCCCCAAGAACTTGAACTTCATTTATTACAAAGAACTGGGTTCACTGCATTGTATGATGAACAGCGAAGCCTAGAGAGGCAGCCCAGGCTGGGGCTCCAACAACCTCCCCCAACATGCCCAGCCCTGCATGAAGTCCTGGGTGGGTGAGGTCATCTGGACTGGGCCTTGGAGTTGTCCTGTATTTATAAAACCAAATGAGTCCAAAGACTCCTGGATATATATATATATGACATAGGCTTCCTTTCCACAGGGCGTTTGTAGGTGGGACTGTTGACACCATCCCTGGGAGAGAAGAAAGTCGGCTGTGGCAGGGACTGGTCCCAGAGTGAGCCTAGGTGCTGCATCAGTTTGAGTGGCTGGTTAGCCTGGACCCTGGGCAGGTGTGGGACGGCCCATCCTGCCAGCCACAGGAAGCTCTAGGCCACCTGGATTTGCAAGTCCTCGTCCTCGTCCAGGTCGCTGGCTCCATCACCGGCCTCCTCGGTGCCAAAGCGAGCACTGCGGATCTTCCCGAAGAGGGGAGCGTTCTGCTGCTGCCTGCGGAGCCTGCGGGGTTGGGGTGACAGGAGGTTAGAGCAGCATGGCCGGCAGTCCTCCGATAAGGTGGCTGCAGCTGGTGCAGCAGCAGTTAAGCCTTCCCTGATGCTTTCCCTGCTGTCTCATCTCCTGTCATCTCCTTATATGACAGAGGTGCCATTATCACCCCCATTTTATAAGCAAGGAAACCGAGGCACAGAAAGGTGAAGTCATTCGCTCAAAGTCACATAGATGGTGGGGAGTGGGGCAGAGCTCTGAACTGAAGTGGGTGGTGCCAGAGCGGCTGGACAGTTAGAGAAGTGAAGGAGCCGGCTCAAGGTCATGCTGCGGGATTTGAACCCAAGCCTGGCTCTCAGAGCACAGGCAGCAGAGTTGGGTGGTGGCGACGGTGGGGGTGGGCTGAGCCCTCTACATTCCCAGTGTCAGTGAGAAAGGGCTCAGCCCCAGTTCCTCCTCACATTAAAATTCCTAAAGTCAAAATTTACGAGCAAAACTTTGACTCTTAAGAAGAGCTGGTGAAGGAAATGCCGATCCCTCCCCCCACCCCCCAGCAAAGTGGCCACCCTGGCTGCATCTTACTGGAAGGCATGAATTATTAACACGCAAGGGAGGGGCACAGGCGGGGGCCTCCATTACTGCACAGTGATTTAGTGAGCTGTCCCCGGAACATTAAAGCACAAAAAGTTGGAAAATAAAACGACACAGCGGTCCTGGGTGGCCCCACCCTCCCGGATGGAAGCACTTGAGAGGCCCAGCAGAGCCTGCCTGCCCACTTCTGGAGTTTATGGCTCCTGAACGATGTGACCCAGACTGCGGGAAAGCCCCAAGGCTAAGTGGGCTTTTGAAGGGTGTGTCCTGCGGGGTCAGAGTGGGCAGAGCCAGCCAGGCATGGGTCCCGACTTGGACCCATGCCTGGGCCCCTGCACAACACTTTATGGGCATCATCCCAGGCGGGTGGGGAAATCGAGGCTCAGTTTACCATGGGACAACAGCTGTTAAGTCTCTGCAGCCCATACTCTAAGCCACAAGATCTCAGCAAACAGCAGCATATAGTAAATGCTCAGTAAATAAGGGCTTGGATGGTTGATGGCCAGGGGCGATTCTGCCTGGCCACCCACGAACTGTGTGGCCATGGAAAGACTTACCCTCTTGGGCCTTAGTTTCCTCATCTGCCACCCCCCTAGGAAAAAACATCTTTCCTTTCTCTCATAGAAGCAGCGTGATGCTGAAGCACAATATGTAATCCAAATATAAGCCCCTCCCCAGCAGTAGTCGTAACAATAGTAATAGCAGCAGCTGCTGACAATTACTCAGCATTTATTATGTGCCAGGTGTTTTCCTTTCTCTCTCTCTCTCTGACAGGATCTCACTCTGTCTCCCAGGTTGGAATGCAGTGGTGTCATCACAGCTCACTACAGCTATGAACTCCTGAGCTCAAGTGACCCTCCTGCCTTGGTCTCCCAAGTAGGTGGAACTACAGGCACACACCACCATGCCTGGCTAAGTTTTGTATTTTTTTGTAGACATGGGGTCTTGCTATGTTGCCCAGGGGTCTCGAACTCCTAGTCTCAAGCAATCCTCTTGCCCTCGCCTCCCAAACTATTGGGATTACAGGTGTGAGCTACCATGCCTTGTCTCCAGGTACTTTCGTAAGAATGGATCAGCTCATTTAATGCTCACAACAATCAAGAGCTAAGAACTATCACCATCCCCATTTTACAGATGAAGAAACTGACACAGGTTAAATAAGTGTCCCAACGCCACACAACTGCTAATGCTGAGCCAGGCTTCACACCATTCAGGCAGTCTGGCTGCAGAACCGGGCACCCTCTATTCCACGAAAGATGAGAATGCAAGTAAATGCATTCTCAGGGCCCGGCACAGGTCAATGCTGTGATCCGGCACAGGTCAATGCTGTGGCTCCAAAGCTCCTTGGGCCTCCCAGCTGTGAAGCGGGAGGGACCTGGACTGAAGTTTTCTGATATTGTCTGGCTCTGTGATTCACAGAGTGCTGGGAAGGAGACAGGGCTGGGGGAGGGAGGCAGAGCGTGCTGGGTGGGGCCTGTTGGCAGTGGAGGGGATCCAGGCCTGGGGCCCCTCCATGATTCCCTGCTTGCCAGTCTCTCAGATCCCTGATGTCCTGGTGTCACCTGGGCCCAGTAACCCTGAGGACTGCTTATTCTTCTTGTCCGTGACTCTGGAGCCCTGCTGGCCCCACCCACTGCCCCCCCACCCCCTACCCCCGCCTTGGGCCTGACCTCTCCAGCCCACCCTTCCGGCCCTTACTCCGCCCACCAGCCCTCCCACTAGAGGAGACAATTCCAGGGCCTGCAGCTGGCCTGACTTCCTGCACCCCCTGCCCTGGTTTCCTGGCTCTGGCCCTTCCTGCCCAGAGGGGAAAGGATTCTGGCTCCAGGCACCTGGATCTCTTCCTGCTCTGTCTCTCCCTCCAGCCTTGGTTTGGGCTCCATCCCTGACTGGAGGGTTCCCTGGCTGGAAGTCTCTGCCCTGTTTTTTGTTCCCTGCCCGGGGCCCACCTGGACTGCAGGTGCTCCAGTTGCACTTGCAGGTTCTCGCTCTGCTCCGTCTGCTCGTCCAGCGACCGCTGCAGCTTACGTGCCTGGTTGTGGGCCTCGTCCAGCTGTGGGGGGGTGAGCAGGGCCGAGAGCATGAGGGTCACCCAGGGCTGGGCAAGGCCGGCCACCCGCCCAGGGACAACCACTCCTACCGCTGTTCCCTGGGAAGGTGCTCCTCCCAGAGCGTTTGCTCCTTGAGGCCTAGGCTAAGGTTTACCTCTTCCAGAAAAGCACCCCTTCGGTTCCTCTCCATCCCCTTTGCCTCCTCTTGCACATCTACCCATCCTCCCAAGCCCTGCACTACTGATGCAGCCATCTACCTCCTATCCTTCTGTCCCCATCAGTCTGTCCATCTGACCATTCGTCCAGGGAGATATTCATCTGCCCATGGAGACAGTCACCCATCACTCCCCATCCATTCATCTAATCTGCTGCCCATCCAGCATGCCTAGCCAGGCCTTCCTGCTCTCCCGGACACACCGATCTTCCCATCAACCTGGCCTTTCTCCCTCTCCATTCGTTCTTCCACCCACTGACCCAGTCAGCTGTCCATCCGTTTGTCCACTGTCTACCCATCCAGCCATCATCTGTTCATACATCCATTGGAACCACCCATCCATCCGCCCGCCCTGCCTCTCTCTCCCATTCATCCATCCACTCATTCCTTCACTATCGGTTCATCCATGCACACATCCATCTTGTCTTCTGTTCATTTTTCTTCCCATCTTCCCACCCACATGTCTGTCCTGCCATCCATTCATCACACACCTACCCACTCTACCCTGGGCACCTCCTGAGAGCCAGGCTTGTGCCCGGCACCAGGGGCTGACAATGGAGAGGCCAGGAGGGCCCTGCGGCCCCCCACTCCTCCCTGGCGGAGGTCTGTGGCTGTCCCTGCCCCTCCATGGTCCTCACCTCGTCCTCAGCCTGGGCCAGCTCCTTCTTGAGCTCCTCCACCCTCAGCCGCAGCTTCTTCACCTCGGCCTCGTGCTGCTCCACCCGCCGGTTGGCATGTGCCAGCTCTGCCACCTTCTCCTGGAACTGCTTCTTCAGCTTGCCATGCACATGCTTCAAGTCTGCCAGCTCCTGCAGGGCACAGGGATGGGGTGGGAGGGAGGGGGGATCAGTATCAGCCTGGGCGCCATGCCAGGGAGTCCCATGAGG
This sequence comes from Rhinopithecus roxellana, assembly GCF_007565055.1. Classification (NCBI taxonomy): domain Eukaryota; kingdom Metazoa; phylum Chordata; class Mammalia; order Primates; family Cercopithecidae; genus Rhinopithecus; species Rhinopithecus roxellana. The sequence goes on along the minus strand of NC_044568.1, from coordinate 41,986,312 downwards.
TCAGGCAGTTCTAGGGATGCTGGGTGTCTCTCCTTCCCAGAATCTCTCCATCTGCTGTCTGAAATATCAGCATTAGAGGTTTGGCTGAGAAGCCAGAGGCTGGAGGTGCCTTCTAGGGAGGTGAGAAGGCTGTGTGGGTGGAACCTGTGGCTCCAGTTTGGATGTGTAACTTTCAGATGCTACTGGATCTGCCCTGGAGCTGTTGGAGCAGAACTGGGGTTTCTGGGGAAGGATGAGGTCTGGAGTCTTCAGGGGCATATACATGGCATTGAAAGCCCTGGGTTGGGAATGAGCTAGGCTGGGGAGTGGGTGGGTGTCTCAGAGCCCAGAGTGGTTGGGGAGAGGAAGGGCAGCCAGCAAAAGAGGTGCCCACTCCGGAGCTCTGTGAGTTCTCCAAGTCTCAGTTTCCATATCTGTAAAATGGCAATAGGCATTGCCTGAAGGTCTCTCGAGTCCATCCTTTTTGTTCCATCTCTAACGACTGCAACCTGGTCCAGGTCTCCTCCCTCTCTTGCTGCCCAGGGAACGTCAACAGCTTCCCCCCAGCCTATATTCCCATCCTCTGTCCACACAGCCTGCTCACACTTTCCTCCTGCTTTAAACTCTCTCGAGGAGGCCCACCACTCCTGCCTCATCTACCACATCCCCCTGCTCACTCCCCTCCAGCACACTGGCCTTGTTCCTCCAAAGCTCTGTGTCTCTTTCACCACAGACGTTTATTCATGTTAGTCCTAACTTCTCTCCATCCCCTCCCCTAAATCCACACACTACCAGTCAACAGCTGCTTTTCCTAGAAAACTCAGTTTATTTATTATTATTTTTTTGAGATGGAGTTTCTCTCTGTCATCCAGGCTGGGGTGCAGTGGTGCAATCTTAGCTCAGTGCAACCTCCGCCTCCTGGTTTCAAGAGATTCTCCTGCCTTAGCCACCCAAGTCGCTGGGATTACAAGCGCCTACCACAATGCTCAGCTAATTTTTGTATTTTTAGTAGAGATGGGGTTTCACCATGTTAGCCAGACTGGTCCCAAACTGCTGACCTCAGGTGATCCACCCGCCCCAGCCTCCCAAAGTGCTGAGATTACAGGTGTGTGCCACTGCGCCCAGCTGAGAACTCAGTTTAAAATGTCACTGCCTCCAGGAGATATTTCCAGGACTGTGGGCCTAAGCCAGGTCTCCTGGTATCCCTTCTTCTTGCTGGTGACCATGACGCTGTGTGATTGGCATGAATCTGTGTGACAGAGAGAGCCACGTACACATCCCCCAAGTGAGCCTTCAGCTCCATGAGGGGGAGAGAGGACGCCACATCTGTCTGCTCAGTGCTGTGTCCCTGGCACCTAGAGTGGAGCCTGGCACACAGTAAGTGCTCAATGAATGTGGCTACTATAATTACCAACTGGTCTAGCACACAAGGTGCTCAATACATGCAGGTACCATAATTATCACCAGGCCTGACACATAGTAGGGAGGCTAGGCTCTGGGAGGTGGCGGCCCCAGCACTGGTCACTCCACTCCTTGCCCCACCTTGTTCTTCTCGAAAAGCGAGGCCTGGCTGGCCCTCAGGTCACAGTCCAGTGCGCTGGCTGTCTGCCGCCGCCGCCGGGCCAGCGCCTCCTCCAGGTCCCCGACCTGTGCCCGCAGCTTCTTGTTCTCCCGCTCAAGGCCCAGTTTCTCTGTCTCTAGCCGCTCCCGGCGGCCCCACTCCGCGGCGTTTTCGGCCTGCAGCCGCTCCATCTGCAGCAGGGCAGGGCAGAGTGAGGACTCCCAGGGGAGGGGGCATGCAGGGCCTGAGCTGGATGCCCCCACCACCTCCTGGAGCCATTTTTGGCTCCAGGAAGCAGATCCAGCTGCACTGGCTATAATTAAGCTGGGCTCATTTCATGGTGTACAGGATGTGAGAGTGCTTCTGGCCTCTGTGTGGGAGAGAGGCCTGCCTCTTGCAGATCAGGACACCCTTGGATGTGGCTGGCCCCCCTCAGAGCATAGGCCTGGCCCCTGCCCTTTTCCCAGTGACCTGCTGATGGAGGCAGGGCCCCAGGACCCCTAAACCCAAGTCCTCCGGGGTCCCATCCATGGCCTCACCTCGCCCCTCAGCTCGGCCATCTTCCGGTCCATGCTGGAGCGTGCACCGAGCTCATCCTCCAGGTCCTCAGACATGCGGCCCAGTTCATCCTGGTGCGCCTCCTTCAGGATGCTGAGCTGCAAGGATAAGGCCCCACCTGGTCATGAGAACCACCAGGATACAGCCTGGAACCAGCTCCGGGGGTGGGCACCAGTGCAGGAGTGCTCAGCGCAGAGCCTGAGGTGGTACCCAAATGGGGCAGGCACCAAGTATTCCAAACAGACCTCGAATCTGACCACTTCCGCTCCTCCCAATGTCTCTCCTCCTCATTACTGTCTAGCCTCCCAGTGTCTACTCCTGGTCCTTCTCTGTCAACCCATTTTCCACAACAGCAGCCCAGAGGGAGCTTTTAACAAAGATGAATACAATCATACCACCCTCTTCCCACAAAGCCTCTGATGGCTCCCAGGTGTCTTAGGGTAAAGTCCAGCTCCTCTCTACGCTCACAAAGCCCTGCACGATTGGGTGCCTACCTGCCACTCTCCCCTTAGTTCACTGTACTCCAGGCACCATGGACTCCTTTCTACTCCTCAGACACACCAAGTTCCTGCCCACCACAGGGCCTTTGCACATGCGTGGAACATTCTTTCTGAGACACTTCATAGGACTGATTTTTCTTATTCTCAGGCCTTGACCTAAAGGCCCCCTCCTTAGGGATGCCTCCTCTGTCCACCTGGCTTGGAGGAGGGGCCTCCTCATCCCACTCCCCACTGGAAAGCTAGCCTGGGAGGACGGGGAGCTTGTGTGTCTGGTCCACCTTTGTGTCGTTGTATGGCCTGGGGACAGGGCTGCCCTCAGTGTACAGTGACTGATTCCAACACTGCTCTGCACACAGATGCATGAGAATTGCTTAGCATGCATTTAAGACAGTAACATTTCTTGCGGTATACAGCAAACCCCAACAAACTGCTGCTCCCTGCAACACATGGATGAGTTTTCAACACACAGTGTTGAGGGAGAAACGCCACATACAAAAGAGAACCTTTATAATTTTCTACTAAATTGTACATTTGTGTTTCATTTGGTTTTCTTCAAATGATTATACTTCATAATTTGAAAAGAAGAAAAAACAGGGTCCTGGACCCAACCCTGAAAGGTGCTGATTCAGGAGGGTGGAGGTGAGGTCTGGGAATCTGTGTTTTAGGAGATTTCCTAAGAGATTCTCATATAAGACCAGTCTCATTCCCCTCCAGGACAGTTTCAGACTCTAAAGGTCTGTGATCCTCCCAGCTGCTAGAAACCGACTGATCCAGTGCGGCGTTCCGTGGGTGGCTGCGCCCTCTGGTGGCCACTGAGGCCTGCACAGGAGGCAGTCCTGGCAACTCAGCCTGCTCTGAGCCCCTATACTGCAGTGGTGGATTCCCTTCTCTGTAGCCTCGGTTTCCCCATCTGTAAGGTGGGGACACGAGGACCCAGCTCCCTGGACTGCTATGAGGCTTCAGTGGCACCTAGTACAGATAGGAACCCAATGAACGCCACATCCAGACTCTTCCTCTTCATCTTGGTCTACAAGGCCCCCTCCTGCGGCCTTGCCTCTCACTTCCTGCTCTCCAGACACTTGGCCCTCCCTGTTTCCCGCACGTGCTGGGCTAGTTGCTGCCTCAGGACTTTTGCATCGCTGTGCCTTCTGCCAGGAACACTCTCCCCTGTATCTTCTCAAGGACAGCTTCCTCTAGCCCCTTTAGGTCTTGCCTCAAATGCCACCTTCTTAGGCCTTTCCTGACTTACCACCCCATCTCTCTCATTCTGTTTTTAATGTTTCATAACTCATGAATCTGCCTGGTGACTGTCGGTCTCCCCTGCCCACAGCCCCCACAAAGTGAGCTCCTGAAGGCAGGGACCGTGCCTGCCCAACACTCAGAACAACTCAGAATTAAATAAATAAATAAATAAACAAATAAATAAATAAATAAATAAATAAGGCTAGGCACAGTGGCTCACACCTGTAATCCCAGCACTTTGGAGGCTGAGGCAGAAGGATCACTTGGGTTCAGGAGTTTGAGACCAGCCTGGCCAACATGGTGAAACTAAAAATACAAAAATTAGCCGGGCGTGGTTGTGGGCGCCTGTAATCCCAGCTATTCGGGAAGCTGAGGCTTGAGAATCACTTGAACCTAGGAGGTGGAGGTTGCAGTGAGCTGAGATCACACCACCGCACTCTAGCCTAGGCGACAGAGTGAGACTCTGTCTCAAAAAAAAAAAAAAAAAAAAAAAGAATGACTGTCAGATGAATTAATGAATGAATTCTCTCTTCTATTTCCACTACTGAAATTCAACAGTGTGATCCTGCCACCTCCAGGAAGCCCCTCTGGTCTCCAAGACTCACCTGCTTGAGCATCTCCTGCTTGGTCTTGCTCAGCTCCTCATACTTGATCTTCCACTGGCTGAGCTCTCCCTCTAGCTTCTCAATGTTCCTGCTCAATGCCAGTTTATCCCTAGGGAAGGGACAGACACAGGGGTGAGCCCACCAAGGCCCTCTGCTTGGAGTCCTCACCAAGGGTGGCCCTGCCATGTACCCTCTGCACTTGTTGAGCCCAAGTCCAAAATCCTTGCCTTGGTATTTGGGCCCAGGCACCCTATGTGGCTACAAGCACCCTGGCTTTGCAGTTCTCCTGGAACTGCATTCCCTATCCAAGTGCAAGTGCCCTGCTCACATTGCGGGGAGGTGGTTGGGGTTCCAGAGCACTGAGCATCCCCGGGCAAGAACCTCTCTCCTGCTGTACTCCAGGCTCATCTGAAAATGGCTCCAGGAGGTGGCAGCCCCAGCACTGGCCACTCCACTCCTTGCCCCACCTTGTTCTTCTCGAAGAGCTGTCAAAGACCACCCTGCTCCTGTCTGTTTTGTAGACTCTGTTCCCTGCAAGGCTTGGTCTGAACACATGGTTCTGCAAATAGAAACACTGGAAAACACTGTCCAGTGACCCAGAGAGAGGGTCCTCTCTTGCCATCGTCACTGTGTGGGATCCCTAACCCATAACCGCCACCCTGCCTTGATCTTGAATGAGGCACTGTAGGTAACAAGCATGATGCCTGGCCCTGGGAGAGTAGGTGCTCACCAATGGCTGAGCTCAGCATCACCTTCCAGCACACTGCCCTTCATAACCCCACACCACACTGGCCTCTCTGAGAGTGGAAAACTCCATGCCTCCAACATGGGGTTCCCAGAGGGGACATCACCCTGTAGGAGGCATGTTGAAAACCCATGGGGACATTTTTGGCTATCCCAGTGATTAGGGGTCATTTAGTGGGCGGGGGCCAGGGTGCCTGACTCCCTGCAATGCCCTGGGCGTTCTGCCCATCAGGATGCATTCTGCATCCTACTGAATGCACGCACAGCCCACTGGACATTGCTGGGGGTGGAGATGAGCTGAGCCTAGAGCCTCACTCTGATTTACATTGAAACAGAAAGTAATTTTTATACTAACATACGCTGAATTTTCTAGGAATGGAATCACTGTATAAACTAAGGGAAGACTGCACTTTTCTTTGTTTTTAGAGACAGGATCTGGCTCTGCATTCCAGAGACTGGAGTGCAGATCACAGCTCACTCCCTGGAACCGCACTCCCTACCCAAGGGCAAGTGCCCAGCTCATACTGTGGGGAGGGGGTCAAGGCTCCAGAGCACTGGGCATGTCTGGGCAAGTACCTCCCTCCCGCTCTACCCCAGGTTCATCTGTCGAAGACCACCCTGTTCCTGTCTGTTCACAGCTCACTGCAACCCTGAACTCCTGGGCTCAAGCGATCCTGCCACCTCGAGCTCCCAAAGTACTGGGATTACAGGCATGAGCCACTGTGCCTGGCTGCACTTTTCTTTGTTCAGAACTTTACCAAAGGTTGTTCATCTCTCAAGAAACCTCATCATCACAGTGACACTACTTGTGTCTTTGAGTTGCTAACTCTGCACACCTGCATGAGCCGCCTTTGTAGCGGTCCTGCGAGGTGACTTAAATGCGCAGATACATGTAAGCCTTCAACACAGCACCTGACTCGGAGCATGTGCTATGTGTTTGCTGTTGTAACTATGGTCACTATCATCCCATTTAAAGACACCCACTCTGACCACTTCATCATTTCTTCTGGAGGAGCTAGCCCAAGCCCTTCCATATCACAACATATGTATTTTAAGTTACTTTCAGGCTGGGTGCAGTGACTCATACTGTAATCCTAGCACTTTGGGAGGCCAAGGCAGGTGGACTGCCTGAGCTCAGGAGTTCAAGAGCAGCCTGGGCAACAAGGTGAAACTCTGTCTCTACTAAAAATACAAAAAATTAGCTGGGTGTGGTGGTGTGTGCCTGTAGTCCTAGCTACTCAGGAGGCTGATGCATGAGAATTGCTTGAATCAGGGAGACAGAGATTGTAGTGAGCTGAGATAGCGCCACCGTACTCCAGACTGGGCAACAGAATGAGACTCTGTCTCCAAAAAAAAAAGTTACTTTCACTTCTACTTTATATTTCAGTTAGTGCACTAGGTTGATTTTTTTGCTTGTTTGGCTTAAACAGTCAAAATTTATTCTCTCATATTTCTAGAGGCTAGAAGTCCAAGATCTAGTTATTGGCAGGGCTGGTTCTCTGAGGGCTGCGAGAAAGAATCTGTTCCATGCCTCTCCCCCAGCTTCTGGCAGTTTGCTGGCCATCTTTGGTATTCCTTGACCAAAGATGCAACGATGTCCACAGAAGCACCATCCTGATCTCTGCCTACATCTTCACAGAGGCATTATACTGAATTTTTTTTTTGAGACAGTGTCTCTCTCTGTCACCTAGGCTGGAGGGTACTGGTGCAATCATACAATCACAGCTCCCTCAGCCTCGATCTCCTGGGCTCGAGCGATCCTCCCGCCTCAGCCTTCCAAGTAGCTGGGACTACAGTGGCACAGCACCATTCCCAGCTAATTTTTTTTTTTTTCTTTTTTTGTAGGCCGGGAACAATGGCTCATGCCTGTATTCCCAGCACTATGGGAAGCTGAGGTGGGTGGATTACCTGAGGTCAGGAGTTCGAGACCAGTCTGGCCAACATGGTAAAACTCTATCTGTACTAAAAATACAAAAATTAGCCAGGTCTGGTGGCACATGCCTGTAATCCCAGCTACTCGGGAGGCTGAGGCAAAAGAATCACTTGAACATGGGAGGCAGAGGTTACAGTGAGCCGAGACTGTGCTACTGTACTCCAGCCTGGGCGACAGAGTAAGGCTCTGTCTTTTTTTGTAGAGACAGGGTCTTGCTGTGTGGCCCAGGCTGGTCTCAAGCAATTCTCCTGCCTTGGAATCCCAAAGTGCTAAGATTACAGGCATGAGTCACTGCACCTGGCCATTATATTGATTTTTTTAAAAAGGGGTATGTAGGTAGGTTATGCTATTGATGTATTTAATTTCTGGACAGAAAAACTGCAGAATATTCATTATCATCAAGCTCGTGCCCTCTAAACTGCCCTGATCAAGGTCACTGGTTACCTCCACATTCTAAATCCAATGGTCAGGGCTCAGCCCTGTTCTTACTGATCACTCTGTCCTGTGGGAAACTGTTTCTTGTGGTTCCCCTTCCCCAGCCCGGCTTCCTTCTCTTGTCTCCTCTGCTGTTTCCCTTTCCTCTAACAGACCTCTAAACTTGGTACTTCAGGGCTGGATCCTCTGACCTCTTCCCTATCCATACTCACTCCTTGGCCCTTGGCCAGGCTCATGTTTTTTTTTTTTTTTTTTTTTTTTTGATACAGAATCTTGCTCTGTCGCCCAGGCTGGAGTGCAGTGGCACAATTCTGGCTCACTGCAACCTCCACCTCCCGGCTTCAAGCAATTCTTCTGCCTCAGCCTCCTGAGTAGCTGGTATTACAGGTGCCTGCCACCATGCCTGGCTAACTTTTGCATTTTTAGTAGAAATGGGGTTTCACCACGTTGGTCAGGTGGGTCTCGAACTCCTGACCTCAAGTGATCTGCCCACCTCAGCCTCCCAAAGTGCTGGGATTACAGGCGTGAGCCACCGCACCCGGCCCAGCTCATGGCTTTCAATGTCATCTCTTCACTGGTGACTCTTGCATTTTTACCTCCAGCACAGGCCCGTCTCATGAACTCCAGACTCATTCACTTCCCCAGCTGCCTCCCTGCCATCTCAAACTCACAGGTACAAAACCAAGGTCCCAGCTGCAACCTACCAACTTCCCTGTCTCCATTCCCTGCTTTTACCCTGCCCACAGCCCTCTCCCCCAGCTAGAAAGTAAGTTTCAGGAAGGCAAGGGCTTCTATCTTATTTATGGCTGTATCCTCAGGGCTGCGCACAGTGCCTGGTCCAGAACAGGTGCCCAGTAACGTATTATTTGAATGAATAAATAAAAACTTGCATTGAGTCCTCGTGTGGAACACCACTGCTCTACAGTTCCAAGACATAGCCTAAACACTACCTGTCATCTTCGCGAGTCTAATGTTCTGTCATTCTGAGGGTGCTCACCTGGCCCTGCCCCTGCCCCCTCCTGCCTCCCATGACTCACTCTCGCTCCTTGAGCAGCACCTTCTGGGACTCATCCAGTCGTAGCCGCAGGGCAGTCAACTTGGAGGCCTCCTCCTCCATGGTAGCTGTGTCCTCCCAGGGCAGCCGGCTCCGCTCCTGGCGGCCTGAGCTGCCCCGTGGGCCCCCGGCCCCCACGCTGCGTGCCTCCCAGCAGTCCTCAGACTCCTCCGGCATGCTCTTCAGCAGGCTCTCCACCAGCTCCAGTTCCTGTGGGGACCAAGGTGGAGGCTGGAGCAGTGGCCGCCAAGCCAGGCCCTGGGTCTGAGATCAGCTTGATGGGTAATCTTGGGCAAGTCACACAGTGTCTTTGGGCCTCAGTTTCTTCTTCTGCTGCCTGCCTCTCCAGCTCTGGAGAAGGAAGACACGCCCTGCTCTGGGCCTCCCCCTTCACCTCCTGGAGCTGCAGAATGTCAGCCGCCATGGTTCCCTGTATCCTAGAAGATTCCCCAGGAGAGATGGTGAGCTCCCTGTCACTGGAAGTATGCAAACCTATAGTGGGGCACTGATGGGAACAAATGTTGAAGCAGGAATTCCTGTCATGGCTTAAGCCTAGATTCCTTCCAAAGGAAATCCAGCTCTAAGATCCTGTTTTTTTAGGGGCAAACAGTAAGGCATGGGGAGACTGGTGACATGGGCAAGCAGTGCCTGTGAGGAGAGCCAGCTCTCAGACAGGAAGCAGTGAGAAACTATAAACCCAGGGCCGAGACCCCTTCCTCCCTGCCATCCTCTCCTTCTTCTTTGCCCCTGCCATCCCCAAGGCCTGTCTCTGACACAAAGCCACAAGGACCACAGCCCCTGTTCCAGCTTCTCCCACAGCCTTTCCAGATGAGTCCAGGCCAACCTCTTCCTGGCCCGGCCCTCGGTTTCTCTAGCTGGACTGGAGTGGTGGTCCTGAGGACTCCCCGAGGAGTGAGAGCTACTCTTCTGTATCTCAGATTATCCAGGTAGGAGTGGCAACTGGTTCAAAGCCCCATTTTACGAATGGGGAACAGGGAGAGATAGGACTTGTTCTGGAACACAGCATGAAGAGGCTGGGCTGGAGGACAGACTGCAAGCCTAGGGCTCCTGCGACTGCCCACAGCCCTCTGGCCTGTGACGGACAACTGAAACAAGGATAGGACAGGAACAGCATTGTGCACAGTGAATACCACCTCCAAACACCAGGTCGCCCCAGGAAAGAGGGGACTTCAGCCACAGGAGGCAGCAGTGCCCGAGCTAGCCTACGGGGTGGAGGGGGCTGGGCAGGAGAGAGGAGGGGGCAGTCTTATCTGGAAGAGTTGGCCTGTCCAGGGACTGAGCTGGGGACAGAGCTGGGGAGCTGAGCTTGGACCCTGCCCCTAGGTGGTTTTCTGGTAACAGGCCTGCTGGCTCAGGAGAGGGTGCCCTCTGCAGCAGTATAATCATATTTCACTGCAACCTCGACCTCCTGGGCTCAAGGGATCCTCCTGCCACAGTCACAGCCTCCCAAGTAGCTGGTACTCCAGGTACGAGTCACGTCGTCCTGCCCTCCTAGCACTTTTCAACGCTAATTCCTACTCATCATTCTAGTCTCAGCTTGAATGTGACCTCTTCCAGGAAAGCTTCTGTGAGGCCTGCGTCAGGGACCTCCTCTGTGATCCCAGTGCCCTGATTTCCCCCACCGCTCAGCTCTGATTGAATCAATGGATTCAGCTCTGCTACGAATCAGCTAACTTCCATGCAAGCTGCTGGATCCCTCTCCTGCTCAAAGGGGATGATTCCTTGGTTCTGTTGACTTATCGGGTATGGGAGTGGAGGGATCACAGAACTTGGGATTCTCCACCCTGAGGTCTCCGGAAGGAAGATGATGTGAGGCCCCGCAAGGGTAGAACCCAACCCGGAGAAGTGAAACCTCCAGGAGACCAGGCCTTTACTACCTTGTTTCTGAGCCCAGCAGCTCAGGCCAATCGGCCCCGCCCACTTCGAGACTGGGGCGCGAACGCCCCGCCCGTGCCGCGCACCTGGCTGCTTGGCGGCCTCTCGGATCCGATGTCACGCACTGGCTCGCGCTCCGCCTCGGGCTCGGGGCCGTCGCGCATCTGGTCGGCGACGCCCCGGGCGCCCCTCAGCCGCGCCAGCTCGCGGCCCCGTGCCTCGCACTCGCCCTGTGCCTCCTGGCGCTCGCGCCGTGCGCCCGCCAGCTCTTTGGTGAGCGCGTCCAGGCGCTGGCGCAGCTGGCGCACCTCCTCGCGCGCGCGGTTGCGCTCAGCGCGCACCTTGCTCCACTTCTCGCGCCAATTGGCAGTGCAGTCCGACCACCAGCGCATGGTCTTCTCCATCTGCGCCGCCCGCGCCCGCGCCTCCTCCAGCTCGCGCAGCCGCAGCTCCTCGCGGCTCTCCCAGTCGCCGTCGGCCAGCAGCGCGGGCGCTGGGGGCAGGGGCAGCGCGGGGGACGGCCCGGGCGAGGGCGTGCCGCTGGGCGGCGTGGGCGGCAGGGAGTCGGCAGGCCCCATGCGCTCCGGCGACGGGCTGCCCAGGATGGTCAGGAGGCTACCCTTGGACAGCTGCGGGGATTCGGCCAGCCGGGGGCTGGGCCCGTGGCTCATGGTGCGGCCGGGCGGGCCCTGGGCTCGAACTCGCGGCCGGGCTCAGGGGCGGCTCCGGGGACGCGCGGTGGACGCGATACCACTGTGCATGATGGCGCCGTGCCCCGTTTCTCTCCGGGCCACAGGGCGGAGGACGCCTCCTCGGACCTGCGGGAGAACGCAACCGTTATTGGACTGACCACCGTCAGTCTGGAAGATCAGCCGCGCTAAGGGCCAGGCGGAGAGAACAGAACGGCCAAGGTGGGAGGAGTGAGTTCTGTTCCAGGAGAGTCCCAATGAGGCAGGATTGGTGGAGCAAGGGCCCGTAAAGGCCTCCTCAGTGGCCTCCAGACTCCCGTTCCAATCCCTTCACCTAGCGGTGCTGACCTGAAACCTTGATCTGTTCTTTATCATCCAGGTCCCATCTCGCACACTGATGGCTTACACTATACTACTATCCCACTTCCGCACGGGACCCACGCAGGGGCACTGGGCTGGTGCCAGGAGTCCGCTCCCTGCCTCTTCCTGCACTGGGCTAACTCTTCTTATCTTTAAAATTCTTCTGAGATATCACCTCCTCCTGGAAGCCCTCCGGGAGCACCTCAGGCCAGGTCCATCAGCCCCTTATGTGTCTCCATCACTGCACTAACTTACCCTGTCATTTATGTGTCTGCTCTGTACCCTTAACCCAAGGCTGTGAGAGTTTGCTGTGGTCCGGGACTGGGTCGTGGCCACTGTTTTAGTCCCAACACGATGACAATGATATTTGTGGAGGGCAGGCCACAAGCCAGGCATTGTGCCCAGGGCTTTAGGTGAACGATCTCATTTATTCCTTAAAGAGTGGAGGTGAGGAAAATGATTACCTCCATTTATGGTATCTGAGTCCAAATTCAAACTCTAGTAAGGATTTGCTGAATGAATGCACGCGCTGGGTATGATGATGGAAATAAACCAGTCCTCAGATGGCAGGGGCTTCTGAGAGTACAGCAGGATGTTCCCTCCCCTTCTCTGCCGGAACCACCCCTCCCTGACACCCTGACTCACTGCAAACATCTCTCTTCTTCTCTGTGTCTCACTTCAGCCTCCCCATCGCTCAGCAATGGGCTCTGCCATGTATGGGCCATGCGTCTGCCTTAAAATAAATGAGAGGCATGTCCTTCTCTGTCCCCAGTCTGACCCAGTCTCCCTCCATTGTGGCCTCTGCTGACTGCCACCCACCAATAGCCCCTTGGGACATCACACCTTTCCATCCCCATTAGGCAGAGAGCCCTGGTCCACAGATCTTCACACCTGCCCCTAAGACCCACCCTTTCTGAGTGATCAGTGCACTGTCGGTGGGACTCTCAGCACTGGCTGTCCCCAAGGCTGCCTGGCAGCCCTCTGTGTGCCCTCTCCACCCTCTTCCAATCTCTAACCCACCTCATTCTTGGCAGATGATCTAACGTCATGGTTTGCAGTGAAAAAGGAAGCTGTCAAGCCCCACGGCCCCCTCCTCTCTGCCCCTGAGAGGACAGAAGGGTTCTCCTTGAGCCGAAGGCCCCCCTCCTGCCTGTCCCACCCTAGCCAGTGATGTCCTCTCCAGGGGCCTTACCCCTGCTGAAGTGTCTCCTGACACCTTCTTCTCCCCTCCCCCGGCTCCTCCCTTTTAAGGCCCTTCCAAAATGGTCCACAGTTACTGTCTCCACTCCATCTACCTCCTTGGCGCTCTGTCACCCAGCCACCTATGGCAGGCTGGTCTCCAGTCCCCTGTGACGGTGTCCCCTGTGGACCTACCATGCCACCTGCTTCCCTGCCTCACTTGCTTCCACGCCTTCCTCTCCAGGTTTCCCCCCTCCTCTCCAGCTGCTCATCAGCCTCCCAGGTGGACCCCCTGGGCTTAACCCTCGAGTGCTGCTGTCATCCAGCCTGGGCCCCCTTCTCCTCTCACGCTATCCCTGCCCGAGCCATTTCGCTATGTCCTCAACCCCAAGTTCTCTCCAGCCCAAGTTGCCCTCAGAGCCTGCCATACCTCCATCCAGATGCCTGATAGATGACTCAGGCTCGTCTTGGTCAAAATGGAACTTGCTGCCTCCATTCCCCCCGTGACCAGCTCCTTCTGTGTGCTCCTCCAGGAGAAGGCACTTCCTCACTCCTTACAGCTGTGGGGGCCCCTGAAATCTGCCTTCTCTCCTCCCCCACCCACCGCCAAACCTTGTCAGTCTGTCTGCCTTGCAACTACCTTCCATCCACCTTCTTTGTCCACAGTCACTAACCTGTCAGGGTCCACACCACCTTCACTCACCTGGGCAACAGTACCCACACCCACCTCCCTGCCCATCATGCACTTTTGCCTCCTTCAAATCCGTTCTCAAAAGCAACAGCCAGAGTTGCTTATAAGAACCTGACCACTCTGGTGGTCACCCCTTGTGTCATTACCAATACCGATTCCTCCCTAGCCTCAATTCTAAGCTTACTCCTAGGATTCAACTCCAAATACTCTCCAATCCCAGCAAGGAGCCACAAGCCACTGAACCCACCACTGCACTGCCCACCCCCCATGTCCCTCTCCTTCCCAGCTCACCTTCTGTGCTCCTAATCTCTCCCTTGCCAGCACCCTCCATGCCCTAGGCCCCTCCTGTTGTGGACTGTCCCAGCAAACGCCAACCCTGTTCCCTCCACTGCTTTGCCTGCTCTTACCTTCAACTGTGGAGCCAGGCATTGGAGATTTACACCACGACGTGGAGCAATATTTTTTTTTTTTTTTTTGAGACGGAGTCTGGCTCTGTCGCCCAGGCTGGAGTGCAGTGGCGTGATCTCGGCTCACTGCAAGCTCCGCCTCCCGGGTTCACGCCATTCGTGGAGCAGTATTTTTAAAAATTCATGACCTTTTGTCAAGGTTCCTCCGTGCTGCTCAGAGACCCCACTGCATTTCTCTAGGCCATTTGCTGTTCGTTTATTGTCTGTCTGCCTTTACCATGCATGAGGTCTAGGCCCAGCTCTGACACCAACCTCATGTAAGCCACTGTCCCTTTCTGGGCTTCAGTTTCCCTATGTGTAGAAGGGAAGACGTGTGCGAGAGACCACTGCTTCATCAGGGTATCCTTCAAACTCACCCGGACACTTGGCCCCATACCTGAGAGAGTCATGTTTGGTAGGTGTGGAGCTGAGAAGTTGCATTTTAATTGTTTGGGGTATTTGAGTATTGCTTTCTTACTACCCACAGTTCCATAAACACAACGTGTACATCCTGACCCTGATAACATCTGTGTCACGCACCCAGATACAGCCATACAGATCCAGGCACTGACACCCAGGGAGATCCCTAGCAGCCTGTGCCTCTGTGACTCAGTCTCTCCACCTGTGCAGTGAGCTCGCTGGCCTTGATGCCTGTGTATGTTCACAAACATCTGTGCACACACAGACATGCAATCCCATGCACAGATGCAAAGACCCAGGGGCAGACACACATATGCTCAGATGGACCGACAGGCACACACAACTACACGGGTGCATGGAGAGACATTCGCCTGTAGACACAGACACACCTGAAGACACACACATGCCAGCACACTGACACACAGGTACAAGGACATGCAAGGAGACATGCTTATCCCCAAGAGAAGCAGATACACACACACACACACATGCAGACACACACACTCCTCATTTTCCTGGCCTAGCTCCACCTAGAGAAGCTCTTGGAAAAGAAAAACAATGTGAGAGGCTTCGGGGGAAGGGAGGAGGAGGAGGAGGAAACTCAAGTGCCAGCCAGCAGCTGTGCTGGGTATGGGGGCCTGGGCCCTGTTGGCTGGGCCCTTCCCGCAGCCCCTGAACTAGGAGCCTGGCAGGGAGGGGGTCATTGCCACATCGTCCCTGCCTCTGGGAGCTGCCAGGCCTGGCACAGGGCTTGGCCCGGAGAGGGCCACCGGCTCCTTCCAGGAATCCAAGCCTGTTGCGCAGGGCCAGGGCAGGCACCACCCAGGCCCCTAATGGCTTCCAGGCACCCATGCTAAAGGCAGAGATGGGGGATCTGCGTCCTGGCCAGGCCCCCTTCTAGGAGAAAGGAGGAGAAAGAGGCACAGCAGGGCAGGGAAGTTTTGCAACAGCACTCCCACCTTTGTACTTCAGGCCCAGGGTCCCCTGGAGCGGGTGTGTGGGAAGGGGTGGGGTCAGGGTCCTCAGGAGTTTTCTGGAGAAGCCAACCCCGCCCCCAGCACACCAGGAATCCTGCACTCCCACATAGACCCAAGGGCAGCCAGACCCTGGCTAGCAACACCTCCCCCCATCCCTCCCCACTCATACAGCACAGCCCTGGGGACACACACTCACATACAGCCCCAGTAACGCACACACTCACACACACAGCCCTGGGGACCCGCATTCACACACAGCCCCAGTAACGCTCACACTCACACATGGCCCCAGGGACCCGCACGCTCACACACACATAGCCCCGGTAATGCACACACTCACATGCAGCCCCAGTAACACGTGCACACTCACACTCACACACAGCCCCAGTAACGCACACACTCACTGAGGGGCAGCGGCAGCACAGAGCATGGCTCACAGTCATGGAGATGCCCCAGCTGCCCTGCCCACCTCTTCCAGCAGGCTCAGTGCCCTCTTCCCATGAGGTATGTATGTGTGTGGGGTGGGGCCTCCTGTTCCCTTGGCATCACTGCTCCACCAAGGGGCAGGTCACAGTGGGACCAGCCACCACAGGTCCCAGGGAGCCTTTCCTATCCCACCCTCTCTTGTCCTGCCTCCCAACAGCCAGACGGGTCTATTACTGCTTTAAGTCTCTGCGTTTGTATTCCAAATGCCCCTGTCCCAGACTCCAGAACCCCCACCCATCTTCAAGTTCAGCTGCCACCAACTCCAGGAAATGCCTTGATCTCCCCAACCACCCCCCAACCTGGGGAGCACAGCCCTACAACCTCCCACAGCCAGGCCTCGCCAGCTGCCATCTCCTGGCAGTACAGGCTTCCCCCATCCAGATGGGACACTTGTGCCACTTAGAGCTTCTAGGACAGGCCCCACAGATACTAACTGATTAATGCTAGCTGGTGGGCTGGAGAGCAGAAGACTGAATTATGACCTTACATCCCCTTAGCTGGGCAGCAGAGCTGAGTAGGAACCAGGGCTCCTGAACCCCAGCCCCACAGCTGTGCTCACTGGTAGCTCACTCCAGGACAGAAACAGGAATATTTTGGTCTGACACTTGCTCCAGGCTAGGCCCTCATCAGCCCTGCCCACAGAAAGTGACCAGTGGTTCCTGTTGCTTGTGAACTTGTCTGGAATATCTCTCCTTCCTTCATCAGCAAACTCCTACACATCCTTCAAAACCCACCTCCAGTGTCCCCTCCCCTGGGAAGCCTTCTCTAACCTCTGCACAGAGTATGCTCCCAAAGCATCAGGCACCTTCCTGTTCTACAGCAAAGGCCTCACTTTGAAGTCCACAAGTGAGGGCATCAGCACAGGGCCCAGCATACAGCAGATGCATGATGGATGGAAGGTACCCCTAAGAAGGTAGTACCACTCTTAGGGGTACCCTTGTGACCATGCAGAGTTTGGGAAGGTTGAGTCATCCTAAGGATCAGGAGTCAGTCTGTGGCCAGGCTCTGAGACAGGTAGGTATCTGAGCCTGTCTGTGGCCATGGTCGGAGTAAGAGGTCATCTCACCGCCAGGTCAGCTGTCCCACCTTTTACCTGGGGAAGCCTAATTGACCCAGAGGGAAACAACGTTGTGTTTTGTCCTCGGAATGTTTGGATGGGTTTCTCCATATCCAGTGAGAAGAATGAGTAATGCCAAGGCCTGGACAGGGGCCAGCTGAAGGGATGGGAAGCCCAGTGGCCCAACCCCTTCCCCCAGGTCTGAAACCCTGTAGATCCTCCCAGGGCCTTTCAGGTAGGGCCCTGGGACAAGCCCATGGCCACAGGCCTGGCTGCGGACAGAAAGCAGAGCCCAGTGGGAAACCACAGAGGACAGCCTGATTGAATAAGTGCAGGGCCCAAGGCTGGTCAGCCCACAGACTGCGGGCACCTGTCCCTGTGACCTGCTGCCCAGGCTCCAGCTGCAGGACCTCTTGGGGGAGCTGGCTGGTGGGGAAGGAAGGGATGGGGGCTAGGCCTCCAGGCTGGACCTGAGCCCGGGGATAGGCACCCCTGGTCTGTTCCCAGGTACCCCCATCTTAGACTGAGGAGCCACAGAGACAGCCTGAATCACTGATTTGAACTCCTTTCTTTACAGATGGACCAACTGAGGCCCAGAGGTACAGCTACGTGTCTGTGTCCACACCGTAGACCAGCAGAAAGGCCAGGGTAGGGAGCTGGAGACGGGATGCTTCCTCTCCTGGGTCTTGACCACCTGAGGGGCACAGTGCCCACCTACACGATGTGGGTCCTACACGACGAGGGGCACAGTGCCCACCTACACAGAGCACCTACACGATGGGGTCAGCAGGCATCAGGCGAAGTGGATACGCACAGCTGGATGGCGGGGTGAATCTTCACGGGAGCCAACCCCGACCCCAGCCCCAGCCCTCTCGGCAACACCGTGAACTTGTCACTCTTGTACAGCAGACATCCCACTAGTCCCAGCTCCGTCACTGATATGCTGTGTGATATCTGCAAGTCTCTGCCCTCTCTGGGCCTCAGTTTGCCTACCTACAGGATGGGGAGAGGCACTAAAAAGATTCCTGAACACTCTTAACAGGTGGGCAGACCTCGCCAACCCAAATCAATCCAACCCCCACAAAAGCCCTGACAGAGCGGGGGTGGGGAGGTAGACACCACCCCCACTTAAGGTAGAGAAACTGAAGACCCAGCCCTGTGTCGCCTTAGTCCTCACTTAGTCGCCCCCTCCTAGGACGCCGGCCCTGCTAGCCGCCCCACTCCCCCTAGCGGCGGGCGGAGGGTGGAGGTGGTTCCCGGCCCGTGCGGCGCGGTCCCGCCCACCCCACCGCAAGGCCCCCATTGGCAGCCGCCGCGGCTCTGGGCAGGGCACCGTGTTCTGATTGGTCAGTGCTGCCCGTCCATCCCGCATTCGCCATGGCGACCACGTTGGGTCCCCCGGGAGAGTTCCAAATTCCGTCCCCGCCCGCCGCCCCCTCCCGTCCGGCCCTGGCCGCGGGATTCCGGAGGCGCCTCCCCTCCCCCATCTCCCCGCGGCCCCTCCCCACTGGAGACCTGGGGTTCCAGGGGGTGAGGGAGTCCGAGGAGGGGTCTAGAAAGTTCTGCTCTGAGTTCGGGGGTTGCCGCGGGCGCCCCGACTGTGTCTGCTCCTCCAGCACACCCCACAACTTAACCCCTTCTTTCCCGCGGAAGGCGCGCGGCCTGGAGCAAGTTCCCGGGCCGCCGTGGCCTGCCGCCCCCGCCCTGCCGCCCCCGCTTACCTCGGGCCGAGACCTGCGGGTTCCGGACGTCCGAGCCGCCGTGGCTGGGTGGAGCGGGCACAGTGCAGCGGCGACCGCCGCTGGAGGGGCCGAGGGAGGGCCGCGGAGTCTCCTCCTCCCTCCTGGGGGGAGGGGAAGCAGGGGGAGCGGCGGGGCCCCCGAGGCGGTCGCAGGCTGCGGCCCCGCTGTGACCCCGGCCCGCCGAGCTGCTGGGATGGGGGCTCCAGCCTAACTTCGGGGCGAGGGGTGCGGGCCGGGGCGGTGGGCTCTGCTGCAAAGCTGGCCGGACCCCGATGGAGGCCCCACCCCCGTGAGGGGCCGAGAGTGGGGGGGCTCGGCTTTCTTGGTTCAGGTTTCCTCAGCGCCAACTAGGTACGAGGCGCCCCCCGCAGAAACGGGCACCGCGGGTCCCGGCTCGGCACGTGGAGCGAGCTTACCAAGTCTTCACTGTTGTTACTTCCATTCTTCCCTGGGCCAGCTCTGTCACCGAGTGGACGTGGGCCAACAAGTCTGTGCCCATCGGGCCTCAGTTTCTCCTTCTGTACAACAAAAGGGTTGACGAAAGCAGCCTCGCGCTTAAGAGGTGGGGGGCGCCGGGAGCGCTCGGCCCGGCGGGCAGAGACTTTTCTTCGCATTGCGATGGTGGTTGGCAGGCCCTGGGGAATTACGGTAATGCACCTTCGTGGGCGCCCGTATGTTTTGGGGTAGGGTGTTTGTGATCTTGGCTGGAAAGCGGGGACAGGCGTCTGGAGGACTCCCCACCACATCCTGTACCCTGGAAGGCCCCCGAGATGAATCTATTTAAAAGAAGACCAAAAATTCACCAAGACGGTGGAGAAAAGCCAGCCTGATTGGGATTTTACCTAGAAAAAGAAGCTAAATATTACAAAGATAAGTTAGTTTTACCCCATAATTAACAGAGTTTAGATTATGATTGCAACCACACACGCCTTAGAATGAACCAGGAATGAATCAAATATTAACACTGGAAGTCTTTTTTCTTGTAGTAGTTGAGTATGTAGCATCCTTCCCTTCTGATTTGGTTTTTGCAGTAAGAGAGTCATTTTTGCAAAAATATTTGAAAGCTTCCTCAAACTCTAGGATCACTCTGAATCCTTTGATAGTCCAGTGGTTTTTTTCAGGTCTGGGTCACTTCCCTTGCAGACGTTCCCTTTCTCTGTGGGCAGCAGCTGTTCCATTTCTCCTGCATTGCTTCCACCAACTTCATGAAATCCCACACTTTGCAAGACTGGTAGTTTCACTTGTCGATTCATTTGCTTTGTATTTGTTCTGCATGGCTGAATGTTGACAGCGTCTGTTCACCAGCCAGAGACAGATAGAGGATGTATGCAGTCTGAGTACTCAGAGGACAAGGGCATCCACATTTTACAGCTGGGGAAGTGAAGGCTCAGAGAGGCTCTTGGCTCAGACTTGCACAGGGTCCTACAGTCAGTAACAGCCTTGGGTCAAGAGCCCAGAGGTCTTGCCCAGAGTTTTTGGAGGTGGAAACGGGGCTGGAGAAGGTGGTGGAGACTGAGTTGATGGTGCACCTGAACTCTAGCTATAACCTCATCACTATCAGGCCTTCTCTCCTTAGGGAGAAGCAATAAATATTGTCCTGAGGGTGTCTTTTGCAGGGGCTAGGGTGGGGTGACGTGACCCACCCGATCGTAGAACCAAGGTAGGTGCTGGCCACAGGTTTTGGCAGCTCCCATGATGTTATCTTAGTTACCTAGGGGCTGGGTGTTATTACCACCCTGTCATAATGAGAAAAGTGAAGATCAGAAGTGACTGGGCTGGGCACGGTGGCTCACACTTGTAATCCGGTGCTTTGGGAAGCCGAAGCAGGAGGATCGCCTGAGGCCTGGAGTTGAAGACCAGCGTGGGCAACATAGGGACACCCTGTCTCTACAAAAAGATGAAAAGTTTAGACAGGTGTGGTGGTACGCACCTGTAGTCCCAGCTAACTTGGAGGCAGAGGCCAGAGGATCATCTCAAGTAACTGGCCCAGGGTCTCCCTGTGAGATGTTGGATCCCAGATCTGACTGTTTCAATTTTACTGTAGTTCTCTTTCTAGAACAACACCTCCAGGTGCCTCTCTGAATGCAAGGTTGATCTGGCATCAGCCTCCCCAGTGGTCTCGGTAGGGTTTCTCTCTGGCAGCCTGTCCCACTCCTCTCAACTCAGGACAGTCAGGTTTTTGAGGCATGTATCAATATTTTCCACACTTCAGCAGTTCTCTTCCTGTATCACTGCCACCACTTTTTGCCACTAACAAATGACACTTGTGCCCTTATTTACTTAGCATTTTTCTTTAAATCATTCCACTGTGGAATCTACATGTGGAGGATCTACATGTATCTTAAAGGCTATTTCATATAGCTAGGTAAATAGAAAATTTGTATAATTTGCCAGAAGTAGAAGAAAATCACAACAATAAATAGCATGCAAATAAAACAACATTAGTAAAGTCTAGCTAGAAATGTTCTCTTTGTTAAGAAGGGGCATCATTTCTACACCCATGTTCATTGCAGCATTGATCACAATAGCTGAAAGGTGAAAGTAACTCAAGTGTCCATCAACAGATGAATGAACAAAATGTAATATGTATTATACACATAGTGGAATGTGATTCAACCTTTAAAAGGAATGAGAGTCTGACACACTACAACACGGAGCAACCTTGAAGACATCGTGCTAAATGAAATGAGCCAGTCACACAAGGGCAAAGACTGTGATTCTACTAAGATGAGGTACTTAGATTGGTCAAATTCAAGAGACAGAAAATAGAACGGTAGCTGCCAAGGGCTTGGGGGAGTAGAAAACGGGAAGTTCTGTTTCATGGGTATGGAGTTTCAGTTTGAGAATATGAAAAATGTTTTGGACATGGGATGTGGTGATGTTTGCATGACAGTGTGAAGGTACATAATACCATTGCAGTGTACACTTTTCTTTTTTTTTTTTGTACAGTCAGGGTCTGCTATGTTTCCCAGGCTGGTCTTGAACTCCTGGGCTCAAGTAGTCCTACCACTAGGGCTTTGTCCAAAGTGTTGGGATTATAGGCATGAGCCACCCCACCTGGCCTGAATCTACACTTAAAAATGCTTAAAATGGTAACTTTTGTTACATATATGTATGTGTGTGTGTATATATATATATATATTTCTTACCATAATAAAGCATTTAGAAGTCAGACATCCTGTTTTGATGTCTAATAAAAGATTGAAAAATGGGGAAAAATAAGGGACCTAGTCTGCGTGAGAGAGGGGTTAAAACAGTTTAGCCCTCGGCTGAGTGCGGTGGCTCACACCTATAATCCCAGCACTTTGGGAGACAAAGGTGAGCAGATCACTTGACTTGTCAAGAGATGGAGACCATCCTGGCCAACTTGGTGAACCCCTGTCTCTACTAAAAGTACAAAAATTAGCTGGGTGTGGTGGCATGCGTCTGCAGTCCCAGCTACTTGGGAGGCTGAGGCAGGAGAATTGCTTGAACCCGGGAGCAGAGGCTGCAGAGAGCCGAGATTGAACCACTGCACTCCAGCCTGTCGATAGAGTGAGACTCTGTCTCAAACAAACACACAAACAAACAAAAAACAAAAGAAACAGTTTAGCCCTAAGCTGAGGCTTCTGCTGGACACAACCAAGATTGAGAAAGACGTGTAAATGACATTTTTTGCAGTGTAACTCAGTTTATCTGAAGTCCTGTTGGGGTCCCACCTACAGTCTTCTTGCAGCTCACCAGGGTAAGTAGCCCCCATATGAGGAGACACTTTACTGGGATGGTATGTGGCCTCTTCCCTGCCTGGGGGCCTGAGAGAAGACTGGCAGGCTTCCTACCACTGAAGCATCCAGAGTGTTTTGCAGAGGAGCGGGAGGCAGAGAAGCTTTCCTGGAGGAGGCAGGATCCAGTGGAGCCCTGATGGGTGGAGAGGAGCTGGAGGGCTTCCCAGGTACGTGTGTGGGACCACAGCTGGGACGGAGAAGGGAGGTGGGTATTAATATGGCAAGCACAATCAGACTGGGTGGTGGTGGAAGTTGGATGGGGTTAGACTGTGAAGGTAATAGGAAGCCACCACTGGTTGGTTGGTTGGTTTGTTTTGTTTTTGAGACGGAGTCTCTGTTGCCCAACCTGGAATGCAGTGGTGTGATCTCGGCTCACTGTAACCTCCACCTCCTGGGTTTAAGCGGTTGTTGTACCTCAGTCTCCCGAGTACCTAGGATTACAAGTGTGTGCCGCCACGCCCAGCTAATTTTTGTATTTTTAGTAGAGACGGGGTTTCGCCATGTTGCCCAGGCTGGTCTCAAACTCCTAGCCTTAAGTGATCCACCTGCTTCTGCCTCCCAAAGTGCTGGGATTACAGGTCTGAGTCACCGCACCCAGCCTCACCACTGGCTTTTGAGCAGGAGAGTATCTTGGTAGTGAGTTTCAGGATCAGGAGTGCAGGGCTAAGTAACAGGCACTAACTTAGTCCCCAACTGAAGCAAGGCACAGTGAGGCTGGTACAGACCCAGGCTGGAAAATAGAGGGGCTGAGGGTTAGGCAGGGCCTCCTCCGAGCCCTGAGAACAGCCAACTGGGCTCACGTTCAGCATGAGGAAGGAGGAGGTTGGCGTGGCAATCCTAGAGGTAGCTGGGTGACCTCAGAAAGGAAGGGCCTGGAGGTCAAGGTCTGGATCATGATCAAAGAAAACAGAAGTGCCAAGAAGGGCCAAGGCTTGCCCAAGTCACCCAGAGGGAGTGCAGCCCAGGAGTCAGGACACAGGTGCACTGGTGTCCCTGCAAGACCTTCATGCAGCTGGGGTGGGGGCCTGCCTGCCCTCCAAGGAGCAACTCCCTCCTGCTTCTGCAGAGGCCACTTGTACTACCTGTGAGGTGTGCTTGGGCTGATGCGGGAAGGGTCCCAGTGAGGCAGAGAGGAGGGAGACCATGTTAGGGCCTGTCTGGTTTCTGCCTTTTACTGCCTCTCCATCTTTCCCCCAGGGCTAGAAGAGCACATTCCTGAGTCACAGTTTTCCCAGGAGTCTGGATGGGGCCCAGGCAAGAGAGAGCACCATCTCCCCATTACCAACACACACACTCTCTCTCTCTACCCCCACACACCTCTTGGCTTTCCCTTAGATCTCTTCAGAGGGTATGGCTGATGCAGTTCAGGCCTATCCAGACCCCTGGCTCAGGGAGAAGCTGGCCAGCTTTCCAGCCTCACGTTTTCTGGGCTCTGTGGCCAGGGAGGCCCCTCTCCACCAGGCTCTGCCACTTGGCAACTTTGGGCCAGGCCCTGGTCCTTTCTGGGCTTCAGATCCCTCATCTGTGAAATATGATGGCTTCATAGAGTGCTTCCAGTGACTTCGTCAGCCTTACCTTTTGTAAACCCCACACTACCCTGCAAGGTGCTACTGTCATTATCTCCGTTTTACAGAGGGGAAGCCGGTTCAGAGAGCGTGAGTGGCTTGCCCCAATCACCCACCCAGCAAGTGGTGGGCTTGGTAGTTGAACCCAGGCAGTCTGACCCAGATCCTGCCTGAGGTCCTTGCCATCATCGATACGCCATCGATTGTCAGGTCAGGCAGGGATCATTTTCCCTTTTCTATAGGTGGGAAAACTGAGGCCCAGAGGGGCGACATCTCTTGCCCAAGGATGCGGAGCTCAGGTGGGTCTTGAACACTGCGTAAGGCCATTTTGCCATGTCCTCGAGCACCTCCACAGAGGAGCCGCCACCCCAGGAAGTGCTGCAGGCTCTACGGGGTGATACCATCAAAGGGTGACCAGGGCATGACCACCGGCTTGGAGGAAGCAAAGAGGATGCTGTTGGTGAAAGGAGAAGTGAAGTGAGAGTGTGATGCCTGGGCCTGGGGTGGAGGGAGCAGAGAGAAGTGCAGTGGGGGCTGCAGGTGTGGGGCGAAGGGAGAGGCCACCCACAGATGCCTCCCAGCTTCCCCTTCCTGCAGAAGCAACAAGACAGCAGCCGAGACAGCAGCCGAGACAGCAGCTGAGGCGGCAGCGGCAGCTTCACAGGTCAGCCTCCTCTGGGCCTCTCCCCACTCTCCCCTGCCCAGTTCTCTGTCCTTATCCACAGGCCCCTCAGTGAGTACTGGGCATACCGACACCTAGGTGGGCACAGGCCTGGGGACATCCTGGGTGAGCAAGCTGGGGACCCACCCTCCTACCCTTTCTGGTTGGCAGCTCCACATCTAGGGGAATGTAGAGATCTATGCTTTTGGAAGGAGGGGCGATTTAAATTAAGAAGTAGTTAGGCTTGGGGCTCGAATCTTAGCTTCCCCATGAGGTCTGCGACAAGTGAAGGGTGATTTCTTTTCTGGACCTGAGTTTCTCATCTGTAAAATGGGGTGAGTCTGGGAACCTGCACTGTGGATGGCTGTCAGAGGCTCAGTAGAGGGCCCGGCACATACTTTGTGCTTGGCAAACTAGAGCAGGTGCAGCTCCTTTCAGAGCGACCTGGATTGGATCCTGGGGACAGCATGTCTCAGGGAAATGGCCCTGCTGCTGGCTTGGTCACAGACTTCCTGTTGGGCTCCGGGGTGGCCTCTCTTTCCCAACCTGTGAAATGGGGTCACTAATAGCATCTCTTAGGGCTTTTTTAGACAGAATCTTGTTCTGTTGCCCAGACTGGAGTGCAATGGCGCGATCTCAGCTCACTGCAACCTCCACCTCCCAGGTTCAAGCGATTCTCCTGCCTTAGCCTTCTGAGTAGCTGGGATTACAGGCGCCAGCCGCCACGCCTGGCTAATTTTCATAATTTTAGTAGCGGCGGGGTTTCACCATGTTGGTCAGGCTGGTCTCGAACTCCTGATGAGGTGATCCACCTGCTTTGGCCTCCCAAAGTGCTGGGATTACAGGTGTGAGTCACTGCACCTGGCCTCTTAGGGCTTTTTTTGCAGAGACCACAGATTGATTGATTCCTCACCCAGGCCAGAGGCAGGGGCTCCAGACTATGGTTGGCAGGGGCAGGTGGGGCTGTGTGTGGAGAATGGCTGGCTCAGTAGGCCCTCATGCTGCTGGGGAGAGGTGGGATTCTGGGGTGCATGGTCAGCTGCAGGGAGGAAGGCAGGGATTCCCAAGCCTTGTGCTCAGATGTATTCCTGACCAAGGACTTTGGCCAGAGCCCTGGACCTGGCTCAGAGCCTGATTCCCAGTAGAGGATCAGGGAAATTGTTGTTGGAGTTTCTCTTTCTGGGAAATAGGTTTCCTTGGCCTCATTTTACAGATGAGAAAACCTGAGACACAGAGAGGTCAAGTGCCTTGTCCGGTGTCACACAGCCTAGGCACTGAATACTGGCACTGGTTATGAGATTCTCATGTTCCAGAGGCTCTGTCCTGTGCTCCACAGCTTGTCATTTCTCTGTTGGCCTAAATAGAGTCTTACTTGTCTACACAGCAACTCAGCTGCCCAACCATCTTTGGGAGGCTGCAGTGTGCAGGGGGTAGCGCCCTGGACCCTGGAGGCCTGGGTTTGAGTCCCAGCTTGCCCACTGGCCTGCTGTAGAACTCAAGCAGACTCCTCTTGTGCAGTATTCAGTTTCCCCACCATCAACTGGAACCATTCTGGAAGTCAGGTGAGGAAGGGATTGCTATTTCCTAGAAGGCCCCAAATAATGAATTGCAGGGTGGAAAAGGAAATGACTCAGTGTATGAGACGATGGTGCATGGTGACCTCTCTGAAGGGATGTGGAGGGGAATTTGGAGGTTGCAAGCAGAAGTGAAGACCGTGGTTTGCTCCTGGGAAAGGGGGTGGAAACCACAGCTTCTATCTGGAGTGCCTGGGGGAGGTATCACTTCTGCTTTGGCCTCAATTTCTTCAGTTGTATAGTAGGGTCAGGCTTGTCTTCCCTCAGTGCCTGCCTGGAACCAGTGTGGGTAAGAGCCTGGTCTTAGGGTCCACACCCTGCAGGTCAAATCCATCTATCTGACTGGACCTCAGTTTCACCAACAGTATAGTGAAGGGGCAGACAAGTTGGCCCAAGATCCTTTCTGTGCTATCAGGTCCTCCACTACTGGGCCTCAGTTATCTCTCCTAAGTGATTTCCTTCAGTAGCTCAGTAGCTTCTTTTGCCTCCCCAAATCTTTTTTGTTTTTTTGTTTTTTTGTTTTTTTTAGACAGAGTCTCACTCTGTCACCCAGGCTGGAGTGCTAGAGTGCAGTGTCACAATCATGGCTCCCAGGCCCAAGTAATCCTCCCATCTCAGCCTCCCGAGTAGCTGGGACCACAGGCTCATGCCACTATGCTGGGTTAGGATTTTTAATGTTTAATTTTGTAGAGATGGGGTCTCCTTATGTTGCTCTGGCTGGTCTCAAACTCCTGGGCTCAAGTGATCCTCCTGCTTCAGCCTCCCAAAGTGCTGGGATTAAGGCATGAGCCACCGCACCCGGCTCCCCCAAATCTTGTCCTTTGTCTTTTCTCTGAGGTTCTGAGAGGGTAAGTAAATAACACAGCCAAATAAATAACCGAATAGCCAAATAAATAAGAACCCAGCCTTCTGTGACTCCAGAGTCTCTATTTCATATTTAAAATAAACATATATATTAAAAAAATTATGTTAAGAAAAATGGGTGACCACCTGGAGAAAAAATGAAATTGGATTTATATTTCCCACTGTACCCCAGTATCAATGCAAATGGATTGGAGATTTCAATTTGAAAGATGAATCTATAAAAGTACTGGAAGAAATGGGCAAATTCCTTCGTGACATTGGAGTAGAGACTGGGCTTGGTGGCTTCCTCCTGTGATCCCAGCCTTTTGGGAGGTTGAGGCGGGAGGAGGGAGGATTGCTTGAGCCCAGGTGTTTGCGACCAGCCTGGGCAACATGCTGAAACCACGTCTCTACAAAAATAAAAACATTAACTGGGCGTGGATGTGCCAGTTGATACAAAAGTGCCCCAGTTAATACAAAAAGTTGTATACTCTACATACTATTCTGCATTTTGCTTTTTCACTTGAAAATACATTTTGGAGAGCATTCCATGTCAATAAGAGGAGAGCTTCCACTTTGTCATCTGCATATTCTAGTGTTGTAGGGATAAGTTACAGTTTATTTAACTAGTCCCCTATTCATAGACATTTGTGCTGGTTCTATTTATTTGCTCTTACAAACAATGTAGCTATGCTTATATTATTTCTCACATGTGTGAGTTCACCATTTATTTATTTTTATTTTTTGAGACGGAGTCTTGCTCTGTCACCCAGACTGGAGTGCAGTGGTATGATCTCTGCTCACCTCAACCTCTGCCTCATGGGTTCAAGCCATTCTCCTGACTCAGCCTCCCGAGTAGCTGGGATTACAGGTGTGCTCCACTGTGCCTGGCTAATTTTTGTATTTTTAGTAGAGACAGGGTTTCACTATGTTGCCCAGGCTGGTCTTGAACTCCTGACCTCAGGTGATCCTCCTGCCTTGGCCTCCCAAAGTGCTGGAATTACAGGCATAAGCTACCATGCACGGCTCTATTTATTTATTTCTGATACAGGGTCTCACTCTGTCATACAAGCTGGAGTGCAGTGACACCATCATAGCTTACTGAAGCCTCAAACTCCTGGGCTCACGTGATCCTCTCACCTCAGCCTCCCAAGCAACTACCAGGTGCGTGGCACCACACTCAGCTAACATTTTTGATTTTTGGTAGAGTCAAGATCTTGCTATGTTGCTCAGGCTGGTCTCGAATTCCTGAGCTCAAATGATCCTCCTGCTTTGGCCTACCAAAGCGCTGAGATTACAGGTATGAGCTACCACGCCCCGCCATTTGCTCATTTTTATATTGAGTTCGACTTTTCCTTATCAATGTCTAGAAACATTTTACGTAATAGGAAAATCAGCTCTTGTCTGTTATACATAGATAAAAGTATTATATGCAAATAGTTTTCCTAACTTGTCATTTGTCTTTCAGCATTACATATGGCCTTCTTTTGGCCAGGTAGAAGTGTCTTTTTAAATAATTTTTTTTGTTTTTTTCTGAGATGGAGTCTTGCTCAGTTGCCCAGGCTGGAGTGCAGTGGTACGATATCGGCTCACTGCAAGCTCCGCCTCCCGGATTCACGCCTTTCTCCTGCCTCACCCTCCCAAGTAGCTGGGACTACAGGCGCCTGCCACCATGCCTGGCTAATTTTTTGTGTTTTTAGTAGAGACGGGGTTTCACCATGTTAACCAGGAGGGTCTCGATCTCCTGACCTCGTGATCCACCCACTTCAGCCTCCCAGAGTGCTGGGATTACAGACTTGAGCCACCACGCCTGGCCTTAAATAATTTTTATGTAATAAAATGTATCTGTATTTTCTCTTTTGGCTTCTGGATTTTGAGTCATAGCTAGAAAAACCTTCCCCACTCCATTGTTTTCTTGTTTTGTTTCTGTTTTTTGTTTTTGAGACAGAGTTTTGATCTGTCACCCAGGCTGGAGTTTAGTGGCTCAATCATAGCTCACTGAAGCCTCGACCTCCTGAACTCAAGCGATCCTCCCACCTCAGCCTCCCGAGTAGCTGAGACTACAGGCTTGTGCCACCAAGTCCAGCTAATTTTTTGTATTTTTTTGTAGAGATAGGGGTCTTGCTGTGTTGCCCAGGGTGGTCTCGATCTCCTGGGCTCAAATGATCCTTCCGCCTTGGCCTCCCAAAGTGATGGGATTACAGGTGTGAGCCACTGCGCCTGGCCTGTCCAGATTTTGCATATAATAAAATATATGATTTTTTTTTTTTTGCGAGAATGGAATTAGATTGTTTTGCAATGGGCTTTCTGTCTTTCATGAGCAATATGTCACTATTATTTCTTCCATATTGATAGTCACTTGGAGCATTTAAAAATCCTATTGAAATATTTGTGTTTTTTTTTTTGTTGTCATGAAGGCAATATGTTGTAAAAAAATTAAACAATACAGAAAATATAGAAGGAAGTTTAAAAAGAAAAACCTCTCCCCTCAAAAAAGCATTATTAACATTTTGGTGGCTGTCCTTCTAGATCTCCCATATGCTTCAGCATGCATACAAACATAATTTTTCGTAAATGAGATTTTGTGTGTTATTTTCATCCTGCCCTTTCCACTCAATGATATGCTGTGCTCTTCTTTTACTTAGCCTTATTTTTTTGTGTTTTTGTTTTGAGACGGAGTCTCACTCTGTCGCCAGGCTGGAGTGCAGTGGCGCGATCTCGGCTCACTGCAACCTCCACCTACTGGGTTCAAGTGATTCTCCTGACTCCGCCTCCCGAGTAGCTGGGATTACAGGCGCCCACCACCAAACCCAGCTAATTTTTTTTTTTTTTGTATTTTTAGTGGAGACGGGGTTTCATCATGTTGACCAGGATGGTCTCAATCTCCTAACCTTGTGATCCGCCTGCCTTGGCCTCCCAGAGTGGTGGGATTACAGGCATGAGCCACAGTGCCCAGCCTTTTTTTTTTTTTTTTTTGGAGAAGAGTCTCACTCTGTCATCCTGGCTGGAGTGCAGATGTGCCATCATAGCTCACTGAAGCCTTGAACTCCTGGGCTCAAACAATCCTCTTGCCTCAGCATCCTGAGTAGCTAGGATTACACATGTGCCAACATACCTGGCTAATTTTTATATTTTTAGTAGAGATGGGGTTTTGCCATGTTGCCCAGGCTGGTCTTGAACTCCTGACCTCAAGTGATTTGCCCACCTAGGCCTCCCAATGTGCTGGGATTACAGGCATGAGCCACCACATCTGGCCTCAAAATTTTTTTTAGAGAAAGGGTCTCGCTATGTTGCCTAGGCTGGTCATTAACTCCTGGCCTCAAGCGATTCTCCTGTCTTAGTTTGGGATTACAGGTGCAAACCATGGTGCCCGGCTATACGCATCTTTTTTTTTTTTTTTGAAAGAATGCACATAATTCTTAATAGTGAAATGACAATCTGTTGCATATTTGAATTTTGAAAAAAATTATAAATGCACAGAAGTTTGCAAAAAATAGTACAGAAGGTTTTGTATACCCTTCACTTATTCTCCAGTAGGAACCTCTTGCGTGCCTATAGTGTAATATCAAAGCCAGGAAAGTGTCTTTGGCATAGTTCACAGGCTTCATTCCGTATTATACACACTCATTTATATATGCTGGTTCTTTGGTAAGTGTGTTTTCACTTTATAAGAAACTGCCAGACAGTTTTCCTTGCAATTTCATGACTTGATAAAATAAAAGTTTCCTGTAAACAACACCACAATCAAGACACAGAACTGTTCCATCGCCACAAGGATCCCTTGTGCAAGACCTTTAAAGAAACAGACTCCACCTCCCTAACCCTTTGCAACCATCAATCTAGTCTCCATCTCTGTCATTTTGTCATTTCAAGACTGTTGCATAAATTGAATCACACAGCATGCAACATTTTCAGATTGGCTTTTTTTTTTTTTTTTTGGCTCATGATAATTCTTTTAAGATCCATCCAAGTTGTGTGTGTCAGTAGCCTTTTTTGAGAAATTCATTTTTTTAACTGCTGAGAATTGTATTTCAAAGGGTAAATGTATCACCATTTAACCATTTTCACCCACTTTGAGGCTATTATGAAAAAAGCTGCGATGACTGTTCATATACAGGTTTTTGTGTGAACACGAGGTTTCATTTCTCTGGGATAAAAGCCCAAGAGTGCAATTATTGGGTCATATGATAGGTACATGTTTAGTTTTATAAGAAACTGTCGAACTGTTTCCCAGAATGGCACTGGAGTGTAATTTATTTATTCTTCTATTGATAGATGTTCACATAGCTTTCAACTTTTCTTTATTAACAATACTACTATAAATATTCTTGTATGTATATAATCCTGGCTTGCCCTATTCTTTCCATAGGATAAATTCATAAGAATGAGTTTCCTGGCTCAAAGGATATTCAGAACATAAAGTTCGAATATGTTGCTAAGCCGCCCCCTTGCAGATGATGCTCAGATCTTAGACGGAGAGTGCAGGAATGTGCCTGTCCCCACAGACTCACTGGGTGCTATCATATTTCAGATTTTTGCAGATCCAGCGGTGGAAAAATGAAAACTCATATTCTTAACTACTTTCCTCTGCCGCTACCATCAAACAGGTGTTTTGAGTTTTGTGGCTCTCCCTCTTTGAAGCCTTGCAAATTTTCGTTGACTTTCTTTCTTCTAAGAGGAGGATCATCAGTTCTCTTGCTCTCCCTCCCCTATTTCCTCTTCTTCATCCTCTGAATATGTTTTTTAGTTGGATTTCTAAAGTCTTGTCTATAGAGGTATACATATAATAAAATTCACCCTTTTGGAGAGCAGTTTGGTGCATTTTGACAGATGTGTACCATCATGTATACATGTATATCATAATCAAAATATAGAACATTGTTGTCCCCTGAAAAGTTGTCTCAGGCCCTTTTGTAGTTAATATCTTTTACCTACTCCCTGGCAACTACTGATTTGTTCTCTGATCCAATAGTTTTGACTTTTCTAGGTTCCACTTCCATGTTACATTCCCTCCAGGAGTGAATGAGACTTCCAGCTGTTCTATATCCTCACAATACTTTGTATTACCAGTCATTTTAATCCTAGTCATTCTAGAAGGTATGTAGTGATATCTCATTGTGGTTTTTATATGCATTTCTCTAATGACTAATGATATTGAGCATTTTTCATGTGCTTATTTGCATCTATAGGTTTTTTTTTAAATTATTTTTTTAACATGTAGTTTCAGCTCTGTCACCCAGGCTGGAATGCAGTGGCATAATCTCAGCTCACTGCAGCCTCCTTCTCCTGGGTTGAAGCAATTCTCCTGCCTTAGACTCCCGAGTAGCTAGGATTACAGGCACCTGCTACCACACCTGGCTAATTGTTATATTTTTAATAGAGATAGGGGTTTCACCATGTTGGCCAGGCTGGTTTCGAAGTCCTGACCTCAGGTGACACACCTGCCTTGGCCTCCCAAAGTGCTGGGATTACAGGCATGAGCCACCATGCCCGACCCATCTATACGTCTTCATTGATATAGTGATTGTTCAGATCTTTTCCTATCTTTATTGGGTAGTTTGTCCTATTATTAGTTGTGTAAGGGTTCTTTATATAGTCCAGATACAATTTTTTAAAAACATCAGATATGTGTTTGTAAATGTTTTCTTCCAATCTGTGGCTTATCTTCTTATTTTCCTAACCATGACCTTCAAAAAGCAGAAGTTTTAATTTTGATGAAATTCAGTTTATCAGTTTTTTGTTGTTGTCATTGCCATGGATCATGTTTTTGGTGTTGTTTCTAAGAAATCTTTGCATAACCTAAGTTAGAAGGATTTTCTTTTTTGTTTTTTTCAAGGAGTTTTACAGACATATCTTGGAGATATTGTGGGTTTGGTTTTAGACCACTACAGTAAAGCAAATATGGTAATAAAGTGAGTCACACAAATTGTTTGACTTCCCAGTGCATATAAAAGTTATGCTTACGGCGGGCGCGGTGACTCATGCCTGTAATCCCAGCACTTTGGGAGGCCGAGGCGGGCGGATCACGAGGTCAGGAGAGCGAGACCATCCTGGCCAACATGGTGAAACCTGTCTCTCCAAAAAATACAAAAATTAGCTGAGCATGGCGGTGTGTGCCTGTAACCCCATCTACTCGGGAGGCTGAGGCAGAAGAATCGCTTGAACCCGGGAGGCGGAGGCAGAGGTTGCAGCGAGCTGAGATTGCGCCACTGCATTCCAGCCTGGGCGACAGAGCGAGACTCTGTCTCACACACGAAAAAAGTTATGTTTACATTATACTGTAGTCTATTTAGTGTGCAAAAGCATTATGTCTAAAAATGTACATACCTTAATTAAAGGACACTTTATTGCTAAAAAATACTAACAATCTATCTGAGCCTTCAACGAATCACACACTTTTTGCTGGTGGAAGGTCTTGCCTTGATGCTGATGGCTGCTGACTGATCAAGGTGGTGGTTGTTGAAGGTTGGGGTAGCTGGCTATTTCTTAAGACAGCAGTGAAGTTTGCCACATCAATTGACTCTTTCTTTCATAAGATGTTTCTCTGTAGCACGTGATGCTGTTTGATAGCATTTTACTCACAGTAGAGCTTCATTCAAAATTGGAGTCAGTCCTCTCAAACCCTGCAGGGGCTTTATCCACTACTTTTATTTAATATTCTGAATCTTTTGTGGTCATTTCCACAGTGTTCACCATATCTTCACCAGGAGTAGATTCCATTTCAAAAAACCACTCTTTGTTCATCTGTGAGAAACGACTCTTCATCCATTCAAGTTTGATCATGAGACCGCAGCAATTCAGTCACATCTTCAGGATCCACTTCTAATTCTAGTTCTCTTTCTATTCTCATCACATCTGTAGTTACTTTCCCCACTGAAGTTTTGAACCCCTCAAAGTCATCCATGAAGCATGAAATCAACCTCTTCCAAACTCCTGTTAATGTCGATATTTTGACTTCTTCCCATGAATCACACATGTTCTTGCAGCATCTAGAAGGGTGAATCCTTTCCAGAAGATTTTCAATTTACTTTGCCCTGATCCATCAGAGAACTCACTATTTATGACAGCTATAGCCTTAGGAAATTTGTTTCCTAAATAATAAGACTTGACGGTCAAAACGACTCCTTGATCCGTGGACTGCAGAATGGATGTTGTGTTAGCAGCACAAGAACAACATTAATCTCCTTGTACATCTCTGTCAGAGCTCTTGGGTGACTAGGTACATTGTCAATGAGCAGCAATATTTTGAAATAAATTTTTTTTTTTTGAACAGTAGGTCTTAACAGTGGGTTTAAAATATTCAGAAAACCATACTATAAATAGATTGCTGTCATCCAGGCTTTGTTATTCCATTCGTAGAACACCGGCAGAATAGATTTAGCATAATTCTTAGGAGACCTAGGATTTTTAGGATGTTAAATGAGTATTGGCTTCCATTCGAAGTCACCAGCTGCATTACCCGCTAACAAGTGAATTAGCCTGTCCTTTGAAGCTTTGAAGCCAGGCATTGATTTCTTCTCTCTGGCTATGAAACTCTTAGATGGCATCTGCTTCCAATATGAGGCTATTTCATCCACACTGAAATTCTGTTGTTTAATGTAGCCAGCCTCATGCATGATGTTAGCTAGTTCTTGTGGATAACTTGCTACTCCATCAGCACTTGCTGTTTCACTTTGTACTGCTATGTCATGGAGATGGCTTTTTTCCTTCAACCTCATGAACCAACCTCTGCTAGCTTCCATCTTTTTTTCAGCTTCCTTGCCCACCCTGGCCTTCATAGAATTGAGGCTTTGGCTTAATTAAGGGAGTGTTAGCGGGGGGCGGGGGGGCTGGTTTGATCTTCTATCCAGATCACTGAAACGTTCTCCATATCAGCAATAAGGTTGTTTCGCTTCATGTGTTCACTGGAGTAGCACTTTAAATTTTCTTTAAGAGCTTTTCCTTTTCATTCATAACTTGGTGAACTGTTCGGTGCAAGACGCCTAGCTTTTGGCTTATCTGGGTTTTGACATGTCTTCCTCACTGAGCTTAACATTTCTAGCTTTTGATTTAAAGTGAGAGATGTGCGACTCTTTCTTTTACTTGAACACTTAGAGGCCATTGTAGAGTTATTCATTGTTCTAATTTCGATATTGTTGTGTCCTAGGAAATAGGGAGGCCCAAGAAGAGGGAGAGAGACAGGGGAACAGCTGGTTGGTAGAGCAGTCAAAATGTATACATTTATTGGTTAAGTTTACCATCTTATATGGGCGCAGTTTGTGGTACTCCAAAACAATTACAGTAGTGACATCAAAGATCTCTATTCACAGATCACCACAGCAGAGATAATCATGATGAAAAAGTTTGAAATATTATGAGAATTACCAAAATAGGACACAGCCATTGAGTGAACACGTACTATTGGAAAAATGGTGCAGATAGACTTCCTTGATAGACAGTCTTCAATTTGTAAAAAAACCCACAAGATCTGCAAAATACAGTAAAGCCAGGTACGCCTGTACAGTTTTAGTCTTGTTATTTGCGTCTGTGATCCATTCTGAGTTAAATTTTGTATGTGCTTCAAGATATGGATTCAAGATGGTTTTTTTTTTTGCGTGAGATATCCAATTGTTCCATCATTAATTGTTGAATCAATTATCCTTTACTGAATTACCTTTGCATCTTTGTCAAAAATTAATCGACAAAAAATCAATATATGAACAAATTTTTGGACTCTCTATTCTGTTCTATTTATCTCTATATCTGTGCTTATGCCAGTAACACACTGTCTTGATTATTGTAGCTTTATAGTAAGCCTTGAAATCAAGTAGTGTGACTCCTCCAGCTTCATTCTTCTTTATCAAAATTGTTTTGTCTATTCAAGATCCTTTGTTCTTACATATACATTTTATTTATTTTATTTTATTTTATTTTTATTTTTATTTTTATTTTTTTTTTGAGACGGAGTCTCGCTCTGTAGCCCGGGCTGGAGTGCAGTGGCCGGATCTCAGCTCACTGCAAGCTCCGCCTCCCGGGTTCCCGCCATTCTCCTGCCTCAGCCTCCCGAGTAGCTGGGACTACAGGCGCCCGCCACCTCGCCCGGCTAGTTTTTTGTATTGTTAGTAGAGACGGGGTTTCACCGTGTTAGCCAGGATGGTCTCGATCTCCTGACCTCGTGATCCGCCCGTCTCGGCCTCCCAAAGTGCTGGGATTACAGGCTTGAGCCACCGCGCCCGGCCCGATACGTCTTCTATATCAGTTTTTGTCTACTTTTGTCAATTACTCAGAGACAAATATTGTATTTTGCAACTATAAGTATTGCTTTGTCAATTTCTCCCTTTAGCGTTATCAATTTTTGCTTTATTTTTCAAAGCTCTGTTATTAGGTGCACACACATTAAAGATTGTTACATTTTCTTGATGAATTAGTCTTTAGCATTGTATAATCTTTATCCCTGGTAAAATTCCTTATCCTGAAGTTTACTTTTTCAGATATTAATATATCTCTTCCATCTTACTTATTGATATGGTTTGGCTCTGGGTCCCCATGCAAATCTCATGTTGAACTGTAATTTTTCAGTGTTGGGGAGGGACCTGGTGGGAGGTGATTGGATCATGGGGACAGATTTCGCCCTTGCTGTTCTCCTGATAGTGAGTGAGTTCTCACAATATCTGATGGTTTAAAAGTGTGTGGCACTTCCCCCTTCTCTCTCTGTCTCCCCTGCTGCCATGTGAAGACGTGCTTTCTTCCCCT
The DNA here is from genome assembly GCF_007565055.1 of Rhinopithecus roxellana. NCBI lineage: Eukaryota > Metazoa > Chordata > Mammalia > Primates > Cercopithecidae > Rhinopithecus > Rhinopithecus roxellana. The sequence goes on along the minus strand of NC_044568.1, from coordinate 41,949,619 downwards.
TCACCTCCTGCCATGATTGTTAAGCTTCCTAAGGTCTCCCCAGCCATGCCTGTGGAACTGTGAGTCAATTAAACCTCTTTTCTTTATAAATTACCCAGTCTCTGATGGCTCTTTATAGCAGCGTGAGGCTGGACTAATACAGTTATGATTGGTATATCTTTTTCCATCATTTTACATATAATTTATTGGTGTCTTTATATTTGATACATGTTTCTTGAAAACAGTATGTAGTTAGGTTTTGCTTTTATAATCCAGTCTGACAATTTCTGCCTTTTAATTGGAGCATTTAGACTATACTTAATGTAATTATTTATATGATTGGGTTTATATCTACCATCTTGCTGTTTGTTTTCTCTTTATTCCATCTGTTCTTTGTTTATTTTTCTTCTTGTCCTGTCTTATTTTGGATTGAGCAGTTTTCATAATATTATTTTATCTCTACTATTGCCTTACTAGCTGTGTCTTATAATTTTTCCTTTTTTGTAATGGCACTGTAGGATTTAAATACACATATTTAACTTTCCACAATTTACCTTCGAATAACATTACAATTCTTAAAATATAGTTTAAGAACCTCACAACCAAATACTTCCATTTCTGCTCTCCTGCCTGTTGTGCTATTTTTGTAGTATACTTCTACTTCTACATACACTATAATCCCCACAATGCATTGTTACTGTTTTTACGTTAAACAGACATTAAAACTGAGGAAATTTATTTTATATTTGACACATTTTTGCCAATTACAATACTCTTCATTTCTTTGTTTAAGTCCAAATTTCCAACTGGCATAATTTTTCTTCTGCCCTAAGAATTTTCTTCAATATTTATTTTAGTGCCAATCTGCTGGCAATGAATTCTCCAACTCCTTGCTCATCTGAAGAAGTTCTTATTTTGTCTTCTTCTTTTTTTTTTTTTTGATACAGGATCTTTCTCTGTCACCCAGGCTGGAGTGCAGTGGCATGATCATGGCTCACTGCAATCTTGACCTCCTGGACTCATGTGATCCTCCAGCCTTAGCCTCTTGAATAGCTGGGACTACAGGTGCATGCCACCATGACTGACTAAGTTTTGTATATTTTGTAGAGACAGATTTTCACCCTGTTGGCCAGGCTGGTTTTGAACTCCTGGACTCAAGCAATCCACCCACTTCAGCCTCTCAAAGTGCTGGGATTACAGGTGTGAGCCACTGCACCCAACCTTGTCTTCATTTTTGAAAGATATTTTCATTGGGCATAGAGTTTTAGAATGACAGATTTTTATTGAAACATATGTATGGCTGCATTATCTTCTGGTTTTGATAGTTTCTGATAAGAAGTCTCTTGTAGTTTGTATCTTTCATTTTCTGTGTACAATGGCTCTTTTTTTCTGGCTGACTTCAAGATTTTATCTTTGGTTCTGCAGCAGTTTGACTAGGATGTATCTAGATGTGTTTTTCTTTGCATTTATTCCATGGGGTTTTGCAGAGCTTCTTGGATCTGTGGTTTGTTGTCTTTTATTAGTTTTGGGGAAAAAATTGGCCATTTAAAAAATTTTAATTTTCTATTCTTTCTGTTTCTATTTATTCTTCTCTGTTCTCTCTCCTTTAGCTAGGATTCCAATTACATATATACAGACCATTTGCACAGTTCTTGGGTAATCTGTTAATTTTTATTTTCACTCTTCTTACTCTTTATATTTCAATTTGGATAATTTATATTACACTATCATCAAGTTCAAGGATTCTTTACTTTGCTGTGTCCACTTTGCTAATAAACTCATTGAAAGAATTCTTCATCACTGATAGCGAGTTTGTTTCTAACATTTCTGCTTGACTAGTCTTAATAGTTTCCATTGTTCTGCTGAAATTTCCCATCTGTTCTTAGAAGTCTACCTTTTCCACTGCACCCTTTAACATATTTATCAGAGCTATCTTGTCTCTATCTGATAGTTCCAACATTTTGGCCATCTCTAAGATCTGGTTCTGTGTCTCTTAAAATCTTTGACTAACTATCAGGCATTGTGTGTAATGGAACAGTAGTAAAGTAAATGATATTTATGCCTAGAAAGAAATTGAAATATTTCTTATGTCATGGCTTTGGTATAGGCCTCAAGTCAATCTAATCTGTAGTTGATTTAGGTTTAAGTTTTATTTATTTATCTGTTTATTTAGAGATGGAGTCTCACTATGTTGCCCAGGCTGATCTTGAACTCTTGGGCTGAAATGATCCTCCTGCCTTGGCCTCCCAAAGTGCTGGGATTACAGGCATGAGCCATGGTGCCCAGCTGGATTTAGGTTTTGTTGTTGCTATAGTTACCTTTGGTATACTACAGGCTCCAAATTTCTCCAGTGGTAGACTGTCCCTACATTGTGTTCAATGAGGACTTGAGTCCCACAGGAATTTCCCCAGTGTCCCCGCTCTGCGCTGCATGCATGCAACACAGAGGAAATCTCTCTTTGTGTTCTAGTCCCTTCTCCAGCGGTAGACTGCTGTTACTTGTTGTTTGGTGCAAAGCTTGTTGTGGAGGCAGTGAATTCTTGATTATCCTGCTCTAGCTTCAGCCTTAGACAGTCTTGAGCCTGAGCCCCAGGAGTGGGGCTTTCTTAGTGTTCCTGTTTCTCCTCCAGTTTTTGACAACCTCAGCCTCTTATTCAGTGCAGGTACTAGAATGCAGGCTGACTTCCTCCCCTTCACCCCCATGGGAACTAAACTCTGCCTTACTGGTTGGGGGATCTTGAGTGGGAGTGAGATTCCTGCTCTTTGCCCAGTAGTAGCAGCAGCCCTCTGTTTTATATCAGTGCAAAATCCTGGACACTAATGGGTTGCCCCTTCCTTGCCAGTGTCCAGTGGCTTTTGTTTTTTGTTTTCTTTTCTCACTCTGTTGCCCAGGATGGAGTACAGCGGTGCTATCACGGCTCACTGCAGCCTCCAATTTCCCAGGCTCAGGTGATCCTCACACCAGCCTCCTGAGTAGCTGGAACTACAGGCATGCACCATCACATCTGGCTTTTTTTTTTTTTTTTTTTTTTTTCAGAGACAGAGTTTTGCCATGTTGCCCAGGCTAGTCTCGAACCCCTAGGCTCAAGCAATTCGCCTACCTCGGCCACCCAAAATATTGGGATTACTGGCATGAGCCAAGGCACCCGGCCCTGATGGCTTTTGCTTAGTGTGACTGTAGCATTGTGGTGGGAGGGTCTTCTACTACAGCAGAGGCAGTCAACATTTGCTTTATAGCAGGTCAGGGACCTGTGGGATGGGCATCTTAAATCAAAGCAAAGCCAAGGTATAGGTGTTTATCTCTTGGCAGCAGCCAGTTACCACCTTGCACTCATGCAGAGCCCAGAGCACAGATGGGCTTCTCCAGGTACTCCTGCTCCACCCTCAACCCTTGGCACATCTTGCATGGCTGTGTTACCAGGGGGCCTCCCTCGGGCCCTGTCCTACTCCACATCATTCTCATGAGTGTCCAGTGGAGGACTGTAGGAAGAAACTGTCTGGGGGTACAGGTTACCCTTGTGTTTGGGGCTCCCAGTAAACTGCCACTCTAGCTAATGCTCAGCCATTAAGATTTCTTTAAGGTATTAGTCATTTTCTCCTTATCTACTTTTGCGGCAACTACCTATTCCTCCATGCTCTGTCAAACATGAAACAGATCATGTGTTTCATCCATGAAAGATAATGTGTTCTGGTTACCTCCAGAAACCAGTTTGCTTGGTGGCCTATGACCTCAGCTCTCCAGTAGGCTAAAAATAAAAATAAAAAAAAGATTTTGTACATTATTTAGCTTTCCCATTGTTATGATGGGAACAATGCTCCCATCTGGCTATCTACTTTCTAGGTGGAAATCAAAATCATCTTAATATGGTTTTTACACAATTAAAAAGACTCCTGTTTAACGTTTCTATTATGACTATATGCATTACATTCCATGTCAAGTCATGTAGCAGCGTTTCATTTTCTTGTACAACTTGGTTTTCTTGAAATTAATTGCTTCTTTTTATTTTTGCATTTACAAACTTTCTGTAAGACATCTCAAAACAGTTTTTCTAGATGTTCAAACCTATTTGGTTGTCTATCTACTCTCCTTTTCCTCTTCCTTATTTTTTTCTTGAAGAACTCCCTCCCAGGGCATTCTTTTCTCCTGCTCCCTCCGGGTGGGAAATGCCCTAGTCCTGCTGTTCAGCATCAACCCAGGCCTTCCCTTCACACATTTTCTGGGGAGTAGCTTTACCTCTCCCATGGTAGGACACAGGATTTCCTGTACCCTGTGTCTTCTTTCATGATTTACTCTCTCATTTTGTTGGAGCACATCTTCCAGCAGCTTCTCAAGAAAGGGTGTGTGTTTTGAAATTTTCAGTAATCCTTGGTTGACCGTTCAAGAGAGGAGCACTAAAAACCTAATTGCTTGGCAGAGCTTGGTGACTGGTGAAATTTCACTGTAAGTTAGGTCTTGGCCATGACATTGAGGAACACAAAAATGGAAGTAGCTATAGGATACTATTCTGGGAATGGTTAGCTCTTCAGAGACTTTTCTCCTGCCTCGGGGCATAACCCTGGCTGCTGCAGTCTTCTGCAGTCTTCTGGAATCTGAGTAGGGGAGGACATGGGGAGGGGATATTGTTTAATTCCTCCCTTCTGCTCTGATTATGGTGCATCCTCTCTCCAGAGAGTAAACTTTGTGTGGAGCAGGATTGGGATGGTAGGATGGTGAGGAAACTCCTGAATACTCGAGGTGGCAGGGGAGATCTGGGGACTGAGTTGGGCATTAAAGACTCACAACCAACGAATCTTGTTTTTATTTTTATTTTTTATTTTTTTGAGACAAGGTCTTATTCTGTTGCCCAGGCTGGAGTGCAGTGGTATGATTTTGACTCACTGCAGCCTCCATCTCCTGGGCTCAGGTGATTCTTCCACCTCACCCACCTGAGTAGCTGGGGACACAAGCACAGGCCACCATACCCAGCTATTTTTTATATTTTTTTGTAGAGTCAGGGTTTTGCCATGTTGCCCTGGCTGGTCTGGAGCTCCTGGTCTCAAGTGATCCTCCTGCCTTGGCCTCCCAAAGTGTTCTAGATCACAGGCGTGAGCTGCCATGCCTGGACAACAATCCCTGTTTTTTTTTTTTTTTTTTTTTTTTTTTTTTCTGAGACACAGTCTCACTTTGTTGCCCAGGCTGGAGTGCAGTGGCACCATCTCCGCCCACTGAAAGCTCCGCCTCCTGGGTCACGCCATTCTCCTGCCTCAGCCTCCTGAGTAGCTGGGACTACAGGCACCCGCCACCTCGCCTGGCTAATTTTTTGTGTTTTTAGTAGGGACGGGGTTTCACCATGTTAGCCAGGATGGTCTCGATCTCCTGATTTTGTGATCCACCCGCCTCGGGCTCCCAAAGTGCTGGGATTACAGGCGTGAGCCACCGTGTCTGACCAACAATCCCTGTTTTTAGCCTCTTCCTTCATCCCCACTTCAGAGGTTCCTGATGCCTCCAGTTCTCAAGTGCTTCCAAGGTTGTGAGGCTTCTTGTCTCCCGCCCACACCACACCTCTCCCCGCTGCAGGCACTGGGTTCAACTTTTTTCAGTCTGCTAAACGTCTTACCAGGTGCCACCTACTTGTAGCCTCCAAAGTTTAGCTGACATCTCCCATGTCTGCAGTTGTTTTCTTTCCCATTGCTCTCTCTTTGTGCCTGTTTTCTAGGGAGTAGCTTTACCTCTCCCATGGTAGGGTACAGGGTTTCCTGTACCCTGTGTCTTCTTTCATGATTTACACTCTCGTTTTGTTGGAGCACATCCTCCAGCAGCTTCTTGAGAGGCTTTGTGCCTCTTTTCTTCCCCATTGTACTGTTTTTCATGCCTATTTTCTTTCCCATTGTTCTGTGGCTTTATGCCTGTTTTATTCATTCCCTCTCATGTTAATGGGGCTTTCAGGGGCACACATAAATTTGCTCTATTGAAGCAGAAGTTTATTAATTCATTTTAAAATGGAGGAAAATGAGGGCAGAGAGAGAGACAGATCCTACCCAAAGCCACATGATGAGTTAATAGCAGGGCTGGGGCCGGGTGCGGTGGCTCAAGCCTGTAATCCCAGCACTTTGGGAGGCCGAGACGGGTGGATCACAAGGTCAGGAGATCGAGACCATCCTGGCTAACATGGTGAAACCCCGTCTCTACTAAAAAATCCAAAAAACTAGCCGGGCGAGGTGGCGGGCGCCTGTAGACCCAGCTACTCTGGAGGCTGAGGCAGGAGAATGGCCTAAACCCGGGAGGCGGAGCTTGCAGTGAGCTGAGATCTGGCCACTGCACCCCAGCCTGGGCAACAGAGCGAGACTCTGTCTCAAAAAAAAAAAAAAAAAAAAAAAAAATAGCAGGGCTGGATGGAGTTTACATGTTGCTTTCTCCCACACACCTTCTGTCTGGGTAGAAGCTGGGGTCCTGGGGAAGCCCCCAGATAGACTGCTTTTTGGGAGGGGGAGTGTATCAGGCAGAGCTGCTAATGGCAGCCATTACTTGGTGGTCAAGGATTCTGGAGTCTTAGAGACCTGGCTTTAGGCAGGTTTAAGTAAAGCAAGACCCTTTGCCCTTCATACTCAGCTTCCTCACCTGTGAAAGGCAAGAGTGGTGAGGGTCAAATAAGATGCTGCATGTTGTACTATTGGGACATGCCAGACACCTAGAAGTTAGAGGCTGTTCTTTTATCATCATGATGATGGCATGCACCTTCTCCAGGGCCAGAGCCAGTTCTTGGAGGAGACTAGGCACAGGGCATGGATCACTGTGGTACCCTTTTCCTGTGCCTGTGCCTTCTGACTTTGCAGAATGCAACAGCAGGTAAGGGAGCTCTGCTGAACTGGGGGCAGCCCTAGCCCAGTCCTGGGACTGTGATGCAAAAGGGGCCGGCATCAAACCCTGGGAGATTGAAAGGGGCCACTTAGGCTTCCTGGGGGCAGCAGGAGCTGCTTGTGAACTAGACTCTCAGGCTGGGATGGAAAGCCCAGAGGTTGTGGGGCCAGAGGGTAGCTGAGACACAAGCTGAAGGGGAGGTGTGTCCCCACAGAGAAATGGAAAGAACTCCTGAGCTACATGGAGAATATGCAGGTGTCCAGAGCCCGGAGCCCGTCTTTTTCCTTTCGGTGAGTTGGACGTGTTCCTCTCCTGTTTAGAGTCAGCTGTGTCTCCTACCCCAAGCCTGCACCTTGAATCAGTGGGTCAGAGTTGGTCTAGTATAGACTCTTAACTGTGCATTTTTTCAGCACTTTTTTTGAGTGCCTACTGCATGCCTGACCCTAGGCTCTGCGGATGCAGGGTGGGCGTGTCACTGCCCTCATGAAGTTTATCATTGAGGACTGGGGGCCCTTAATCATGGATGTCATGAAACTAAGTGCAGAACTGTGGGTCTCCATGCATTTTCCTGGGAAGGAACTCTAAAATTCTGGCTGGGTTCTCCAGGGTCTGTGACCCAAAGACTGAGCAGCTCTGGGTGAGCAGATAATGCTGAAGACTGGTCAGGGATAAGAGCGGCTACTGGGAATTTGTGAGGGAGCAGTCAGGGAAGGCTTCCTGGAGAAGGTGACAACAAACTGGGACCTGAACAGGAGTTAATCGAGAGGAGGGGATAGATGGGGTAGGGAGGTAACAGTGTGCCAAGGACACTGTGTATGCAGTGGTCTGGAGGTGGGAGTGACAGGGGTGTGGGTGGGGAGGCCCTGCCCTCCCAGGCTATCTAGAGCCCCCTCTCACCCTTACCCCACTCTGGGTTCTGGCCTCCCTGGCCGTCTCTCTGGGCTGCAGTCAACTTCACCAGCTGGAGCAGATGCTACTGAACACCAGCTTCCCGGGCTACAACCTGACCTTGCAGACACCCACCATACAGTCTCTGGCCTTCAAGCTGAGCTGCGACTTCTCTGGCCTCTCACTGAGCAGTGCCACTCTGAAACGGGTGCCCCAGGTCAGAGGCTGCAGGTGGTGGTGGTGGGGGCGTGGCCAGCTGCCCCTGCCCTAGAAGTCCTCCAGGGGTTTAAGGTCTGGACTTTCTTTAGGCTCCACTGTCCTCCTCCCCACACCCCCTAGTCCAGGCTCTGCCCTAACTAGCAGTGAGTTACCTCCTCTGTAAAATGGGGCTGATACTCGCTGTGTGAATTGTGGAAAGGGTGGTGCTTTATGGCCCCTCCAGGGCGGAGTCTTCTTCCTGCTTTGGCTGGAGGCTGCCCCTTGGGGGAGGCAGCTGTGAGAGAGGCCAGGAACCCTGGCTCCTTTTAGGACCCTGGGATGATTGGCTGGATCCCTGGTGGGGGCTGGGCTGGGGCTGAGTGCTGAGGTAGCTCCATCTTCAGGGGCCCAGTGGGTCAGGTAAACACCCCAAACTCAGGAACAGCATGGAGGGAAGGCCTGGGATCTCGGGAAGTTTGGGAGGAGATGCAGCCTGGGGGGAGAAGGTTCTGTGGGTAGAAACCCCAAGGAAAGTTTCATAGGGAGTGGGAGGCAGTGAAGGTGTTGGGGTCAGGTCTACAGGTCCTGGCTGCCAGACTCAGCTTGTCTGTGACCCTCTGCAGGCCCGGGGTCAGCATGCCCGGGGTCAGTATGCCTGGGGTCAGCATGCCATGCAGTTCCCTGCCGAGCTGACCTGGGACGCCTGCAAGACCCGGCCCAGGGAGCTGCGGCTCATCTGTATCTACTTCTCCAATGCCCACTTTTTCAAGGTCAGTGTGATGGTGGGCCAAGGAGGGTGGGTGCCGGCCCCTTCTTGGGATCCACTGCAGGTGCCCAGCACTGCCTGGCCTCTGGGTGACGAGCACTGAGTGAGACCAACCAGCCAGCTGTGCAATCCAAGCCAGCCATTGTCCCTCTCTGGGCCTCAGTTTCCCTGCCAGCTTTAGCAGAATGGTAGGAAGGCACAATTACATCTGCAAATGAGACCTAAGAAACCTACTATGTGCCTGTCGCTAGGCGGGAGACAGACAAGAAGACACTTGTTCCCTGCCCTCAGAGAACTCTCTGTCTTCATGCTTAGACTAAGACCTTAGAGTTGTTGTTTTTTTTTTTTTTTGTCAGAGTCGCTCTGTTGCCCAGGCTGGAGTGCAGTGGCATGATCTCGGCTCACTGCAACCTCCACCTCCTGGGTTCAAGCGATTCCCCTGCCTCAGCCTCCCTGGGATTACAGGCGTGCACCACAATGCCCAGCTAATTTTTGTATTTTTAGTAGAGACCGGATTTAACCATGTTGGCGAGGCTGATCCTGAACTCCTGGCCTCAAGTGATCTACCTGCCTCAGCCTCCCAAAATGCTAGGATTATAGGCGTGAGCCACTGTGCCCGGCCCAACCTTAGAGATTTAATGTTAGCACAAGGTCGATAATAGCCATAAAGATCCAGAGCGATGGATGAGTCAGGGTGGGGTCAGGGCTCTTCCCAGTGGGCAGTCCAGGGGAGCTTCTGGGGAAGGTGCCTTTCAACCTTGGCTTTGAAAGTGTGTGAGGATAGTGGTGAGGTGGAGGGTGTGGGGCTGGAATGAATTAAACGAATGGGAGGTGAAGCAGAGGTTGGTAAGAGGACAGCTTTCCACAGGGCAGGAACAGCACATGCAAAGGCTGGGAGGCTGGGAGGCTGGGAAGGCTTTCATGCTGCACACGTGAAACTCTTGCTACTTGTTCTCATCCAGGGAAGCGGGGCTCAGACCTTACCCAGGGCCTCCCCATTTCCCCTCCACTCAACCCTTCTCCTGCTGCCCTTCCAGGATGAAAACAACTCATCTCTGCTCAATAACTACGTCCTGGGGGCCCAGCTGAGTCATGGGCACGTGAACAACCTCAGGGATCCGGTGAACATCAGCTTCTGGCACAACCAAAGCCTGGTACTGCTGGGAGCGCCCCCATTTCCACTGCACCCCTGCCCCTCTGTGACTCTCCTGTTGAACATTGGTTTGCCCAGACCCAAACCTGTGGAACCATCTTGGAAATCCATCACACTTTGAAAATTCCTGCTCAAGAAATAAGAGAGAGAGAAGTTTTTACTCATGCATTTGTTAGAATTCTTTCAGTTGCAAGTGAGAAAAGACCACCTGAAGCCAGCTTGAGCACAGAGGGAACTGATTGGCACACATCAATGAAATGTCTAGGGGTGGTCCACCAGCTTCAGGCACAGCTGGATCCAGGGACAGATCTGATGCCCTCGTGGCTCAGTCTCTCTCCATCTCAGCAATGGTCTCCTGCCTTGGCTGTCCATTCTGTGGCATGATGGATGCTGAAGAGCCAGACTTCCTTTCCTTCTTCCCATCAGGCTCTTCCCCCAACTCCCCACTCCCAACCTGCCCCAGTGCAGATCATGGTCTCAGGATCTTAAAGGTTCACTGGGTCATGTGTACATCCCTGTACCTGTCACTGTGTCCAGGGGGATGGAAGGTGTGGATTGGCCAGGCCTGGGTCACACGGCCCAGGGACTGGGGTGAAAGAGTGAGCTCCTAGGGGAAGTGCAGATGCTGATCCTGGAACAAAGAAAGGGCTACTCATTGGGGGTGGGGGCAGAGTGGGGTGGCTCACAAGCCTCAGTGCCTCCTTTTCTGGTTCCTGCCATTCCTGAAAAGCCCGGAGCCTCTGCTTTCTGCTCCATCTTCCCTTAAGCCTCACCAGGACTGCCCTGCACTCTAAATTTCACCATCATCCTTTCCTTTTATCTCTGGGCTTTTGCCGCTGTGGTTCCCTCCACCTGGAATGCCCTTGCCCTACTCGTGTTGAAATCCAACACGTCCTCTAAGGCCTCAGGTCCCCCACCTCGCCTTCTCCCTTTGGGTCAGCTCTGCCACCCTCCATGGTTTTCCGTGACAGCCCGTGTCATTTCCTCCACCTCTCCACCCACGGGACTTGGCGTTAGGGTTGTCTGTGGATGCGTCTGCCCCGACCAGGCATGGGTCTGAGCACATCGCTGTTCCCCACGGGGACGAGGGGAAGGGATCAGCTGGTTATGGAGTGCCTACTGTCTAAAAGGCCAGAGCTGGACACTCAAGATTCCGTGTTGCCCTTTATTTTTCCACCATTCTTGTAATATGGGTATGAATGATCCTATTCTGTAGATGACTAAACTGAGGTGCAGAGCAACTTGGCATCTTGCCCGGGTCACTCTGAGAGCCCACAGTGGAGATGGGACTGGAATCTCAGACTGTCTGAGGCCAAAGGCCAGCCAGTGCCTGGTAAAATGTTGGCGAATGTACAGTTGAGTCACCGTTGGCCCCCAGGACTCCCAGACACTGATCTGCAGCCTTTCCTTTGCACCCTATGACTGACTCCAGCATCTCCACCCAGGAAGGCTACACCCTGAGCTGTGTCTTCTGGAAGGAGGGAGCCAGGAAACAGCCCTGGGGTGGCTGGAGCCCTGAGGGCTGTCGTACAGAGCAGCCCTCCCACTCTCAGGTGCTCTGCCGCTGCAACCACCTCACCTACTTTGCTGTTCTCATGGTATGTATGCATCCTGAGTGGGGCCCAGAGCTGTAGAGGGCCCTGTGTCTGTGGCAGAGGAGCAAGGCAAAAGCTGGTGCAAGGGGCAGAAAATCCAACTTAAATGGGTCTAAGCGGAAAAAAAAAAAAAAAAAAAAAAAAAAGGGAAAAAAGAAAGAAAATTTATGGACTCATGTTTCTGAAAAGGCTGGGTTAGGCTTCAGGCATGGCTTGATCCAGGGGCTGATCACTAAGATCACTAAGATAGCACTCTATCTCTGTCCCTCAACTGTGCTTGCTCTGTGCTGGCTTAGCCCTCAAATAGGAACTTCTAATATGAGATAATAATATAGCTGGCAGCAGTTCCAGGCTCATGCCCTGCAAGCTTTCAGACCAGTGGAATAAAATCTTTTACCCAGTTCTGCCAGCCATGTGCTCATCCCTGAACCAATCACTATAGGCAGGAGGAGGGAGGGCCCTGCTTGACCAGGCCTGGTGCACCTTTCTGCACAGAGAGGACAAAGTGGTGGAACCCCCCGGGTGCATAGGGAGTAGGGGAAGGGAGGCACTCATAGCAGAAGAGGGAGATGGGAACTGTTGTGGGGGCAAAACTCACTGTATCTGCCATGGCCTCGTTCAGGCCAGGTCCATGGCTAGGCTTATGAGGAAGGGGACTTGGAGAGGAGGCCTCAGGAGGTATCTCTGACGAGGCTGGGAGGGAGGGCAATACTATGCTTCTGGCCTCCAGCCCCTCTTCCCTCCTGCAGCAACTCTCCCCGGCCCTGGTCCCTGCAGAGTTGCTGGCACCTCTTACATACATCTCCCTCGTGGGCTGCAGCATCTCCATCGTGGCCTCGCTGATCACGGTCCTGTTGCACTTCCATTCCAGGTATTCTGCTGCCACAGTGCTGGGCCTGCCCCTAACTGTGGCACATCACCCTTCCTTGTGTCCCATTTAGTCAACTAGAACTGGGTGTGCTTCTCCAGAGGGTGGGGGCCAGGAGGTGGGAGACCAGCCTTTTGGTGCGACTGCTGTGGGATCCCTGCCCCTTCTTCACCTCATTTTCCTGGTCGGCATGCACCAGTGGGTAGTGCTGCCTGGGTGATGTCCCTGGGCCATGGAGGGCCATGCTTTCACCTGCAGGAAACAGAGTGACTCCTTAACACGCATCCACATGAACCTGCATGCCTCCGTGCTGCTCCTGAACATCGCCTTCCTGCTGAGCCCCGCATTTGCCATGTCTCCTGTGCCCCGGTCAGCGTGCACGGCTCTGGCTGCTGCCCTGCACTACGCGCTGCTCAGCTGCCTCACTTGGATGGCCATCGAGGGCTTCAACCTCTACCTCCTCCTCGGGCGCGTCTACAACATCTACATCCGCAGATATGTGCTCAAGCTTGGTGTGCTAGGCTGGGGTAAGCACAGCATCTCTCCTCTCCTTCTCCTCAGGCCTCCAGGTGGGCAGGGTATTGACCCCCTTTAGTCCTTTCTTTCCCCTCCTCCTCATCATCGTAGTGGCCATTACATGACCACTAGCTGTGATCTCTGTCTACACCCGCCTCTACTTTCTACATTACTAATTTTATCACCTCTTCCACCTCCATCATCACCATCGTCACCTCCTCCACCTCCTTCACCACCATCATCACCTCCTCCACCTACATCACCACCTCCTCCACCTCCTTCACCACTATTATCACCTCCTCCACCTCCGTTATCACCATCACCTCCTCCACCTCCATCACTACCATCATCATCTCCTCCACTTCTGTTATCACCATCACCTCCTTCACCTCCATCACTACCATCATCATCTCCTCCACTTCTGTTATCACCATCACCTCCTTCACCTCCATCACTACCATCATCATCTCCTCCACTTCTGTTATCACCATCACCTCCTCCACCTCCATCACCACCTCCTCCACCTTCATCACCATCATCATCACCTCCTCCACCTCTACCACCTCCTCCACCACCACCATCATCTCCTACACCTCCATCACCACCTCCTCCACCTCCAACACCTCCATCATCACCTCCACCTCCATCATCACCATCACCTTCTCCACCTCCATCAGAATCATCATCACCTCCTCCAGCTCCATCATCACCATCACCTCCTCCACCTCCATCACCACCACCTCCACTTCCATCACCTCCATCACCACCTCCTCCACCTCTATCACATCCATCATTACCTTCTCCACCTCCATCACTACCTCCTTCACATCCATCATCACCTCCTCCACCTCCATCACCTCCATCATCACCTCCTACACCTCCATCACCTCCTCCATCTCCTTCACCTCCATCACCACCATCATCACCTCTTCCACCTCCGTCTTCACCATCACCTCCTCCATCTCCTCCACCCGTTACCACCATCATCACCTCCTCACCTCCATCACCTCCATCATCACCTCCTCCACCTCAATCACCTCCATCATCACCTCCTCCACCTCAATCACCTTCATCATCACCTCCTCTACCTCCATCACCTCCTCCATCTCCTCCACCTCCTTCATCTCCTCCACCTCTATCACTACCATTATCACCTCCTCCACCTCTGTTATCAACATCACCTTCTCCATCTCCTCCACCTCTATCACCACCATCATCACTTCCTCCACCTCCATCACCATCATCTTCACCTCCTCCATCTCCTCCACCTCCATCACCACCATCATCACCTCCTCCACCTCCATCACCTCCATCATCACCTCCTCTACCTCCATCACCTCCTCCATCTCCTCCATCTCCTTCATCTCTTCCACCTCTATCATTACCATTATCACCTCCTCCACCTGTTATCAACATCACTTCTTCCATCTCCTCCACTTCTGTCACCACCATCATTACCTCCTCCACCTCCATTGCCATCATCATCACCTCCTCCATCTCCTCCACCTCTATCATCACCATCATCACCTCCTCCACCTCCATCATCACCATCACTTCCTCCATCTCCTCCACCTCCATCATCACCATCATCACCTGCTCCATCTCCTCCACCTCCATCATCACCTCCTCCATTTCCTCCACCTCTATCATCACCATTGTCACCTCCTCCACCTCCATCATCACCTCCTCCACCTCTATCACCACCTCCTTCACCTCCATCACCATCATCATCACCTCCTCTACCTCTATCACCACCATCACCTCCTCCACCTCCATCGCCATCATCACCTCCTCCACCTCCATTCATCATCACCTTCTCCATCTCCTCCACCCGTCATCACCATCATCACCTCCTCCACCTCCATCATCACCATCGTCACCTCCTCCACCTCCATCATCACCATCATCACCTCCTCTAGCTCCATCATCACCATCACCTCCATCTCCTCCACCTCTATCATCACCTCCTCCACCTCCTTCATCACCATCACCTACTTCATCTCCTCCACCTCTGTCACCACCATCACCTCCTCCACCTCCATCGCCATCATCATCACCTCCTCCATCTTCTTCACCTCTATCATCACCATCATCACTTCCTCCATCTCCATCATCACCATCATCAGCACCTTCACCTCCTTCATCACCATCACCTGCTTCATCTCCTCCACCTCTGTCACCACCATCATCACCTCCTCCACCTCCGTCGCCATCACCATCACCCCCTCCATCTTCTCCACCTCTATCATCACCATCATCACCTCCTCCACCTCCACTATCACCATCATCACCTCCATCTCCTCCACTTCCATCATCAACATCATCTCCTCTACCTCCTTCACCACCGTCACCACCTCCTCCACCTCCATCACCATCATCACTTCTTCCACCTTCTCTGTCTCCAACAGTACCATCACTGCTACCTTCATCACCGTCCTTGCCCCTTTCTTGCTTATTTCTATTTCCTCAGCAGTTGCCCTGTCCTCCCTCCCATTTGCTCCCTACCACCACCATCCCAGTATGACCACTCCTCCCTCCACCACTGTTCCATTGTAGAGCTGAGCTTTCTCCAAACCACCAGGCTTATTGCTCTGAAGCTGGGGGCTCAGAACAGTCTCCTCCCAGTTGTCCCTTGCCCAGTGGAATTCTGTGTCAGCAGCCCCAGGGACCAAGGGCCAGCCCTCTCCCACATCTCCTGAGCCTTTGTCTCACCCCTCAGGGGTCCCAGCCCTCCTGGTGCTGCTTTCCCTCTCTGTCAAGAGCTCAGTGTACGGACCCCACACGATCCCTGTCTTCAACAGCTGGGAGAATGGCACGGGCTTCCGGAACATGTCCATGTGAGTGCCCTCAGGGCTGCAGTGGGCTCCCTGGCTCTGCCAGAAGGGCCACATGGGCCTGGGACCCCAAATGGAATATTCTGTAGGTAAAGCACTGGCTGTGGGGCAGAGAGGGAGCTGGGGCTGACAGGGGAGTTTGCAGGGGGCTTCGCCACATCCCTTCCATGGATCCAGGTCTCCTGCAGAGGCAGCCTTGTATTCTATGCTGACAAAGTCTACGAAGCCACATCTGCTCACCAACATGCCAAGGCAGCCGGGCCTCCCGTCTCCTCTGTCCTGCCCCGTCCTCCAGTGCCCAGGCCCTGGGGGTCTGGCTCAGCCTGCACTTGACTCTGTTCCCCTGCAGACCACCTTGCTGCACCTACCCAGGCTTCGACTCCTTCCGACCTGCTCTTGGCACTGCCAGGCCTTCAAGCCCTCCTAGTCGGACAAGAATGCTGTGGGGGCTGGGCTTGGGGGAGGCTAGGAGAGGCAGCGAGGTGGGCCTTTGGGGGCTGGGGGACACACTACTGCTTTTTTTTTTATAGCCCCTCCCTGCAGGTGAGGACATTAAGCTATTATTATGCAGCATTTGTTTTTTTTTTTTTTTTTGAGACAGAGTCTCGCTCTGTCGCCCAGGCTGGAGTGCAGTGGCCGGATCTCAGCTCACTGCAAGCTCCGCCTCCCGGGTTTATGCCATTCTCCTGCCTCAGCCTCCCGAGTAGCTGGGACTACAGGCGCCCGCCACCTCGCCCGGCTAGATTTTTGGTATTTTTTAGTAGAGACGGGGTTTCACCGTGTTAGCCAGGATGGTCTCGATCTCCTGTCCTCGTGATCTGCCCGACTCGGCCTCCCAAAGTGCTGGGATTACAGGCTTGAGCCACTGCGCCCGGCCTATTATGCAGCATTTCTAACAGCCAGACATAGACTAGCCTAAGGAACCCCTGCCGGCCCGTTACTCACTTGCAGTTGGCTGTGGAACCTTCTTTTTCCTTCTTGGCTGATGAAGGCTCAGGATAGCTGGGGGCTGATTCTGTGGCAGGCCTTGGGTATCAGCCGGTTTCATTTTCACAAGGGCAAGGGCTGGGCCCTGTTGCCAGCCCTATTTTACAGTTAGGGCCTCTGAGAAACAGGCAGCTTAAGAACTCTACCTGAGGAGCCCCAGCCAGTCAGGGGCAGAGCTGGGACGTGGTCTCTAGCAGGCTGGTCCAGAGCCTGGCCCCCAGCCCCTGAAGCAAGGCCGGGGGACTGTGTGGTACATAGGTGGGTCTGATCCCTCACAGTGAGGCTTGGGTGTATCAGAGGACGTGTGACTTCAATTTACATGAATTGTTCTCTGCAATCTCCATGACAACCCATAAGGCAAGTGCATAATCATCCCCATCCTACAGATGAAGAAAGAGAATCTCTGGCCTCATTTTACATACTCTTTGAAGATGTATTTTCTTTTCTTTTCTTTTCTTTTTTTTTTTTTTTTTTTGAGATGGAGTTTCGCTCTTGTTG
This sequence comes from Rhinopithecus roxellana, assembly GCF_007565055.1. Lineage (NCBI taxonomy): Eukaryota > Metazoa > Chordata > Mammalia > Primates > Cercopithecidae > Rhinopithecus > Rhinopithecus roxellana. Next base: position 41,932,500 of record NC_044568.1, on the reverse strand, counting down.
CCCAGGCTGGAGTGCAGTGGCGTGATCTCAGCTCACTTCAACCTCTGCCTCCTGGGTTCAAGCGATTCTCCTGCCTCAGCCTCCCGAGTAGCTGGGATTACAGGTGCCTGCCACCATGCTCAGTTAATTTTTGTATTTTTAGTAGCGATAGGGTTTCAGCGTGTTGGCCAGACTGGTCTCAACTGACTTCAGGTGATCCGTCTGCCTTGGCCTCCCAAAGTGCTGGGATTACAGGTGTGAGCCACTGTGCCAAGCCTGTTTTCTTATATAACAATGTGATGAGGACAAAGGAGCTTTAGTGACACATCCACAGGACCCACTAATGCACAGATGTTAGAGAACACCCACCTACGAGCCAGCTTCTCCCTGGGTCTCCCTTACTCTCCCCTCTCCTCTCAGGAAACAATTACCTTGGGGTTTGTGACTTTTTTCTCTTCAATTTAAAACATCTCTTAGTATGTATGTACACATTCCTCAAACCAAACAGCAGTTACAAACCAAAAACAGGCCGGGCGCGGTGGCTCACGCCTGTAATCCCAGCACTTTGGGAGGCCGAGGCGGGCAGATCATGAGGTCAGGAGATCGAGACCATCCTGGCTAACACAGTGAAACCCCATCTCTATTAAAAATACAAAAAATTAGCTGGGCATGGTGGCGGGCGCTTGTACTCCCAGCTACTTGGGAGGCTGAGGCAAGAGAATGGCATGAACCCGGGAGGTGGAGCTTGCAGTGAGCCGAGATTGCGTCACTGCACTCCAGCCTGGGCAACAGCAAGACTCCAACTTCAACCAACCAACCAACAAACAAAACACATCCTGGCCAACATGGAGAAATCTCATCTCTACTAAAAATACAGAAATTAGCCAGGCGTGGTGGTGTGCACCTGTAATCCCAGCTACTCAGGAGGCTGAGTCAGGAGAATCGCTTGAACCTGGGAGGTGGAGGTTGCAGTGAGCTGAGATTGCGCCACTGCACTCCAGCCTGGAGACAGAGTGAGACTCCATCTCAAAAAACAAAACAAAACAAATACAACCCTTGAAAATCATTCAGATGTCTGCTGACGGGACGCTGGCTGAATGGACTGTGGTAGAGCTGCCCCTGTGGGGATATTCCCTAGTGGTGAGAGTGAGTGATCCCCTACCACACTCATCAACTCGGAGGAATCCCAAAATAATGTCCTGGGACCCTTGTGACTGTAGGGGCAGGAGCCACGAAGCGAACCTGAGCAGGGGATTGTGACAGTTAGGGGCTCAGGCTCTGGGCCAGGGGCTTTAGGTTCCAGCTTTGCCTCTAACTGGAATGTGTTGCTGAGCCAGAGCCTGAGTTTCCTCATCTGCAAAATGAGGATGATTATGTGCTTGCCTTATGGGTTGTCATGGGGATTGCAGGGGACAATTCACATAAAGCACATCGTTACCCGTGGGGGTTGTCCAGGTTCTTGGCATCTTGAACAAAGAATTGGACAAGTCTAGGCATGGTGGCTCATGCCTGTAATCCCAGCACTTTGGAAGGCCGAGGTAGGTGGATCAGCTGAGGTCAGGAGTTCGAGGTCAGCTTGGACAACATAGTGAAACCCCATCTTTACTAAAAATGCATAAAAATTAGCTGGGTGTGATGTCAGGTGCCTGTATTTCCAGCTACTCAGGAGGCTGAGAGAGGAGAATTGCTTGAACCCTGGAGGCAGAGGTTGCAGTGAGCCAAGATCACGCCACTGCAGCCTGGCAACAGAGACTCCCTCTCAAAAAAAAAAAAAAAAAAAAAAAAAAGGACAAAGTGTACAGAGTGAGGAATGAATTAAGCAACAAAAGCAGAGATTGATTGAAAATGAAAGTATGTGCAGGAGTGGGCCAGAGCATAGGGCCTCAAGAGTCGTGTTACAGAATTTGTGGAGGTTTAAATACCCTCTAGAGGTTTCCACTGGTTACTTGGTGTACGCCCTCTATCAATGAGGAGGATGAAGTAAAGTTACAAAGTCATTTGACATATGCCCTACGTAAATGGAGAGGATATTTCCTGTCATAGCTGAAGTGTTTCCATTTGATTTATTTTTATTTATTTTGAGATGGAATCTCGCTCTGTCACCCAGGCTAGAGTGCAATGGTGCAATCTCGGCTCACTGCAACCTCTGCCTGTCAGGTTCAAATGATTCTCCTGTCTCAGCCTCCCTAGTAGCTGGAATTATAGGCACCCACCACCACGCCTGGCTAATTTTTGTATTTTTAATACAGACGGGGTTTCACCATGTTGGTTAGGATGGTCTCCAACTCCTGACCTCAAGTGATCAGCCCACCTTGGCCTCCCAAAGTGCTGGGATTACAGGCATGAGCCACTGCGCCTGGCCTCCATTTGATTTAGTTCTAGAAAGTCCTTACGTTCCCTGTCTCTGAACCCTATTCTCCTGCCTCAGCATGACATTGTGTCTGACTAAAAGGTGGCATCTGTCTTGAAGGTGTCTTGGGGAGGCAGAGGGTGGAGGCCTCTGGGAGGGCCTGGGATCAGGGCTGGCTTTGGTCAGTTCTCCATGGCTCTGTGCTCAGCCCTCAGTGAGCTCTCCTGCTGCTCTGTATGCTCTCAGGTTGACACTGGAGGGCCCTTGTCCACAAGCCACGGGTTGGCAGCCTGCCCACTGTCCAGCGCAGGCCATGGTGGCCCCGTCTAGGTGGGGAGAGGCTCCTAGGTAGGGGTGTCCCACTGCAGAGATGAAGATGAGGCAGCGACAACCATGTAGTGGGGTGGAAGGGAGAGTTTCCAGGAAAGAGGACTCTGGGCCAAGCGTCCAATAGAAGATGGGGCACGCCGGCCTTGGGCTGGCCATGGAAGCAGAGAGGAGTAAGATGTGGAAAGGAGACAGGAAGAATTTTCAGGGTGGTGAAGACATGGGGACGTGAGAGAAACCACTGTGACTGGAAAGGTGGGCATGAGGGAGCTTCAGATCATTGACCAAGGCGGCAGATGCATCCTCTGGTGGTGGCCTGGCTGGAAAACCGGGTGAGGGGCTTCACCGTGTGTTCAGTCAGGCAAAAAACAATAGAGCCTGAGCCAGGAGACGGAGTGGGGCTTCAGGGAGTGACGCTGGCCTCCTCGCGGGCCTAGGAGCCACCGTGAGCCCGACACATCACCTTCCCCTGCAGATGCTGGGTGCGGAGCCCTGTGGTACACAGTGTCCTGGTCATGGGCTACGGTGGCCTCACGTCCCTTTTCAACCTGGTGGTGCTGGCCTGGGCGCTGTTGTCCCTGCGCAGGCTGCGGGTGCGGGCGGACGCACCGAATGCCAGGGCCTGCCGTGACACTGTCACCGTGCTGGGCCTCACCGTGCTGCTGGGAACCACCTGGGCCTTGGCCTTCTTTTCTTTTGGCGTCTTGCTGCTGCCCCAGCTGTTCCTCTTCACCATCTTAAACTCACTCTACGGTAGGGCTGGAGGGTGGCCTGGAGGAAGCCACCTGGCAGGGGGTGTATGGCTGGTGGGATGTTCACTGCCAAAGGGGTTCAGGTGAAGGGGGCGAGTGGGGCACTGACATCCAGCCCACAGCCCCACTAGCTAAGATGGTGGGGGCTACATCTGCATGAAGGTACCCTATGGTCTGGCCACAGCCGCTCTTCCAGCTCTGAGGCTCTGCCACTGCTGGCCTCCTACAGTAAGAGATTCTGGGAGTTGGCTCATGGGCCCCAGGGAGGCCAGCTTGCTGAAGCCAAGGAGACCCTAGCCTCTGGGGAAGCCCACGCTGCCCCGTAGCACTCCCACCTACCAGCCTTTCTCTTGCAGGTTTCTTCCTTTTCCTGTGGTTCTGTTCCCAGCGATGCCGCTCAGAAGCAGAGGCCAAGGCACAGGTAGAGGCCTTCAGCTCCTCCCAGACAACGCCGTAGTCTGGGCCTCCTGGCCTGGAACCCTCAGCCTCTCTGGCTGCCAGTAGCCTGAGGCCACGGCTCCCGCTAGAGGGTGGCAGGCTTGCTACTGGACCCCAGAGGCCACTGTGACCCTCAAGGGGACTTTTCCACTTCCACAGCCTCTCCAGGCACTGAAGGGAAGGTGTTGCTCTACCTCTCCCTGACATTTTGCTCCAGGGCAGATCCAACCTCACCTGGGGCAGCAAACTTTGTCCTGGTACCTGGGCCCAGCTGGCCAGGGATGTGGGCAGAGCACCAGCCTGGGCATCAGGAGGCTGAGTTTCAAGACCCTGGGCCTGCCACTTCTCACCGACCCTAGGTATCCACAGCTGTGACACGGGGGCAAGTGGCTTTGTTTCAGTTTAACCCGGGAGCTTAGTAAAGATTGCATAAGACCAGGGGGAAGAGTGTCACTGTGGGGTGGGAATTCCCACAGCCTCCACCTGCTTGCTAGGGTCAGGATCTCATCCAAGCTGCCATGGAAGCACCTGCTTGGTCCTGTCATCTTCCTCCTGGGGAGGGCCAGACAGCATCTTGGCTTGGGGCAGGTGGGACCTACCCAGGGTCTGAGACTTTACTGGCCTATGCCTGAGGCCTCTTTTCCTTTAACTCCCTAAATTATGATGACTCCAAGTCCAAGCCCACCCTTCCCAAAGATTGGGAGGTTCAGCCCTTCCCAGAGGCTCCTACTGTGTACTCCCAAGACTTCTACAGACCATTTGGACCAGTAGCCCATCCCACAGAGTTTTCTTGGGGGGCAGAGGAAAACACTTCTTTCTCCTCCTGCTGAATCAGCTGGACCCCAGTGACCTGGCTATTTGGTGATTGGGCAGGATTGAATTTGCCCTGGTAGGCGTGAGAGTGTGGGTTTTAAATCCAAAGCTCAGGCCATAGTTGCAGAGAATCACCCTTACCCCAGACCTGTCAGACCCTGTGGGAGACTGCGCTCATGAAGCCAGTGAGTTTCCCCGGACGAACACGAGGGGGCGCCGCTGGCCAACACTCAGAGGCCCTTGGCGCCAAGACTGCATCTGGAATAGCTCAAACACCTGTTTGCAGACCCCATGCACCAGCTGGAGGGGCCGTAATTGCAGGACTGTGCCTGCTGAGTGACCCGCTTCCTCTAGAAGGAAAGGCAAGACACATTTACATGGCCATTTGTCTCTTTTCCCAATGCGCCGTTGCGCTGTCACTTTTGGGGGCTGCACCCCAGATATAGCTGGCACCAGAGCAGGGCTGGGGTAGGTGCTCAGGGCCCTGCCCCAGGCCATCGGGCAGTTTTGATGACCTCGAAGGTCACAGGCAGAAAATGGGAGCAGGATTTCCTCTGGAAAAGTTCTCCTGGGATATCTTCTGCTCTTCTGTACATTTCCAGACGCAAGTAACTCCTTCACCAGGCAGTGAGTGGCGCAGGCTCTGGAGCCAGGCTGCTTGGGCTCCAATGCCAGCTCTGCCACTTGCTAGCTGTGAGACTGTGGACAAGCCACTCAGCCTCTCTGTGCGTCAGTTTTCCTATTTGTAAAATAGAGGCCAGTGGTACCTATTTTGAAGACTAAGTAAAATAATTCAAATAAAGAGACTTGGCACAGAGTAATTGCTCAGTAAGTGGTTGCTGGTATTATCATTAGTATTTTTGTTATTATTATTAACAGTGTTGACTGAGTTTCAGAGGCCAGCCTGTCTAAGCCCCAGGCCCAGCTCTGCTCAACCTTGCAGGCACAACTCCTTCTTAGGCACATCTCACCATGCCTCGGTTTCTTTCCCCAGAGGGGCCTCTACTCCCACCTTGCTGGCTTTCTGCTGTTCTAGGAATAGTCCCCACACAGTGCAGCCTCCAGGCCGTGCCACATGTCCCCCGACCACCCAGTTCCCCAATCTTCCAGTCTATTGAAATTCCTGGTGGTCATTTATCACATCTTCTACAAAATCGCCCCAGTGGTGCGTAGAGAAGGCCTCTTTCCCAAGCTAACTCCAGGCAGAATCTCCCCACCCCTACCACCATCTGGGTGATGTGAGCACCCATCCAAGCTCCCATGGTTAAGCCCAGGCTCTCCAGGCCTTGGGGTGGGGGTCCCCATGCTAATGAGGGTCCCGAGGAATCATGGGAACCTTTAGCTCGTCTCTTGGGCAGCTCCAGGGAGCGGGGACACAGGCTCCTGCTGTGGCTGGGTTTGCATAGAGCCCCCCAGCCCAGAGCCTGGCCTCTCAGCCCTCACCAAGCCCAGGGCTGCCCAAGGGAGGATGTGGCCACAGCGACACGGGATGAGACTGGCAGTTCCAGGAAGCAGCCCCAAGCTTGTGGCCCTGAGCCCCGCTGGGGTCCAGGCTCTGGGCAGGGACCACTTCCTGGAAATGTCTCACCCGGGTGTGGGGGAGGGACTGAGGGAGATGGTGTGGAACCAGGGCCCCGTGTCCCCCTTCCTCTCCCTCCCAGCAAAGCCCAGATGGGGCCCAGGGGCCAGCTCTTGGGAGCGTCCAGACTCTGCCGGAGGATGGAATGGGGTGGAGTCTGGGGGCTGCTGTTGAGAGCCAGGGACTCAGAGCAGGCACTTGGTGAACGGATGACATGTAAATGTCAACAGGACCACAGATTTGGAGATTTCTGTGTGTGGTTTTGTTACTGTTATTTCAGAAAGGGGTGTGTGCATGTGTGTGTATGTGGGGCTATTGAAAATAGGGTTGTCAGATAAAATATCAGATGCCCAATTTGGAAGACATATTAAAACATTATTCGTTGTTTACCTGGATTCACATGTAGCAGGGTATCCTATGTATTGATGTATTTTGATTTTTGCTAAACTTGGAAACTCTAATGAGAAGAGCATTGGCTCAGGAGTCCAGGGTGTAGACTCTTCACTCTCTAAATCCACCCAGGCTGTGCTGCGGGGGCAGCCCCTCGGCCCACTGGATGAGTCCCCCTCATTCACAGCCCACTCAGCTTGAGGTGTTCCTATTGCCAGTCAAAGCCACCTCCAGAAACCCCAAGGGGTCTGCCGTGGGTGTCCCCACCCCTGCTATCAGCCCTGGTGCAGACCTAGCCTCCATCTCCTGCAGAGGCCCCATGGCCTCCCTGCCTCCCCACTCCCAATTCCAACTTCATCCAGAAGCTAGAGGGTGTTTTCCATCCTTCAGCCTCCCGTGTCCTCCCCTGCGGAAGCCGTTCCACGGCACCCCCACGTCATTGCCACACTCCCCACTGGAACTGGAAAGGCTCAGGGTCCAGCTTGTGTCCCCCTCTCCAGCCGTGTCTTACCACTCCTTCCCCCCTCCTCCTCGGTGCTGCCACACTGAACAGCTTTCAGTTCCCTGAACAGGTTCTTTCTCATCTCTGGGCTGTTCTCTGTCTGGAAGGCTCTCCTGTGCGTCTTGTTTGTGGAGTGATGGTGACACATCCTTCAAGTCTCAGCCTTGCACATCCTCATTTCCCTCAGTCCAGACTGGGAAGGGGTCCCTGACCTGCAAATCTAGGGTGGGGCCTCCTTTCAGCCTCACCACCTGCACCCTTCCCCTGTGACAGACGTTATTTCTCTGTGTTATGACTGTCCCTGTCTGTCTCAGCTGCCAGACCGAGAGCATTTTGGAGACAGGTGCTGTGTCTCATTGGCTCATTCATTCACCCATCACGTAATTGTTAAACACTTGTTATATTCTAGGCACTGCACTAGTTGCTGAGGATATATAAGTGAACAAGTCATCACATTCTTGTGGGGAAGAAACGTCTTACACTGAACAGTTTGACAAAGAGACAGGACAGGTGGCAACAAGTGCTGAGAAGAAAAATTAAGGACGGTGAGGGAATAGAGTGGCCAAGAGCCTGGGTTTCAACAGAAGGAGCTGGAGAATGAGCCCAGGGGCGCTGGAGCTGGGGGCATGGGAGAGGATCAGAGAGCTGGCATGAACTGGCTTATCACCTGGAGGGGAGGGCTCGTTCCAAAGCCAGTCTTATAGCAAAGTTTTCCATTTGGTGATAGTGAACTTTGGAAGAGCTAGGGGTGGGGAAGATGGGAAGTTGAATCTCCTCTGAGATATAACTCTCTGAGGGGACTGAGGTGGTCCTGAGTTGGGGTGCCCCTTGCTACTGGCAAGAGAGAAGCAAACAATATGGAGGAAAGCTTCCCTTGGTTAGGCCAGGAGGATGCCCAGAGTGAGATCAGGCAATGGGCTTCAATACAAAACTTACCAAATCACAAGAAAGTAAGCCACCGAGTGAGAGTCAGCAGAAAAGAAGGAAGTAACAGATTTAGACCCCAGGGATGGAATACAGAATAGCCATATATGACATGTTTAAAGAAACACAAGATGCAATTGCAAACATGAGCATATAAATGAACAGGAATGAAGAGAGAGAGATATTTGGGGGAAAAAAAGGAACTTCAAGAAATAAAATATTATCTCAAGTTGGATATGGTGTCTCATGCCTTTAATCCTAGTGACTCCAGAAGCTGAGGCGGGAGGATCACTTGAGGCCAGGCGTTTCAGACCACCCTGGGCAACATAGCAAGACCCCTGTCCTATAAAAAAAAAAATAGCCAGGCATGGTGGGGGCACACCTGTAGTTCTAGTTACTTGGGAGACTGAGGCAGGAGGATTGCTTGAGCCCAGGTGTTTGAGTCTGCAGTGAGCTATAATCACTCCACTGCACTCAAGTCTGAGTGACAGAACAAAACCTTGTCTCTACTAAAAAAAAATAAAAATAAAAAATACCTCAAAATCTAAAATTCAACTAACAGTAAACAGTTGAATAGAGAGTTAATTAGCCCAGCGTGGTGGCGTGTGCCTGTAGTCCCAGCTACTCAGGAAGCTAAGGTGGGAGGATGGTTTGAGCCTGGGAGGCAGAGATTGCAGTAAGCCGAGATTGTGCCGAGATTGTGCCACCGCACTCCAACCTGGGCAATAGGGCCAGACCTTGTCTTAACAACAACAACAACAACAAAAAGACAAACAAACAAAAACCAAACAAAAAGAGAATTAGTAAGCCTGGAGTTATATACATAAAGCATGCAACAGAGATAAGAAGATGGATAACATGAAAAGAGCTTAAGAGACATAGAGAATAAGAATGAGAAGATCTTATATATTAGAGTCCCAAAAGAAGCAAATAAAGGGAGCAGGAAAGAGGCGGTATTTGAAAACGAAATGGCTGCACGTTTTCCAGAAGCGATGAAAAAACAGTCCCAGAAGCAGGAAACACGAAGTATCTCAAGCATAATACATAAATCCATGCTTATACACATTTTATTGAAACTACAGAATGTCGGCCGGGCGCGGTGGCTCAAGCCTGTAATCCCAGCACTTTGGGAGGCTGAGACGGGCGGATCACGAGGTCAGGAGATCGAGACCATCCTGGCTAACATGGTGAAACCCCGTCTCTACTAAAAAATACAAAAAACTAGCCGGGCGAGGTGGCGGGCGCCTGTAGTCCCAGCTACTTGGGAGGCTGAGACAGGAGAATGGCGTGAACCCGGGAGGCAGAGCTTGCAGTGAGCCGAGATTGCGCCACTGCACTCCAGTCTGGGCGACAGAGCGAGACTCCGCCAAAAAAAAAAAAAAAAAAAAGGAACTACAGAATGTCGGAGAGAAACGATGAAAGTGGGCAGAGAGAAAGGACAGATTGCCTATCAAGGACAACAGAACGTGAGCTGGCTTCTCAACCACCGTGACAAAAGCTAGGAGGCGGGAGTAATAGCTTTAAAGTGATGACAGCAAATAAATGTCCACTTAGAAGTGTGTCCAGCAGGGGCCAGGTGCTGTGGCTCACGTCTGTAATCCCAGCACTTTGGGAGGCCAAAGTGGGCAGATACCTGAGGTCAGGAGTTCGAGACCAGCCTGGCCAACATGACGAAACCTCATCTTTACTAAAAATACAAAATTAGCCAGGTGTGGTGGTGCACGCCTGTAATCCCAGCTACTTGGGAGGCTGAGGCAGGAGAATCACTTGAACCCGGGAGGTGGAGATTGCAGTGAGCCAAGATTGTGCCACTGCACTCTAGCCTGGGTGACAAAAGCAAAACTCCATCTGAAAAAAAAAAAAAAAGTGCGTCCAGCAAAACTGTTACTGGTGGAAGATATCCAAGTTACCGTTGGTGAATCCGTTTGGATCTGCAGTAACCTCTTGCCTCCTCAGAAGAAAGAATTTGACTGAGGGGTATAAGGCAAAAGGAGAGACTGGGCGAAGTTCAGAGCACGAGTCAAAGTTTATTGAAAAGCTTTAGGGCCGGGCGTGGTGTCTCACGCCTGTAATCCCAGCACTTTGGGAAGCTGAGGCGGGCAGATCACTTGAGGTCAGGAGTTTGAGAACTCCCTGGCCAACATGTTGAAACCACGTCTCTACTAAAAACATAAAAATTAGCTGGGCCTGGTTGTGGGTGCCTGTAATCCCAGCTACTCGAGAGGCTGAGGCAGGAGAATTGCTTGAACCCAGGAGGCAGAGTTTGCAGCGGCCTGGGCAACACAGTGAGACTCCGTCTCAAACAAAACAAAACAAAAGAACTTTTAAAACAGTAAGGAAAGGAAGAAGAAGAAAAGTACAACGTGGAAGAAGGCCAAGCGGTTGACCTGAGAAACTGAGTGCACAGCTTGGCCTCTTGACTTGGGGTTTGATACCTTGGCATACGTCCAGGATCTTGAAAGTAAGCTGCGCCCCACTCCTGAGATCTTACTGAGCAGCTGCTGATCGCTTGCAGGTGTTTTCTATTAGGAGGCTGCCTTTCCCCGGTGCAGGCTGTGACCAATTACTTTACAGAAACAGTTAACAACCAACTGACCACCACCTGATGGTCACCCAACACTCCTTGTGTGTGTGTGTGTGTGTGTATGTGTGTGTGTGTGTGTGTATGTGTGTGTGTGTGTATGTATATGTGTGTGTGTGTGTGTATGTATATGTGTGTGTGTGTGTGTGTGTATGTATATGTGTGTGTGTGTGTGTATGTATATGTGTGTGTGTGTGTGTATGTGGGTGTGTGTGTGTATGTATATGTGTGTGTGTGTGTGTATGTGTGTGTGTGTGTGTATGTATATGTGTGTGTGTGTGTGTATGTGTGTGTGTGTGTATGTATATGTGTGTGTGTGTGTATGTGGGTGTGTGTGTGTATGTATTGTGTGTGTGTGTATGTTGTGGGTGTGTGTGGTATGTGTGTGTGTGTGTGTGTGTCTGTGTGTGTGTTGTATGTATTGTGTGTGTGTGTGTTGTAGTGTGTTTGTGTGTGTGTCTGTCTCTGTGTGTGTGGTGTGTGTCTTTGTGTGTGTGTGTTGTCTGTGGTGTGTTTGTCTGTGTGTGTTGTGTCTGTCTCTGTGTGTGTGTGTGGTCTGTGGGTGTGTGTGTCTGTCTCTGTGTGTTTGTGTGTTGTCTCTCTGTGTTTGTTTGTCTGTCTCTGTTGTGTGTGTTGTGTTTGTTTGGTTGTGTGTCTGTCTCTGTGTGTGTGTGTCTTGTGTGTGTGTGTTGTCTTGGTTGTGTCGTCTCTGTGTGTTTGTCTGTCTCTGTTGTTTGTGTCTGTTCTCTTGTGTGTGTTTGTGTGTTTCTGTGTGTGTGTGTGTGTCTGTGGTTTGTGTGTCTGTTCTCTGTGTGTGTCTTTCTCTGTGTTTTGTTGTGTCTGTCTATTTTTGTTTTTTTCTTATCTGTTTGTGTTGTGTGTGTATGTGTATGTGTGTGTGTGTGTGTGTGTGTATGTGTGTGTGTGTGTGTTGGGGGAAAGTCCTTTCCTGCCCTGCTCATACCTAACTAGTAACCCACTGTAATAAAACTACCATTCAAGAATGAAGACAAAAAGGAAAAAAAATACATTTAACCTATACAGGTAAATACAAGCTGAGAATGACCCAAAGAAACTCCCAAAGGATGTACTTCAAGAAGGAAAATGATTCCAGGTCAGCCTAAGATGCAAGAAGAAGGAATGGTGAGGTTAGAAAATGGTAAAAGTGGCCGGGCGCAGTGGCTTACGCCTGTAATCCCAGCACTTTGGGAGGCCGAGGTGGGTGGATCACGAGGTCAAGAGATCGAGACCATCCTGGCTAACACGGTGAAACCCCATCTCTACTAAAAATACAAAAAATTAGCCAGGCGTGGTGGTGCACACCTGTAATCCCAGCTACTTGGGAGGCTGAGGCAGGAGAATGGCGTGAACCCAGGAGGCGGAGCTTGCAGTGAGCCCAGATTTCGCCAGAGCGAGACTCTGCCTCAAAAAAAGAAAGAAAGAAAGAAAGAAAAAAATGGTAAAAGGCTGGGCACAATGGCTCACACCCATAATCTCAGCACTTTGGGGGACCAAGGTGGGACGAGACCATGAGTCCAGGAGTTCAAGACCAGCCTGGGCAACATGGTAAAACCTTGTCTCTACTAAAAATACAAAAATTAGCCAGGTGTGGTGGTGTGCACCTGTAGTTCAAGCTACTTGGGAGGCTGAGATGGGAGGATCACCTGAGCCCAAGGAAGTCAAGGCTGCAGTGAGCTGTGATTGTGTCACTGCACTCCAGCTTGGGTGACAGAATGAGACCTTGTCTCAAAAATAAATAAATTTAAAAATAGTAAGTGTAGCTAAAGCCAATCCAAAAATCATCTGTATAAAATAATAATTTTATTTGCGATGTTAAGAAGAAGGAATGGGCCGGGCGCGGTGGCTCAAGCCTGTAATCCCAGCACTTTGGGAGGCCGAGACGGGCGGATCACGAGGTCAGGAGATTGAGACCATCCTGGCTAACACGGTGAAACCCCGTCTCTACTTAAAAAAAAAAATACAAAAAACTAGCCGGGCGAGGTGGCGGGTGCCTGTAGTCCCAGCTACTCGGGAGGCTGAGGCAGGAGAATGGCGTGAACCCAGGAGGCGGAGCTTGCAGTAAGCCGAGATCGCATCACTGTACTCCAGCCTGGGCGACAGAGCAAGACTCCGTCTCAAAAAAAAAAAAAAAAAAAAAAAAGAAGAAGGAATGTGAAATGTTGGAGAATAATAGTGTATAAATAAAGAAGAGTAAGATTGGAGCTAGTGTCCTAAAGTGTTAGCTAGCATTTGTGGGGAGGGGTAAGGAGGGTGTTAAGATATGGTTTAATATGAGATATTATTAGTTAACTGCATGTGGTAAAACTTCAAGGGTTTAATTGCCTTTAGCTTAAAATAAAAAGCAACTTCAAGGGCAGTAGAGAGAAAAATGTAGGACAGATAAAACAAATAAAGCTCAAAGAAAAAGAAACAAAAAGTGGAACTAATAGAAATCCAAAAGTAAGATAATACAAACGTACCCAAATACATCCATAATTATAATAAATATAAATAGACTAAATGGATCAGTTAAAAGGCAAGAGACATTAAGATTGAATGCAAAAACAAAACCCAGGTATATGCCATTTATAAGAAACACAGCTCAAGTAAAAGGACATGGAAAGGTTGAAAGTAAAAAGATGAATCAAGGCTGGGTGTAGTGGCTCACACCTATAATCCCAACACTTTGGGAGGCTGAGGAAGGAGGATTGCTTGAGTCCAGGCATTCACGACCAGCCTGGGCAACACAGTGAGACCTCATTTCTAAAAAAACCAAAAAAATTTGAAAATCAGCGACGCATAGTGGTATGTGCCTGTAGTCCCAGCTACTTTGGAGGCTGAGGCAGGAGGATAACTTGAGCCCTGGAAGTGAAGGCTGCAATGAGCTGTGATCCTACTACTGCACTCCAGCCTGGGCAACACAGTAAGACTGTCTCAAAAAAAGAAGAAAACAAAAATGAATCAAGATATGTGAAGGAAAAAATAAACAAACGATAACCTGTATAGCAATTTTGATATAAAACAAATTATGTTTTAAAGCACAATGCACTAATAGAGAAGGTCACAACATAATGATAAAGTGTTCAATTCACCAAGAAGGTATAATAAAGTAGCCTTAAAAGGTATAAGGCAAAAATTGGGCCGGGCACAGTGGCTCACACCTGTAATCCCAGCACTTTGGGAGGCTGAGGTGGGTAGATCACCAGGTCAGGTGATCGAGACCATCCTGGCTAAATGGTGAAACGCTGTCTCTACTAAAAATACAAAAAATTAGCTGGGCGTGGTGGCACGTGCCTGTAGTCCCAGCTACTCAGGAGGCTGAGACAGGAAAATGGTGTGAACCCGGGAGGTGGAGGTTGCAGTGAGCCGAGATCGTGCCATTGTACTCCAGCCTGGGCAACAGAGTGAGACTCTGTCTCAAAAAAAAAAAAAAAAAAAAAAAAAAAGTATAAGGCAAAAATTGAAAAAAGTTTTTCAAGCTCAAAATAATTGGAGAGTTATGCCATATCCATGGATTGGAAGACTCAATATTGTTAAGATGAGAGGATTCTCTAAACTGGGGAGATTCAATGAAATCCCAAGCAAAATCACAACAGACTTTTTTTCCCACAAAGGCGCAAAGGCAATTGAATGGAGGTAAAGGATAATCTTTTCAAAAAATGATGCTGGAACAAATAAGCATCTATATGCAAAAAATATGAACCTCGACCCATATCTCATACCATGGACAAAAATTAACTAAGTGAATCATAGATCTAAACATAAAGTACAAAGCTATAATACCTCTAGAAGAAAACATAGGCAAAAATCACTGTGACCGTGGTTAGACAAACATATCTTAGGACACAAAACAGGCAAAAATAGATAAACTAGACCTCATTCATAGAGAAACCATACCTATTTATCAAAAATAGATAAACTAGACCTCACCTCTGCTCTTCAGAAGACACTCTTAAGGAGAAATAAAAGGAAAAACTAGAAGAAAAACTTTGCAGAAATACATAGCTGACAAGGGACTTATATCCAGAATATATAAGAACTCACATGCTGGGTGTGGTGGCTCACACCAGTAATCCCAGCACTTTGGGAGGCCGAGGTGGGCAGATCACCTGAGGTCAGGGGTTCCAGAGCAGCCTGGCAAACATGGTGAAATCCCATCTCTACTAAAAATGCAAAACTTAGCCAGGTGTGGTGGTACATGCCAGTAATCCCAGTTCCTTGGGAGGCTGAGGAAGGAGAATAGCTTGAACCCAGGAGGCGGAGGTTGCAGTGTGCCGGATCCCACTGTACTCCAGCCTGGGCAACAAGAGTGAAATGCTGTCTCAAACAATAAAAGGAAAAAAGAACTCTTACATCTAAAAAAAAAATCAAATAAAAGATGGACAAAAGGTTTGAACAGACATTTCACCAGTGAAGGGATATGGATGGAAAAGAAGCACATGAAAAGATACTCAACATCTTTAATGATAAAGGAGATGCAAATTAAAACCACAATGAGAATATGCTACACATCTATTAGTAAACTACATAAAAAACAAACGCAAAACCCCAGATTGTCTATGCCAAGTGCTAACCGGGGTACAAAGCAGCTGGCACTGTCATATACTGCTAGTGGAAATACACATGGTACAGTCACTTCGGAAAACAGATTGACAGTTTCTCACAGGTTAAATATACACCGACTTTATGCTCTAGCAATCCCACTCCTAGATATTTATCCAAACAAATAAAAACACATGTCTGCACTGATACCTGTATGCAAACGTTTAAAGCATAGCAGCTCTACTGAGACATAATTCATATACCATAAAGCTAACCCTTTGAAGTTTTCCGTGTAGTGGTTGCGGTTGTAAAACCGTTACCACTACCTAATTTTGGAACTTTTTCATCATGCCAGAGAAAGACCTCATACTCATTAGCAGTAACTCCCCACTTCTCTCTCCTCCCAGACCCTGGCCAACTATTTATCTACTTTCTGTCTCTACGAATTTACCTATTCTGGACATTAATTATTCAATATAAATGAAATAACATATATCACAAGTAGAATCTTTTGTTTGGAGATTTTTTTCTTAACTTAGCATGATATTTTCAAGGTTCATCCATGTTGTAGAACGTATCAGAATTTCATTCTGTTTTCTGGCTGAATAATATTCCACCATGAATATACCACATTTTGTTTAACAATTCATCTTTTTTTTTTTTTTTTTTCTTTTTGAGACAGAGTCTTGCTCTGCTGCCCAGACTGGAGTGCAGTGATGCAAACATGGTTCACTGTAGCCTCGACTTCTTGGGCTCAAGTGATTCTTCCACTTTAGCCTCCCAAGTAGCTGGGACTACAGGCACATGCCACCACGCCCAGCTAAATCTTTTATTTTTTGTAATGATGGGGTTTTACCATGTTGCCCAGGCTCGTCTCAAACTCCTGGCCTCAAGGGATCCCTCTGCCTTGGTGGCCCAAAGTGCTGGGATTACGGGTGTGAGCCACCAAATCCAACTGGGACTTTTTTTTTTTTTTTGAGATAGAGTCTTGTTCTATCCCCTAAGCTGGAGAACAGTAACACAACCTTGGCTCACTGCACCCTCTGCCTCCCAGGTTCATGGGATTCTCCTGCCTCAGCCTCCCCAAGTAGCTGGGACTACAGGCGTGCGCTACCATGACTGGCTAATTTTTGTGTTTTTGGTAGAGACGAGTTTTGCCATCTTGGCCATTCCAGTCCTGAACTCCTGACCTCAGGTGATCCGCCCGCCTCAGCCTCCCAAAGTGCTGGGATTACAGGCGTGAGCCACTGCACCTGGCGGAGACTTTTTAAGCTATTAAAAATATAATATATTCTGAGAGTGGTGGTGATTGCGTAACTGTATATATAAAAACTCACAGAACTGCTCA
Organism: Rhinopithecus roxellana; assembly: GCF_007565055.1. Lineage (NCBI taxonomy): Eukaryota > Metazoa > Chordata > Mammalia > Primates > Cercopithecidae > Rhinopithecus > Rhinopithecus roxellana. The sequence goes on along the minus strand of NC_044568.1, from coordinate 41,915,975 downwards.
TTTAAAAAGTAAATTGTATTGTGTTTAAATTTACTCCAATAAACTTGACTTCTAAAAGTTGATAGAAGCCAGGCGCAGTGGCTCACGCCTGTAATCTCAGCACTTTGGGAGGCCGAGGTGGGGCAGATCACAGGGTCAGGAGTTTGAGACCAGCCTGACCAATGTGGTGAAACCCTGTCTCTACTAAAAATACAAAAATTAGCTCGGTGTGGTGGCACATGCCTGTAGTTCCAGTTACTTGGGAGGCCAACGCAGGAGAATTGCTTGAACCTGGGAGGGAGAGAGGTTGCAGTGTGCTGAGACTGCGCCTTTGCGCTCCAGCCTGGGTGACAGAGTGAGACTCCATCTAGAAAAAAAAAAAAAAAAAAAAAATGGATAGAATAGGGAGACACTGACAAATGTACCACCAATGTGGCATATTTAAAATGCTTCTCTTAATTATTGATAGCAAAGCCGAAAAAAATACCAAAGATTTGAACAACAAGATTAAACTTGATCTAATGGACAGTGATTCAATCCCACCTTCCACAGTTAGGCGCTCTCCCAAGCAATCATGGACCATTTACAAAAATTGATTGTATGCCAGATTAGAAAGCAAGTTCCAAAACATTTCAAAGAAGAGGTACAGGTTGATTTTCCCTTACCCATAATGCTTGGGATCAGAAGTGCTTAGGATTTGGGTTTTTTTTTTTTTTTTTTCTTATTTGGAATATTTGCATTGTATACTTACTGGTTCAGCATCCCTAACCTGAAAATTTGAAATCCAGAATAGTCCAATGAGCTTTTCTTTTCTTTTCTTTTCTTTTCCTTCCTTCCTTCCTTCCTTCCTTCCTGCCTTCCTTCCTTCCTTCCTTCCTCCCTCCTTCCTTCCTTCTTTCTTCTCTCCTTCCCTTCCTTCCTTCCTTCCTTCCTTCCTTCCTTCCTTCCTTCCTTCCTTCCTTCCTTCCTTCCTTCCTCCCTCCCTCCCTCCCTCCCTCCCTCCTTCCTTCCTTCCTTCCTTCCTTCCTTCCTTCCTTCCTTCCTTCCTTCCTTCCTTCCTTCTCTCCTTCCCTCCCTCCCTCCCTCCTTCCTTTCCTTCCTCCTTCCTTCCTTCCTTCCTTCCTTCCTTCCTTCCTTCCTTCCTTCCTTCCTTCCTTCCTTCCTTCCTTCCTTCCTTCCTTCCTTCCTTCCTTCCTTCTCTCTCCTCTCTCTCTCTCTCTCTTTCTTTCTTTCTTTCTTTCTTTCTTTCTTTCTTTCTTTCTTTCCTTCCTTCCTTTCTTTCTCTCTTTCTTTTCTCTCTCTCTCTCCCCTCCTTCTACCCCCCCCTCTCTCTGTTTCTTTTTTTTTGGGACAGAGTCTTGCTGTGTTGGCCAGGGTGGAGTACAGTGGCACTATCATAGCTCACCGGGTATACTGGGCTCAAGGGATCCTCCTACTTCATTCTCCTAAGTAACTGGGACTACAGGTGTGCACCACCACACCTGGCTAATTTTTAAAATTTTGCAGAGACAGGGTCTCACTATGTTGTCCAGGTTGGTTTCGAACTCCTGGGCTCAAGTGATCCTCTCACCTCAGCATCCCAAAGTGCTGGGATTAACGGCATAAGGTACTGTGTCCAGCCCCAATGAGCATTTGAGTGTCATGTCTGTGATTTAAAAGTTTTTTATTTTGGGCCAGGTGTGGTGGCTCACGCCTGTAATCACGGCGCTTTGGGAGGCTGAGGTGGGCACATCACTTGAGGTCAGGAGTTCGAGATTAGCCTAGTCAACATGGCAAAACCCTGTTTCTACTAAAAATAGAAAAATTAGCCTGGCATGGTGGTGCACACCTGTGGTCCCAGCTACTCGGGAGGCTGAGGCAGGAGAATCGCTTGAACCCAGGAGGCAGAGGTTGCCGTGAGCCGAGACTGTGCCACTGCACTCCAGCCTGGGCAACAGCGTAGGACCCTGTCTTAAAACAACAACAACAAGAAACACAACAAACAAAAAAAAATAAAAGTTTTAAATTTTTGAGCATTTTGGATTTTGGATTTTCAGATTAGGGATACTCAACCTGTATTTGATAGAGGACATTCTTAGATCATAATGCAATGAAGTTAGAGGGTAATAACAAAAATACAATTTAAAAAATCCCCATATATTTAGGAATTTGTCACAGGGATCAACAAACTGACCAAAGAAACAGGGAAGAAAGCCTAGAAACAGATGCAGGCAGATGTGGAGCTCTGACCTCTGTCAGTGGGAACATGTCAGATCAGTGTGCAAGAGCGACTATTCATTATTCAGAGTGGGTAAAATTGGTTGTTCACGTGAGGGGAAAGTGCAGTTGGATCGCTACCTTATAGCATAACCAAGATGCAGTTCTAAATGGATTAATAATAGAGGTACAACTTTAACACTGTTTGGAGAAAACATAAGTTAATATCTTTCTGCCTTCAGGGAAAGAATTCTTAAATAAAATACACCAAAAAGCATTAACTGTGATACAATAATTGATACAATTAAAAAATAACAATTTTGTTTCCCCAAAGATACCATTAAGCAAGTGAAAACACAAGCTAAATCTGCGAGAGACATATACACATATACATGTATGATCAGGATTGGTATCAAAAACCCCTATGGACTAGCAAGAAAAGGATAAATGGGCAGAAAAACACATGAACCAGCATTTCACCAAAGATGAAACAGCTATGGCCAAAAAAATATGATGAGATGCTTAAGCCCACTGGCGATCAGGCACGTGGGAATCAAGACCACAACGAGACATCATCTTCCACACGTTTGATTGGTAAACATTATGATGTCTGACACTGCTCAGTGTTGGTGAGGACGTGGATCAACAGGAACTCTCAAAATTGTTGGTGAGAGTGTAATTAGTTCAAGCACTTTGGAAAAGCAGTTAGGCATTTCTCTTTGTATAGAGCAGGGGTCCCTGGCCGCCAGGCCATGAACTGGCTGGGGAGGAATCATGATCACTTGAGCTCCGCCTCCTGTCAGATCAGTGGCAGCGTCAGACTCTCATAGGACTGAGAACCCTATTGTGAACTGTGCATGCAAGGAATCTAGATTGTGCGCTCCTTATGAGAATCTAATGCCTGATGATCTGACGTGGAACAGTTTCATCCTGAAACCATTCCCTGCTGTGCACCCCGAATCTGTGGAAAAATTGTCTTCCATGAAACCAGTCCCTGGTGCCCAAAAGGTTGGGGATCACTGGTATAGAGACACACTGGTACACCTATGCTCTGGCAAATCTACCTCCCTACTATATCTAAGGGGAAGCCTTGCAGTGCTCCTAGAGACACACCTGAGAATGTTCGTAGCAGCGTTGTTAGTAATCACAGAAATAGCCCAACTTCCCCTTGATAGGAGAGTGGCCTTGTGGTATCATCACAGAACAGAACATTCTAAACCTCTAAAACGAATGGACCACAGCTATCAGCCACAGCGTGGGCGAAGCTAAGACACATAGGTGCTGATTAAAAAAAAAAAAAGTTCCAGAGACTACAGTTTCATAACTTTAAAATTTTTACTTAATTATTTTACTTTTTTTTTTTTTTTTTTGAGACAGAGTCTTACTCTGTTGCCCAGGCTGGATTCCAGATTCCAGTGGTGTGACCTCGGCTCATTGCAACCTCCACCTCCTGGGTTCAAGCAATTCTCCTGCCTCAGTTTCCCAAATAGCTGGGACTACAGGTGCACACCACCATGCTCAGCTAATTTTTGTATTTTTAGTAGAGATGGGATTTCACCATGTTGGCCATGTGATCCTCCCACCTCAGCCTCTGGAGTAGCTGGGATTACAAGCACACCACCACACCCAGTTATTTTTATTTTTTATTTTTTGTAGAGACGGGGGTCTCACTATGTTGCCCAGGCTGAGATTACAGGCATGTAATCTTGGTGGATATGCCTTTTTTTTTTTTTTTTTTTCTGGAGACAGTGTCTTGCTCTGTCACCCAGACTGGAGCACAGGGGTGCAATCTCAGCTCACTGCAACCTCTGTATTCCAGGCTCAGGCAATTCTCCTGCCTCAGCCTCCCAAGTAGCTGCAGTTATAGGTGTGTGCCACCATACCTGGCTAATTTTTTGTATTTTTAGTAGAGATTGATTTTCATCATGTTAGCCAGGCTGGTCTCAAACTCCTGGCCTCAAGTTGATCTGCCTACCTCGGCCTCCCAAAGTGCTGGGATTACAGGCATGAGCCACCCGCCCAGCCCATACCTTTTAAATAATGGTTTAATGCCAAGAAAAAGTAAGTAATACGTATCTAAACACTTACACTGCACTGAACTTTACAGACAGAGCTGTAAAGGGTACATACAAAATTCAGGATGCCTCTGGGGTTGGAGAGGGGAGGTAGGGAAGGGTAGGGGAGACTCAGAAATTTAGATTTTATTTGCAGGCGAAGGAGGGGCACTGTTTTCTAAGAAGAGTGATGATACCACCGTATTATTGAAAAATGATGAAAGAGAGCGTGGGGGAAACTGCTGTCTTCCATATTCAGGCTTTTTCTTCTCTGAGCCCATTTCCTCCCTAGCAATGATGAGAGGAAAACACTCCCGGTGAGTCAGATGCTCCCTAAATATGGCTGCCTGTTGAATGTTGACACCAGCCATGTGTTTAGTGTCATCCTGGGAACACGCATGAGGAGCTGAAGCACAGACAGGTTAAGTGGCTCGCCCAGGGTCACACAGGTACTCAGCGCTGGAGCTGAGATCACACCAGGCTCTGCTTCCCCACCAGAACCGTGAGAGGTTAGGAGTGACCCTACTGGACAGGGATATCTGAGGTGGGAGGGGCTGTGTGTGTGCTCATGCTGAGGCTGGCATGCTGAGAACATCAACCTCAATTTTCCTCCCCACAGGGTCCGGCGGGGAGGCAGGGAGCAAGGTCGTTAAGGATGGTCAGGGTGAGGGGGTGAGGGGGGGATTCCCTGACAGCCTGGGTTCTGCCCCTCACTCGCTACAGGCCCACGCAAGCCTCTTGGCCTCTCTGAGGTTCTGTATTCTCACCTGTCAAATGCGGGTTGTCCTGGGTGTTACTTCAAGGGCTGATGAGAAAGGTGTGAGTGGCCTGGCTCACTGCCTGGCGTGACAAGCAATGCATAAATTTATGCTGTATGAGTCACCTGTCCACGGTGGCCCCAGCAGCTCTCTCTAGCAGGGCTTGGCCAAGACTAGGCCCTTCAGAGTGCCAGCAAAGTCCTGGTTTGGTGCCTAGCACACTATAGATGTAGCAAACTGTGTCCAAGAGTGTTTTGATGGGAACCTGCCTGGATGACAGAAGATCAGAGTGTTCTGGAAGGTCCCACCCTTCCCAGCTTCCCACAGCCCCTACGGCCCCCAGCAGCCAAGCCAGGCTCTGGGGTGATCATTCCCATAGCAACCACCAGGGGTCAGGCTGGCCACTTCTGCCTTCTTCCCTCATCCCAGCACCTGTGGGTGGCGATGACATCCCTGCCATCTATGAAGAGGAGCATTTCCAACAAGAGCAGGTTTGAGGCCCTGGCTTGACTTTCCCAGTCCTGTTAAAGAAGAACATTGGTAAGTGTGTCCATCCATCTGTTGGACTGTCTGTTGTTCTAACCCATCCATTTATACTTCTGTCCATTCATCCATTTATCTGTTCATTCTTTTGTCTGCCCATCCATCCATTATCCCTTTGTCTTCTATTTCCTCAGCTATCCATTCATCTCTTCCCTCATCCAGCCATTCATCTGACTATCTATCTGTCCATTGTCCTCCACCCGTCATCCATCCATCCTTCCTCCTTCATCCACTCATCTGTCCATCTGTCCATTCTAATGTCTGTGCATCCATCTGTCCATCCATCCATCCATCCATCCATCCATCCATCCATCCATCCATCCTTCTTTCCTCCTTCATCCGCTCATCTGTCCATCTGTCCATTCTAATGTCTGTGGGTTTACCTCTCCATCCATCCATCCATCCATCCATCCATCCATCCATCCATCCAACGTTCAAACACCTGTCCATCTACCCTCTGCCTATCCAACATGCAGTGAGACCTTCTGTTGAGCCAGGACTTGCTCAGCTCCAGGGTACCCTATGAAGGAAGGAGACCTGGTTCCCGCTTCTGCCACTTCACTCCCCCACCTTTGGCTCACCATTTGCTGGGGCCTGGGGAGGTATTAGGCAGTGTTAACATAGTGAGATGTGTGTGGTCAAGCTTGGGAGTGCAAAAATGTCATAGTTCTTTATTATTTTTTACATCACATTAGACTCCAAGGCCTTCCATCCCCTGCATGGGTAGGAAATTCAATTTGTCCTTTGTGGAGAAGGCCCTTGGGTTAAACAAAAATCTGAGTGGCTTAGGTTGCTTGCTCCTGGAAGGAAAACGAGGAAAGGGCCTGGGGTTAGACCTGGGTGGTCTCATCGTGGTTCTCTGCACCCTCCAGGCTTGGTCCAGGGAAAGCTTTGCTGAGGCTGAGAAGCCTCCTTCTCAGAAGCACCCCAGACCTGCTTTCAGGCTGTGCCTGGCACAGTGGGAGTCTCTGGTCTCAGACAGGCCCTGCATTTGTTCCCTTACCCAGGAACCCAGGCTGCAGGAACACAGACCTCTCTGGAGTGCCTGGAGCCTCTGGGCTAGGCTGCTTCCTCTAGCGGGTTTAGAGTAGGGAAAGAGGCGTCAGGTGGTGCAGGGCAGGAGGGTTTCCTATGGAAGGTGACTTCTACACCAAGACCACAGTGTTGAATAGGGTTAGGCAGGAGAAAAGGGAGGGGAAGTGGCACAGGCTTGGGGTTGGGGGTGACTGGGTGAGAGAGAGAATGCAGGAGAGTGGGCTTGGTGAGCAGAGTGGTGGTGGGAGGAGCCAGAGAGAAACTAGAAAAATAAGGAAGGGCCAATTATGGCGCTCGGGAAGTAAGGAGATACTGAAGGTCTTTGACCAGGGGAGTTCCTGATCCAAGTGGTGTTTCAAAAAGATCACTGTGGCAGTGGGTGGAGACAGGTTGGAGTGGCATCCAGGGAGGAGTAGCTGTCCTGGATTGTCCTTGAGCATCAGCAGCAGATGATGGTGAGCCACCCCACCTGGGTCATGCTGCCAGCAGGAATGAAGGGAGGGGTGAGGCTCTGGGAGGTGTTGGGAGGTAGAACCCACACTGCAGGTCAGGTGAGGATGGGGCATCATCAAGGCTGACGTCTTGGACTCTTGTGTAGTTGGGGTGGCCTGTCTGTAACTAAGGTGGAGAACCCAAGGGAGGGAAGAGAATTGGTGATGTGTGTGGGTCGGTTTGATTGATAGATTGATGGATTTTCAGAGACAGGGTCTACTCTGTTGCCTAGGCTGGAATGTAGTGGCACAATCAGAGCTCACTGCAGCCTCAAACTCCTTGGCTCAAGTGATGCTCCCATCTCAGCCTCCTGAGTAGCTGCAACTACCAGTGTGCACCACAATGCCCAGCTATTTTTAAATTTTTCTGTAGAGATGGGGGTCTTGCTTCCTTGCCTAGGCTGGTCTTGAACTCCTGGCTTCAAGTGACCCTACTGCCGCAGCCTTCCAAAGCATAAGGATTATATATGTGAACCACCATGCCTGGCCTAGTTATTTATTTTTAAGCATTAAAAAATGGTGAACTATGGAGAATACACAGGATATACCAATAGTTTAACAAAAATGATAAGGCAAATCCCTGTGTAACTACAACCCTGGTAAAGACAGAGAACATTGCCACCACCCCAGAAACCCCCATCCCCAATCCTCCATCACAACCTCACTGTGCTGGAGAGGGAAACATTATCCCAACACTTAGAGGAATCTCTCTCTCACTTTTATTTATGGTTTTACCACCTGTACAGTTTTAAACAATACAGTTTTAGCTCTTTAGTTTTAGTTTTGAAACAATACAGTTTTAGTTTTGCTTATTTTGGAAGATTACATGAATGAAACCCACCTTCCTTTACTCAACGTTATATTTGTAAGATTCATCTGCATTGCTGTATGTAGAAGTAGTTCATTGCTGTTCATTGCTGTATACTATTCCAATATGTGAACATACTCTGATTTATTAATCCATTCATTTCCTGATGGATGTTGGGATGTTTGCAGGTTAAAACTGTTATGAACAATGCTACTATAAGCATTCTTATAGGTGAGTAGGTACAAATATGCGTGTACTTCTGCAGGCTCTGTATCTGGAAGTGGACTGTCTGAACCACAGGTCATGAGCATCTTCAATGTTACTAGATAATACCTGCTTTCTAAAGTGGTTGAACAAATTTACAGCCCCACCTAGCCATCCTCTGCCCCCTCCTAAGTGCTCCACAGAGCCACACTCTGTATGGCTAATTTGGGGGAAATCTCATGGGTGTGTCGTGATGGCTCATTGTTATTTTAAATTGTATTTCCATGGCATGTATTTATTGGCCAGTTGGATTTCCTCTTTTTTTTTTTTTTTTTTTTTGAGACGGAGTCTCACTCTGTCGCCCAGGCTGGAGTGCAGTGGCCAGATCTCAGCTCACTGCAAGCTCTGCCTCCCGGGTTCACGCCATTCTCCTGCCTCAGCCTCCCGAGTAGCTGGGACTACAGGCGCCCGCCACCTCGCCCGGCTAGTTTTTTCTATTTTTTAGTGGAGACGGGGTTTCACAGTGTTAGCCAGGATGGTCTCGATCTCCTGACCTCGTGATCCGCCCGTCTCGGCCTCCCAAAGTGCTGGGATTACAGGCTTGAGCCACCGCGCCCGGCCAGGATTTCCTCTTTTGAAGTGCCTATTCAAATGCTTTTCCAGCTTCTTATTGGGTCATTTGGCTCTATAGCAGACACATCTGGGGCCAGCATCACTCTGATTTCAGCCTCCATGTCATGGAGCCTCCCACTGCCAGAAAGTCAGTCTTTCCACATTCTACCCCAGGGACTCCTCCAACCATGTGGGAAAGCCTGGAATGGTGGAGAAATGCTCCAGCCTCCTGACCTTCGTGGAAACAACCCTGGAACTCTCAGGGGCCTTGGAGGTCCCAAAGGAACCCAGTCTTCAGTACCTATAGCAGTGACCTCGACAATGCCTGTGAACTGGGTTTCTACCTCCCTCCCCCACCAACTCCTGCTCCTGGCATGACCTTCTAGATATACTGCCTGCACCCAAGTCCTTGTCTCAGGCTCACTCTTCATTTCTTCCTTGTCCATTTGTAGGAGGTATTTATGTATTCCGGATAGTACTCCTTTGTCAGTTATATTATTGTCAATATATTCTCCCATTCTATGAATTTTCTTTTTCACTTTTTTTCCCTGCTGTCTTTTGACAAACAGACATTCTTTAGTTTAATATATTCTAATTGATTAAACTCTTACTTCTGGTTAGTTTATGTTATGGCCTGGAAGTTTAATAGCTTTTCACCCATAGATCTTTAATTGATTTTGGTGACTGGTACGTGCTAGGGTCAAATTTCATTTTTTTCCCATAGGGATACCCAACTGTTCTAGCACCATTTATTGAAAAGTCAACTCTTCCTTCAATGTTTAGAAATGTCACCTCTGTCATAAACCAGGCAGCCACATATGTATTAGACTACTGGTGAGTGCCCTAACTTGTATATTTCTGCATGTCTTAAATTATTTCTCATTTCAGTTTTAGAATTTTATCTGGGTTTTGCACATTTCCATTTAGATTTATTTCTCAGTACTTGATATATTTGAAGTATTATAAATGATGGTCATATTAGTTATGGCCATGTAACAAATCACTCCAACACTCAGTGGCTAAAACAACAAATATTTATCTCCCCATTTTTGTGTGCCAGGAATCCAGAGGTGGCCTAGCTGAGTGGCTCTGGCTCACGGTCTTTTATGAGGCTTCAGTCAAGTTGGAGGACAGGGCTGAGGTCTCATCTAAGGGCCTGACTGTGGAGGTGATCCACAGGGCTGCCTCGTGACATGGCAGCTAGCTTCACACAGAGCAAGTGATCTGAGAGAAAGAGATAGTACGAGAGAGAGAGAGAGAGAGAGAGAGAGAGAGAGAGAATCCAAGATGGAAGCCACACTCTTTACAACTTAATATCAGAAGGGACATCCCATGATTTCTGCCATATTCTATCATTAGAAGTTAGTCACTAAATCCAGCCCATACAAGAAGATGAGATTACACAAAGGAGTGAATACCAGGAAGTAGGGTTCACTGGGAGACTGCTTTAGAGGCTGCCTATTGCAGTGATTTTTAAAAATTTTCATTTCCTAATTCTTACGGCTGCTATATAGTATTACATAATTATTATTATTTTTGAGATACAGTCTCACTCTGTTGCCCAGGCTGGAGTGCAGTGGTGCCATCTTGGCTCACTGCAACCTCTGCCTCCCAGGTTCAAGTGATTCTTGTGCCTCAGCCTCCCAAGTAGTTGGGAGTACAGGCACATGCCACCTTGCTCAGCTAATTTTTGTATTTTTAGTAGAGATGCCGTTTCACCATGCTGGCCAGGCTGGTCTCAAACTCCTGGCTTCAAGTGATCCACCGGCCTCAGCCTCCCAAAGTGCTGAGATTGCAGATATAAGCAACTATGTCTGGCCTCATAATGATGTTTTAATATTGATTTTTGTATTCAGCAACCTTGCTAAACTCTCTTGTTGAATCTAATAGTTTATCTGTGGATTGCTTTGCATTTTTCATGTACTTATCATATTATCCATGAATGATAAAGTTCATTTTTATCTTTCCAATCCTTGTACGTTTTATTTTATGTTATTTCTTTTCCTTGGTACACAGGCCAGGTCTTACAGAACAAGAGTTTAACAGCTGTGGTAATGGTGAGCTTCCTTATCTTGTTACCAATCTCCAAGGAAAAGTTTTTAACAGTTTCATCTGAAAGTATACTATCTGCTGTAGGGTTTCATATACCTGTATATTTAATCAGATATTATCAGATTTAGGGAGTTCCCTTCTGTTTCCAGCTTGCTAAGGGTTTTCGTCTGTTTTAAAATCATGAATGAATGTTGAATTTTGTCAAACATCTCTTTGCATATATTGCGATCATTATTAGAATTTTGATCTTTTAATGTCGTGAATTACATTAATGTTTTTGGCAATGTAAAAAAAATGTTGCATTTGTTAAACCTCATGTTGTCCTTTTATATATTACTGGATTTAGTTTACTAATTTTTTAAAAGAATTTTTGCATCGATGTTCTTGAGAAAGAGTAGCCTGTAATTTTTCTTTCTCATACTGTCTCGTTGGGTTTTGGTGTCAAGAGTATGCCAGCCTCATAAAACGAGTTTGAGTTTTCATAAGAGTTTGGGGCCAGTTGGAATTATTATTTATTCCTAGAATGTTTGGTATAACTTGCCAGTGGAACTGTCTGGTCTTAAGTTTTCACTGTGGGAAGATTTTTGAGTATAAATACAAATCCTAGAATGTCTAGGACTGCTCAGAATTTCTATTTCTACTTACATCAATTTTTATAAATTTTAAATTTATTGGCATAAAGTTGTTCATAATATTATCTTCTTATATAATTATGGTCATAATAATGTTCTCCTTTTTCTACCTGACATAGGTTATTTATGCTTTTTTTTCCTAGGGTCTTCGTTATTTCTCCAGAGGTTTGCCAATTTTGTTAGTCTCTTCAAAGAGCCAATTTTGATTTTTGTTCATTTTCTTAATTGTATGCTTACTATTTTATTAACTTGTGCTTTGGTCTTTCCTATACTTTTTGGGTTGAATTTACGATTCTTTTTCTAAGCTCTTTGAAATGGATGCTTAATTCATTAATTTTAAGTCTTTATTCTTTTCTAATATATGCTCTATATTTTCTTGTAAGTATTAACTTTAGAAACATTTCCTACCAGCTTTGATATATATATTTTCATTATTATTCACCTCAAAATGCTTTTAGTTTTTCATTGTAACTTCTCTGTGATATATTATAAAGAAGTATGTCTTTAAATTTTCCACATTATGGGGATTTTCTAGTTATTTTTTATCGATTTTAGCTTAATTATATTGTGGTCAGAGCAACATTACATAAATGGTTAAAATTCCTAGAAATTTATCAAGATTTGTTTTAGGCTTAGAATATGAGCCAAATTTATAAACGTTCTGCTTGACACATGTATCTTACAACAATTGTGTGCAGTGTTATACACATGCTCATTAAGTCAAGTTTATTAACAGAGTTCTTCAAATCTTTTATACTCTTTTGTCTTGTTTTTAAAATTAAATTGAAAAAGGTGTCTTTAACTCTTCTATTATGGCTGTTGATTTTTCCATAGTGTTATTAAGTTTTGCTTATATATTTTGAGCTTATGTTGTAGGCACAAATTTAATATTGTTATGTCTTCCTAGTAACGTTTGTTATCTTTACCTCTGGTTTTTGCCTTGAAGTTTATTTTGTCTTTCATGAATATAAATACATCTGCCTTTGTGTGTGTGTGTGTGTGTGTAATAAATTGTGTGTGTGTGTGTGTTAGATTCAGGGAGTACATGTGCTTGTTTCCTCCATGGATATTACGTGTGTAATGGTGCAGTTGGGCTTCTGGTATACCCATCACTCAAATATTGGACACTGTATTCCATCGGTAATTTTTCAACTTTCTCTTCATTAGTATTTTTACCTTATTACTTTAAACTTTATTCTTATGCTTTAAATGTATCTCTTCTTTTGTAAACACCATAATTTCCCCTCCCCCCATTCCAAATCCAGTCTGAAATTCTTTGCCTTTTAACTGGAGCATTTAGTTCATTTATATTTAATGTAAATGTATATGTAACTGTAAACATAGTGTATACTTTGTAAATGTTTAGAATTAAATCCATTCTGCTTATTCTGTTCTTTTTCTCTTCTTTCTGGACTTAAAAAATTATCTGCAAATATTTTATCATTTAATTTTGTCTCTTAGCTTGTTTGAAATGACATATTGCTTCTATTCCTTTAGTGCAGGGTTTAGAGACCTTTATTCTGTAAAGGGCCAGATAATATATATTTTAGGGTTTGTGGGCCACAGTCAGTGGCTTTTATTAGGGTCTGTGGGCCACAGTCAGATTTTTTATAGCCATTTAAAAATCTAGAAACCATCCTTAGCTTGCAGGCTATATAAAAACAGGCTGCAATCTGTATTTAGCCCATGGGCCATAGTGTGTAACTTCTTCTAGTGTTCACTCTAGAAATTATAACATGCACACTTAACTTATCAAAGCCTACAATTAATGAAAACCTCTACCCTTCTGGACAACACATTGATATTAGAATATTTTGAGTCTATTGGCTTCCTAACCCCAATTCCTATGTTATGTTGTCTGGTATTTACATTTTTTTCCAAACTCTACTAGATATGACCATTACTGGATTTTTTTGTTTGTTTGTTTGTTTGTTTTTTGAGACACAGTCTTGCCCTGTTGCCCAGGCTGGAGTGCAATGGCACGATCTCGGCTCATTGCAACCTCCAAGGTTCCAAGGTTCAAAGGATTCTCCTGCCTCAGCCTCCTGAGTAGCTGCGATTACAGGTGCGTGCCACCACGCCCAGCTAATTTTTTGTATCTTTAGTAGAGACGGGGTTTCACCATGTTGGCCAGGCTGGTCTCGATCTCTTGACCTCGTAATCCGCCCATCTAGGCCTCCCAAAGTGCTGGGATTATAGGCATGAGCCACCACGCCCAGCCGATCAGTACTGTTTTATGCAGTCAATGTTTGTGCACATTTGTCTGCATATTTACCGCTTTCTCTGCTCCCTATTCTTTTTGTGACCTCTGACCTTCTATCTGGATCGGGTCCCTTCCAACTCAAGTACCTGTGTTAGAATTTTCTTTAGTGAAGGTTTGCTGGTGGCGAACTTTCTCAGTTTTTATTTGCCAGAAAGTGTCTGTATTTTGCCTTCATTATAGAAAGCAGGATTCCCAGGATTCTAGTCCCAGCTCTGCCATCATAGCTGCTGTGTGACTGTAGCCTAGTCCTGTCTTTTTGGAACTCAGGTTCCCCAGGGGTGAACCAAGAGGAAGGGCTAATCATCTCCCCTCCTGCCACCAGCTCATGTGACCAAGTCCCAGTGTTGTGTCTGTACTGGGAAGTTTGTTATCAGAGTTGCTGAAGTTACTCAAGGCCCCTGAAGAGCTGGGTGATAGAGAGTGAGCTGATGAGATGAAGCTGCCTCCCCAGAAGCCACAGTCTTCAGAATCTACTGCCTCTAAAGTTACCACAGCCATAGCACCTAGGTAGGTGTTACCCAGTATCTGGCTTGGGCCAGCAGTTTCTCACAGGGATGGATGAATAATTCTGGGTGAGAACTTGCTGCTCCCCTTGGGCTGGACAAACTCAAGAAGGCAGTCTTCCCTTTCTGGGCCTCCAGGCCCACCTGAGAACTGCCTTCCCTGAGCCCAGGCAGGACACCTGGGTTCCAGCCTGTAACTCTATACCTCAAACCAGTCCCTGCCCTTCTCTGGGCTCCAGTCCTCCCCACCCCCTCAGTGAAATGGGGTAAGGCACAGTTGAGATAAGTCTGAAGAGCCCCTCCTGCCCTGCTCATCAGGCAAAGGTATGACGGTCCCTCCTAGTGTGTGGCCCTGATCTCCGTCTGCTCCCGCGGGGGAAGGGGCAGTGCTGAGTGTGGGCACTGGGGCAAGGACCTGACCACCGAGCACTCCTCACCTGTGCCTGCAGGTGGCAGCAGCACTCACCTGGCAGACCCCGCGGGATTGCAGGAGCTAATTTGCACAGGGCTTGGGAAAGGGTCAGCTCAATCATGCAAAAAGTAATTCCCAGCCCACCGATGCACGCTTCCTGCCTCTGCCAGGCCCTTGCAGGCCCCTTGCCTCCACCCTCAGAGGAAGCCAGAACTGGGAGAGGCCTTGGCCAAGGCGTTCTGGAGTAGTTGCTGCAGGCCCTCTGTGGCCAGAGCCTCTGCTCACCCAAATCCTGCCCTGCTTCTAGGCCAACCCCCGAATCCATTCTCATTTAGTTAGGGCTTCCAGCCTACAGGCAGTTAACTGCTCCCACTGGCAAAACTTTAATGAGAAATTAATTAATAAAACTCATGACTGCCAGCCCCACTTCTTTCAGTGGGGACTGATTTTATTAACTACTCAGTCATTGGGGCAAAGGCTGATATCCACGTGTTTGTATCCTTCAGGATCCCAGGGCAAATGAAAGGTGACTGGTTATCATTTCTGGGCAATGTGCTTTATAAACCACACTTCTTTCAGTCCTTACAATGAGGTACTACTATTATATCCATTATACAGATGAGAAAACTGAGGCCTTTCTACTTACTCTCTTCCCCAATGTCACCTAAGTAGAAGTGAATCCCAGTCTGTCTGACTCCAGAGGTATTTTCCCCTTCAATGGCCCCTCAAAAACCACTCTGTTTCCTTTTATGGCTGGAAGGTCCTAGAACCTATGAGCTAAGGGGCTGTTTCTCTACCTTCTCATGGCCTTGCAGGGAGGGATTGCATAGACTCAGGTTTGTTCCCAAAGCAACTCCTTTGCTTTAGTGATAAAGGGAGCCCTCACCCCTTAGCTCTGCTGAGACAGCCCTTGTGCCCCTCTGCCTCCCCTCTAACCACCAGCCTCAAACCTGAATGAAGTTCCAGATTCTTCCTCTGCTTTTCCCTTACCTCTTTCATGTCTGTGGTTGCCCCCTGAGGCGGTATTCATGTGATTTCAGATGGCACAGAAGATTCATGTTTCATTTTACATAATCACTAGTCCTTTGTTAATTATGGCATGTGCCCTTCATCATTTAATGGGATATTATATTTTATTTTAAAAGTGATCATTTTGAATTACATGTAAAAAGACCAATTGATCTAGAAGAAAATATTAAGTAAATATCTGGCCAATTTCTAGACTTGTTGAAAACCACTGGAACAGAACTTGCCTACCTGAAGTTGGGGAGACCTGGTTTGGGTTATCCCATTTCTTCTTAACCAAACCAGCCCAGGGAGGAGTTTGTCGGCCTCAAGAGAGAAGTCCTGCCACTTAGGGGAAGTTGGCCTTCCTCCTCAGCCAACAAGCTCATGCTGCAGCTGGGTTATTTATTTCTCTGACAATGTTATCAACGTGCTACACACGTGTGGTTTCAGATAATCATGGTTGCCTGATTATCTGATGGTGGAGGGGAAATTGACTGCAAAGAGTCCCAAGGGAACTTTCTGGAAAGATAGACGTGTTCTGTATTATTTGGTTGGCGTGTTTGGTCCAAGAGTGTACATGTTTGCCAAGTCACCAGTCATCACCCTGTACACTTAAAATGTGGAAATTTTATTGTAGGTAAGCAAAGTTGTTTTGAAAACAGCATCAAAACCAAAGCCACAAATATTAACTGATGTTGGAGCCACTCATATTCATTTCTGGTTCTGAGTTCTGAGCTGCAAGGTGAGCTCTGGTCAGCTGCGCTGTGGCGTATGTTCGCTCTCATTCAGCCGACATTTCAGCTGCTCCTAAAGTCAACATTCACGAGTCCTGCCATGTGCCAACCACAAGAAGAATGCATAAAATGACAGAGAGATGCTTTTGACAAAGGGACATCACAAGTCAGGCAGGAAGGGGTGACTTAATCGATAAATTATGTTGGGACAATTGGTTCTCCATTTAGATGCAAACAAAATTAGATCCTAGTAGGGCAACTATAGTTAATAGGATTTATAGTTTATTTCAAAATAGCTGGAATAGGAGATTTGGAAGGTTCCCAATGCAAAGAAATAATAAATGCTTGAGGTGATGGTTATCCTAATTATCCTAATTTAATCATTACGCATTGTGTGCATGGATCAAAATATCACATGTACCTCATAAGTATGTATGACTATTATTTATCAATTTTTAAAAAGACTCACTCTACAAAAAATTAGATCCCTACCTCACAACATGTTCATGCACACAAACATTCCAGATGAATTAAATGTTAAACAGATACTATAAAAGTATTAAAAAGAAAATATAGGAGAGCATTTTTAAAATAAATTCCAATCAGAAAAAGCCTTTTAAAGCAAGACATGAAAACCAGAAATCATAAAGAAAGACTACATCTAACTATAAAAATGCAAAACTTTTCTATGACCAATGACACCAAGAATTTAGCTAAAAGCATGCAGAAGATCCTGGGAAAATATTTGGCTCATATGTATTAAAGAATTAAGGTTTCTGATATGCAAAGAGGTCCTATGAATCAGTAAGAAAGTGGCAAAAAGCCCAATTAAAAATGTGTAAAGCAGGTGCCCTGCATTGCCCAGACTAGCGAACAATACAGTCAGGATGGCTAAAGATGACCTCCAAGAAACCAAAAGGTGAGATGTCTGCTTATGCCTTTTTTATGCAGCTGTCAGAGAAGAACACAGGAAGAAAAACCCAGAGGTACTTGTCAATTTCACAGAAATTTCCAAGAAGTGCTCTGAGAGGTGGAAGGCAATGTGTGGAAAAGAGAAGTCTAAACCTGATGAAATGACTGAGGTGGATGAAGTACTCTATGATTGAGAAATAAAGGATTACGGACCAGCTAAGGGAGGCAAGAAGAAGGACTCTAAAGCTCCCAAAAGGCTACCTTCTGGATTCTTCCTGTTCTGTTCAGAATTCCACCCCAAGGACAAATCCACAAACCCTGGCATCTCTATTGGAGATGTGGCAAAAAAGCTGAGTGAGATATGGAATAACTTGAGTGACAGTGCAAAGCAGCCTGACATCACTAAGGCAGTGAACTGAAGAAGTGTGAGAAGGGTGTTGCTGACTCTAAGTCTAAAGGAAAGTTTGATGGCGCCAAAGTTAAAATTGCCTGAAAAAGGTAGACGAGGAAGAGGATGAATAAAAAAACCTGTTTATCCATCTCCTTGTCAATATCTTAGAGCAGAGGAGTGTCAGAATCCAGGGGTCCCCAACCCCTGGTCCATGGACCAGTACTCACCTGTGGTCTGTTAGGAACGAGGCGTCACAGCAGGAGGTGAGCGGTGGGTGAGCAAGTATTACCACCTGAGCCTCCTGTCGGATCAGCGGTGGCATTAGATTCTCATGGGAGCCTGAACCCTGTTGTAAATTGCGTGTGAGCGGGATATAGGTTGAGTGCTCTTTAGAAGAATCTAAATAATGCCTGATTATCTGAAGTGGAACAGTTTCATCCCAAAACCATCCCCCTTGTCCCCACCCCCGACCCCCGTACGTGGAAAATTTTCTTCTGTGAAACCGGTCCCTGGTGCCAAAAAGGTTGGGGACTGCTGCTGTAATTGACTCATCTCTTATTTGAGAAGTATCTGTTGCCCTCATTAGTTTTACTTATAAAATTTGATCACGATCATATTGTAGTCTCTCAGAGCGCTCTAGAAACTGTCAGTGGTTTACATAAAGTGGCCATGGGTGTCCAGAGCACCCTGAAACTGTATCAAAGTTGTACATAATTCCAAACCTTTTTTTGTTGTTGTTTTTTTTTTTTTTTTTTTGAGACAGGGTCTTGCTCTGTCGCCCAAGCTGGTGTGCAGTGGTGTGATCTCGGCTCACTGCAGCCTCCACCTCCTGGGCTCAGGCGAGTCTCCCACCTCAGCCTCCCCAGTAGCTGGGATTACAGGTGCATGCCACCATACATGGCTAATTTTTAAATTTTTTGTAGAGATGGTATTTCACCATGTCACCTAGGCTGGTCTTGAACTCCTGGGCTCAAACCATTCGCCATTCACTGGCCTTGGCCTCCCCAAGTGCTGGGATTACAGGCATGAGCCACCATGCCCGGCCTCCAAACATTTTAAAATGAGAAGGCACTCTCATATTCTCACTCTGTGCACTTTACTGTTGGTGTGACAGGACATTTAAAGATGTTTCTGGGCTGGGCATGGTGGCTCACACCTGTAATCCCAGCACTTTGGGAGCCTCAGATGGGCAGATCACCTGAGGTCAGGAGTTGGAGACAAACTTGGCCAACATTGCGAAACCCTGTCTCTACTAAAAATACAAAAATTAGCCGGGCATGGTGGCGTATGCCTGTGGTCCCAGTTACTTGGGAGGCTGAGGCACTAGAATTGCTTGAACCCAGGAGGCAGAGGTTACAGTGAGCCGAGATTGCACTACTGCACTCCAACATGGGGGACAGAGCGAAAAAAACCAAAAAAATGAAAAAAAAAACCCAACCAAAAAAAAAAAAAACCATGTTTCTAGCATTTTTATAATTTGTAAGATGGTGTTAACTATGTGGTTATTGGCTGGAAATCCTGAGTTATCAACTACATACGTCTATAGTTTGTAAAAAGAATAAAACAACTGAGGCAAGCTTTGATGCTCTTGTCTGGCGTTGAGGCTGTGGGGAAGCTGCCTTTTGGAGGGGCCATAGCTCAGGGCATGCACCGTGATGCTGGACTGGTTGACTGCAGTGGGCATTCATTTAGCTTCAAGTTGTCTTGTTTCTGTATATGGTGACAGCTTGCTGCTGCCATTCTTAGCTAGGGGAAAAGGTGGGGGGTCAGCTGGCGTGAGAAGTGTTTAGTTTTAGTTTTGTTTTTTAGTTAAGTGTGGTGGTTTTTAAACAAACTCTAGAGCTCTTCATTGTCAGTAAAGCAAAGAGCCACTGCAATGAAAGTTCAGGAACCTTCTGTCCTTAAACACGATTTGCAACATTCTGTTATTATTATTTTTTGTATGTTTAGAATGTTGAAATGTTTTTGAAGTTTAATAAACAAACAGTATTACTTTTTTTCAGTTGGGTAAAGGATATAAACATTTGTTTCACAGGAGAAGAAATAAAAATGGATGATGAAGTTACAAAAATGTGCTCGGTTCCACTCAGAATTACAATAGGCACACTAAAACAATTTTTTGCCA
This sequence comes from Rhinopithecus roxellana, assembly GCF_007565055.1. Classification (NCBI taxonomy): domain Eukaryota; kingdom Metazoa; phylum Chordata; class Mammalia; order Primates; family Cercopithecidae; genus Rhinopithecus; species Rhinopithecus roxellana. The sequence goes on along the minus strand of NC_044568.1, from coordinate 41,896,263 downwards.
ATCTAGAGATCACCTTCACACTGGAATGGAAATGGTGGGACTCTAAATTGGTACTACTTTTTAAGGGAAGCAATTTAGCAGTGTCTATGCCTTTTTATTTTAGACAGAGTCTTGCTGTGTCACCCAGGCTGAAATGCAGTGGTGCCATCATGCTCACTGCAGCCTTGACCTCCCCGGCTCGAGTATCTATACAATTTTTAATTGCACAGTTCTATAACCTAGTAATCCCTCTTTTAGGTATCTATCCTTTAGAAATAGCCACATGTGTGCCAAAATATATATGTTAATTACTGCAAAGTGTATTACACTAAAGAACAGGACCCCTAAATTTCCTTCAGTAGAGGGTTACGGCTAAATAATTTTACATTCTATGCAATGGAATTATTGTATTAATTAAAAAGAATGAAATAGAACTGTACATTCTAAGCTGAAATGATATCCATTATAACTTGGCAAGAGAAAGAAAAGCAAGTTGCAAACACTATGTATAGCACACTAATTCTATTTTTGTAAAACAATTGCATATATGAGTTAAAGGGATATATAATAAAATGTCTTGCAGTTACTGAATATTTACTGTATATACCAGGAGCATTGAGTTATTATTACTCCTATTCTACATATGAGAAAACAGGAACAGAGTGGTTAAGTAATTTGCCCAGGCGGCACAGCTGGTAAGTTACAGAGCAGGGATTTGAACTCTGGTAACCCAACTCCACCGTCTGAGCACTTAATCCTGTACATGGCCTTATAGGCCAAAAACACTTCTGTTAACAGTGATGACCTGGAAAATCAACACTGGAGGGGCAGGGTCACTTTTCATTTTTTTTATTTTTTTTATTTTTTATTTTTTATTTTTTTTGAGGCGGAGTCTCGCTCTGTCGCCCAGACTGGAGTGCAGTGGCGCAATCTCGGCTCACTGCAAGCTCCGCCTCCCGGGTTCACGCCATTCTCCTGCCTCAGCCTCCCGAGTAGCTGGTACTACAGGCGCCCGCCACCGCGCCCGGCTAGTTTTTTGTATTTTTAGTAGAGACGGGGTTTCACCATGTTAGCCAGGATGGTCTCGATCTCCTGACCTCGTGATCCACCCGTCTCGGCCTCCCAAAGTGCTGGGATTACAGGCTTGAGCCACCGCGCCCGGCCTACTTTTTAATAAATAATTCTAAACAGACATTAAAAAAACATGAACTGGTAAAAAGGACTTATAATGAAAAGCCCCAGTTTCCTGCAAGCCCCCCCCCAGAGGCAACCACTTCTAATAGTTTGAGCTCATGTGGCAGTTACCTCCAGAGCCATAAATAATATGCTTATACTGCCATTTCCTGATTTATTAACCTTGGACATTGTCTGTTGACTTCTACAAACACTCAGAAAAGGAAAAATCAGCTTATCTTTTTTCTCCTTTCTTCTTGTTATGTTGCTTCTTGATAACAAGGCTGTTTGCTGACACTGACTCTGGTCTAGACCCTGGACTGGACACTCGACCGCACAGTTGCCAAAACTAGGCCCACTGAGGTTCAAGACGGAAAAGGGACTTGCCCAAAGCCACTATGAGTTGGTGCTGGAGGTGGCACCCAGCCCCTGATCTGCGTGGCTCTAGGACCGGGCTGTCTCTGTGATACCCTCTGGCCCACCCTGAGAGTGACTGTTACACGGGCCTCTCTCACTCTGGCAGAGGCTTAGCGTGGCTGGGGTGGGTGGCCCTGGCTGGGTTCCTGCTGAGGGCTGGCTGAGGCCTCCTGCTGCTAAGGCAGGGGCAGGCGTATTTGCAGAGCGGCAGGTGCAGCCTCCCAGTGTTTGGCCGGCCAAGGGTTTTATTCTCCACCACTGCCGGGTCTAGACTTTGACCCTCAGGGACTTTTACACAGCTGGCCTTCCAGATCACTGCCCCCATAGCCTCTATATCTCCAGGGGAAAGTCTGAGCCAGTGGCTGAGACTGGCAAAGCGCCGAGCACTGGATACCCGGGACCCTAAGGGTGAAACCACCAGACTCACATGCCCTGACCCTGCAGTCACCTGGGGCCATCAGGCGGGGGTGGGGGTGAGGGTGTATAGGGGTGGAAGGAGCTTTAAAAAATTACCAATGCGGGCCAGGCACGGTGGCTCATGCCTGTAATCCCAGCACTTTGGGAGGCCGAGGCGGGCGGATCATTTCAGGTCAGGAGTTTGAGACTAGCCTGGCCAACATGGTGAAACCGTGTCTCTACTAAAAATAGAAAAATTAGCTGGGCGTGGTGGCACATGCCTGTAATTCCAGCTACTCGGGGGGCTGAGGCAGGAGAATCACTGGAACCTAGGAAGTGGAGGTTGCAGTGAGCCAAGATGGTGCCACTGCACTCCAGCCTGGGCGACACAGTGAGACTGCATCTCAAAAAAAAAAAAAAAAAAGAATGTCCTGAAGGCCTCTTCAGCCCAGAGAGACATGAGCTCGGGGGCTGCGGGCAGACAGCAAAGAAATACGGGGTTAGGGTGCAAGCCTGGGACTTATAGGGGCCCCTAGCAGTGAAGAAAGGCTTTGCCTAGCACACAGTGGCCCCTGAGAGGGTGCGGGTGGCATGGTCCCCACCCTTGTAGTCCCTTTTCCCAGATGTCAGCTCCCGGTAGCTTTATTTGGGGTAGAGGAAGGGTCCTGTTCATGATGTGTCTGCATTTACAAAGGCTGTTCACTCATGAAGTCACAGACTCCCCACCTTTCTGAACCTTGGTCTCCCCATCTGTAAAATGGGTACATGGGCAGTATTGGGGGTAGGAATTGAGGATTGCAGGAGCCTTCTGGCTTTAAAATTATGAGCCCTGAGGAAGATCCCTGAAAAAGCCTCTGCTAGGTAAGTTATGACTTTGGCTGCTGTAACAAACTCAGAGTAAGAACCCATACAGACAAGAAGCTGTTTACTTCCATCCCATGCGAGGGACAAGGCTGCAAGGTGGCTATGGTGGCTCCTGGACTTTGGGCACTCATACCCCTTCCCTTTTTGCTCCTCCAAAAGGGTGCACCTCTTTTTGTTTTAAGGGCATGATGCAAGAGTTGCAGACTTTACTTACAGCCGCATCCTATTTTTCAGAACTTGGTCATGTGGCCACCTAGTTGCAAGGAACGTTAGGTAATAATGTCTTTATTCTAGGAGGCCATGAACCCAGCTGAAAATATGGGGTTCTATTCATATAGAAAGGGGAGGTGGATATTGAGGAACACTTACAGCTTCTGACATGGAATCTAGAGGTTGCTTGCTGGAGGCCCCGTGGGTGAGATCTAGCCTTAGATAGGCTTTGTTTGGCTTAAGACAGGCTTTACGTCCATTTGAATTCATCCCCAACTTATAACAATTAAGATTTTCATATTAATTTTAAATTTCTGGCTTCCTTGAAAAAACTGAAGGATCAGGCCACATGGGGCTCATATTTCCTCAAGTGACAGTTCACTGGAGCTGGGCAGTGCTTCCCAGTGTGGCCCGTACTCTCCAGTTCACCCCAGGTGCCCCCACTCCCTATTGTCTCCCACCCCGCCCCCTCCTGCTCTTGTTAGCTTTGCTGCCTGGGGGCTGTGGGCACTGCAGTTTGTGATTCTCGGCCCAGCACAGCCACCAGCTTCTATAAACAAGGAAATTGAGGCACAGAGAAAAAAAGGGACTTGCCCAAGGTCACCTGGTGAGCCTGGACAGAGCTGGGACTGCAGCTGCTGCCTGCACACTCAACCTCAGCGTACTTTCTGCCACACTGGTCACTTGAGGATCACCTGGGTACCCATGTGCTCAGGAGAAAGGATGGCCCAGTGGTTAAGCCATTAGGTGCTGGAATCTGATGGGTCTGGGTCTGAATTTTGGCTCTGTCACTTTCCAGGGCAAGTAACATCAGCTCTCTGAGCCTTATTCTCTCTCTTTCTTTTTTTCCTTTTTTGGACAATGGAATGGGATAATAATAGAGTTTGCCTAACAGAATCACATGAAGATTAAAGTGAGGTGCAGGGCCATTGGCAGTGACGGTGGGCACCTCCTTGAATGTTACACCCTAAGTATTTTGCTCTTTCCAGCCTGCACAAGGAATATTAATTACTGGGACAGGAATTCAGAGACAAGTGGAAAAGCAGAAGGCTTTATCCCTATGCAACTGGGGGACGTGGTTTCCCCTTCTGTGCAGTGCAGCTCAGTTTCCTCCCTGTGGGGCCACAGCAGCCCCAAACTGCTGAGACCAGTCTGCAGGGCAAATAGAATCTGTGTCAGGCTGCAGAGGTGGGCCTGAGCCATGTCTGTGCCAGGCTGTCCCGGAAACACAAACACCCTGTCTGTCTTAGGAGCTGCGCCCACCTGCCCTCTCTTTCTTCAGCAGCCAGAGCTGCCTGCTTGGGTTTTAGTTCTGGCATGAGTTGGCATAACCTCAGGGAGGCACCACTGCATCTCCTGTCAGCTCTTCTAAAGCCATGCCTCCAAGTATGGCGTGCTTTGGGGCCAGCTGTGACAGCTGGGGGGCAGCCCCAGTGCAACCCCACCACAGTCCAAAGTTTGGTTTCAGATTCTGTTTACATAGATTTATGTACCTAGATACTTGTGGGTTTGGTTTGGTTTTGTTTTGATTGCACAAATAACATTAGAACAGCTATAATGGAAACAATTCTAAAATGGAAAAAAAAAAAGAGGCACGCACAATGCTATCTGTTGGTTTGGCTTCCTAAAAGCACTGCTTAAGTGCTGGCAATAAGCCCGACACTGTGCTGTCTATGGTTGATCTCACTAAAGCTGCACAACCACCCAGTGAGGAAGAAACCTGTCACAGATGGAGAAACGGAGGCACCAAGAGGTAGGTCACTTCCTCAAGGTCACAGAGCGAGGACTGGAATCCAACTCCAGGGTCCTGTGCTTGCCCCCTCCTCAGGGCTGCCTCTCCTTGCCTCTCATCCCTGCCACCTCTCAGCTTGCCCTGGAAGCATCAATTTGACATCATTGTTCACTCTGTGCAGAGCTTTTCCAAGTGGCCCCTGGGTAGCAGCCCTGTCTTTGAGTGGGGAAACAGGTCCCTGAGATAGGTGGAGACATTGCCTTTGTTTTCTGCTTATTTCCCTGAATTTTATATTACAGTCATCCCCCAATATCTGTGGGGGACCAAATTGTAGGATGCTCAAGTCCTTCAGTCATGCCCCCCACGACTTGTGCAGAGGGCCGATTGTATAAGCGTTTTCCTTTTGTTGTGACCACATGACCATGAGCTGGGGGTGACCAGCTCTCTCAGTTTACTGGAACTAAGGGATTTCCTGGGAGGCAGAGCTTTCAGTGCTAAGCGGAGACAGTCCCCAGCAAAATGAGATGGTTGGTGACCCCAGAGGACAAAACTGGGTTGTGCTTTCTGAGCCATCTCCTGGCTCAGCTGAGCACTTGGACAACTTCAGCTCTCCACTGGTCAGGCTGGACAGCCCTGTGACCACAGCTTGTCCCTGGAGTGTCTTTTCTTCAGGACCCCTCCTGGGTAGGAGGAGACCAGGCTTTGGAGGGTCCTCAGAGGAGATGTGTGGGACCTGAATACAGCTTTCCTGACCTGCCGCTCAGAGGAACCTGCAGGGAGGTGAGATGGGGACCCAGGACAGGCTGAGGGCAGGCAAGGGCCAGGGGTGTGCTGGAGCTTGCTGTTTTGGCTAGCAAGAACTGGTGGTTAAATTTTTAGGCATTTTGTGAGTTGGTTGTTAAACATAGCCACTGTTAAGAATTAAATTACATACACAAAATTAAATTACAGTCATGCATTGCATAATGATGTTTTGGGCAATGACAGACCACATAGATGATGGTGGTCCCATAAGATGATATGGGGCTTGTAGAGAAAGCTACATACAGCACTTGATATTGGCCTTGCAGATCAACTAGGGGGAAATGATTGATATTCAGTAATGGTGCTGGGACATTTGGTTTTCCATGTAAGAATATATACATTTTAAAATGCATCCACTAGGCTTGGTTAAGGGCACTCTATGATGTTTGCACAACAGCAAAATCACCTAATGACACATTTCTCAGAACGTGTCCTTGTTGAGTGACTCATGACTGTATATTTAAAAAGATAATAAATACTCAGAATGAAACACTTTCTGATTATTTTACTACCATCATTCATTGTAATGGATTGAATCCTGTTCCTCTTTGTCCCAAATTCATATGTTAAAGTTCTAACCCTGAGTACTTCAGAATGTGAGCTTATTTGGCGATAAGGTCTTTACAGAAGTAAGCAAGTTAATTGGCATTTATTAGCATGGGCCATAATCCAATATGACTGGTGTGCTTATAAAATGGGGGAATCGGGCAGAGACACACACACACAAGGAGGGCACCATGTGAAGGTGAAGGCAGAGATTGGAGTGAAATTTCTACAAGCCAAGCAGTGCCAAAGACGGCCAGCCAACCACCAGAAACCAGGGGAGAGGTGTGGGACAGATTCTCTTGCATAGCCCTCAGAGGCACCAACCCTGCCGACACTTTGATCTTGGACTTCTAATGTCTAGAACTGGGAGAGAATACATTTCTGATGAAGCCACCTCGTTTGTAGTCCTTTGCTGTGATCGCCATAGCAAATGAATCCCTCTGTGCTCTTGAGGTTGCCATCTGTTGCATTTGTAGAGTAGAAAGAATGGTGAGTTTCTGTGCACCTTTTCCAAATGCTGTGTTCCTTTGCTATCTTGCAATTGGCCATGGCAGAAGTATTTATGTATTACAACTTTTTTTTTTTTTTTTTTTAGGTAGAGATTGGGGCGAGTCTCAGTAGGTTGCCCACGCTGGTCTTAAACTCCTGGCCTCAAGCGATCCTCGCACCTTGGCCTCCCAAAGTGTTGAGATTACAGACACTGCACCTAGTCAGAGAATATTAAAACCATGGAAATCTACAAGTGTTACAAATCAGGACTTGCTTTGTTGTTTTGTTGATTGTCTAGATAGAGTTGACAGTGGTGAAATGTTATTACGGCACATTCCATGCAATCGATGTGTCATGTCTGTAGCAGTTACATCATGAACAGCACAATTTGAAAACCATTGGATTTCAGCCAACTATTGGATTGGATTCAGCCAACTATTCAAAATCTGTGTTCAAAATCAGATTCAGCAAAGATTCCAGTATCTGAAGACTATTATCCCACCCGGCAAAAAATTGCTCACGTCATTGATGGACAAATGAGATACCGACATATCTTTGCTGTTTCCCTTTTTCCTTGTTAATGTAAATGAAAAATAGCAATATAGGTATCCAAACAACACTTAGAGAGCCAGTTGTTAATGTTTAGCAGCCCACCACTAATGTGGGGTGGAGGAGGCCAGCTCTGGCCTGTCCAGGACTGAGGGGCCCAAGGCTGCAGGGCCTGCACGGGTGGGTGGACCGACTGCCTGCCTTTCAGCTGCTCTGGGTGAACCAGTTCCAGTGTCTCCTCCCTGGGAGTGGGGTAGGGGAGCTGCCTTCCTACCCTCTACCCTGGGGGGCTTCTGTAAGGCTTCTGCTTGGTCCTTAGTGACCTCTGGCTATCAGGATTCTGTGGTGTTAGCGGCTGAATTTATTTTTCTTTTTTCTTTTCTTTTTTTTTTTTGAGACGGAGTCTCTCTCTGTCGTCCAGGCTGGAATGCAGTGGCACGATCTTGGCTCACTGCATCCTCCACCTCCTAGGTTCCAGTGATTCTCCTGCCTCAGCCTCCCGAATAGCTGGGATTACAGACGTCCGCCACCACACCTGGCTAATTTTTTGTATTTTTAGTAGAGACCGAGTTTCATCATGTTGGCAGGCTGGTCTCGAACTCCTGACGTCAAGTGATCTGCCTGCCTTTGCCTCCCAAAGTGCTGGGATTTAGGCATGAGCCACTGCGCCCAGCCAGCAGTTCAATTTCTTAATGGGGAAGTAAGAGAAGAAATTAAAAATCAATGAAGTAATTAATCAAGTAATTCAATAAATATGAAGACAAATACATGTAATGAAAGGGCAATGAAGAAAGCAAACTAAAAAACAAAAGAGTGGAGATAATTATGCCTGGTCTGGCATGCAGGAGAGGCTGCTTGGCCTAGCATTGATCAATAGCCTTTATCTCATCAGAGCAGGGCTGAGTCCTTCAGCTGTCCTCCTTGAAATATAAAGCGGTCCCCTCACTCCCTGTTTGAATCCACCCATGGCTTCCTGCTGCCCTGGGACTAAAACTGTACTTCCGTTTCTGTCTTCACAGCCTGGCTCTTTGCCCTCATCTCCTTTGCCTCTGTGCTCCAGTCACAATTACCAGATGCTAGTTTCTCCAACATGCTGAGGATATTCCTCACTCTGAGCCTTTGCACATGCTGTTCCTTCTGCCTGGTATGCTGAGCCCCAGGCCCGCTCTTTCCAAGGCTGGCTCCTCCTTATCCATCAGGACCTTGTTACAAACGTCACCTCCTCCAAGAAGCCTTCCCGAATTACCTGGCTAAAGTGAATTTTCTATTTCATTTCATTTTCACTCTTTTGCTGTTTAGGTTGCTTTTTAAATTGCCCTCCCATTACATGTATTTGTCTTCATATTTATTGAATTATTTGATTAATTACTTCATTGATTGTTTAATTTCTTACCTTACTTCCTCATCAAGCTATCAGCTCCATGAAGGCGGGGATGGTTTCTGGGCTCTGTCATGTATGCAGAGCCCAGCTTGAGGCCTGGCACTTGGTGGATGCTTAGGAAATGTTCGTTGAATGAATGAATAAAATACATTCACTGAGAAACTGTATGACCTAGAGATAAATCATGGACCTATGGTCCAACAGAGATATGGATTCAAGTCCTGTCACTGGCACTGATTGCTGGTGTGCTCTGGGGCAGGTTCCTAAATCTCTTTAAGCCTCAGTCTCCCTGTCTATAACCCCCTATGTAATTCCCTTCAAATGATTGTTATGGTGATTAAATAAATCAATCTATGCAGTTTTAGGAATGGGCCTGGCACAGAGAAGTGCTTGGGACTGTTAGATGTCAGTATTCTTATAAGTAAAGGGATGTGGGACTTTGGGGTTCAGGGGTTCAGGGGTTCAGAGCCTGACTTCCCATAAAAGAGGATGGGGGAACTCCAAGAGGACTTCTTGGAAGAAGGGGCACTTGAACTGGGCCATAAAGGGGGGTGGATGGCATTTCTCTAGGCAGAGATGACAGTAGGGAGATCAGGAGCCAGGAGGGATATCTGGTCCCAGAAAGAGATCTGCGGGTAGGCCAGGCCTGCTCTGGGGCTGGGAGGAGAGCCACTGGGTGCCAGGGATATGCTCAGTGTGAACTGCTTTGTTCTAGGCCACAGCCTCTGCCCCTAGTCTTGACATTTGGTTTTCACCTGTTTCCTCTGTGTAATTGACACAGCAGCTGTTGACTCTGAGGAGGCATGGGGAGGCCTGGCTGAAAATGCCCCCAGAAGAGGTGACTCAGTTGCTCCTATCTCAACCTTGGCAGAACTCAGGTAACTCAAAACACAGGGCAAACCTGGAGAGGCCCCCGATGCTATGCCAGAAAAGCTCTGCAGTGTCACGGAACACATGGAAGCGGCCTGATGCTACTGACTCATGGAGGCTTGGTGGATTGCTCTGAGTTGTTTTCGGTCACCCTCCATCTCCTTGTCTGTAAAACGGGGATAGGCACTCCTCAGAGCTGCTGGGTCAGTCAGGGGAGCCTTTCGATTGGCACAGCGTGTTTCAGAGTGGTTCTGTGTCCCCTCTGCCCCAGGTGTCTTCATGTGATTCGCTTGAAAACACAGCAGGACAGGTCCTGTCATTATCCCCATTTCACAGATGAGGAACACTGAGGCTCAGAGGAGGGCCCTGACCTGCTCAGTACCACACAGCTGGAGAGTGATAGACCCAGGGCTGGAGTCAGACCCTGGACAGTGCACAGATGGATAATCACGTATTGACAGAACTTGGGTGTGACCACAGGATACAGAGAGTGGAGAACTGATCTGATGAACTGATTGCAGGAGGAATGATAATACCATTTCCTTTCTAGAAAGCATGGTGAGGATGGTGGGGCTGATCCTAGTGCTGGCTGCAGAGCAGTGGCATGGAGACCACCTTCCAGATGTGGCCAGAATGGAGGAAAGTTTTCCTATTGTTCTAATATGAGGAGGAAATACTGCAGCCAGAATGGTTTAAAAGGTCAGTAACTTATTTTTATTTTTATTTTTTGAGACAGAGTCTCTCTGTCACCCAGGCTAGAGTACAGCGGCACAATCTCGGTTCACTGCAACCTTTGCCCCCTGGGTTCTAGTGATTCTCCTGCCTCAGGCTCCCAAGTAGCTGGGACTACAGGTGTGCACCACCATGTCCGGCTACTTTTTTGTATTTTTAGTAGAGACAGCGTTTTGCCATGTTGGCCAGGCTGGTCTCAAACTCCTGGCCTCAAGTGATGCACCCACCTCAGCTTCCCAAAGTGCTGGGATTATAGGCGTAAGCCATTTCACACGGCCCAAAGGTTAGTAATTTAAATTCTCCTCTGGATTTTGATGTGGCAGATGTTTACTGAGCACTCAGCCACGTGCCAGCCATAGGTGGAAGCGCTTAGCATTGTCTCGTTTAATCCTCACAACTCCATGGATAGATACTGCTATCACCTCCATTCTGCAGATGAGCAGACTGAGGCTAAGGGAGATAAACCAGCCGGTCAGTGGAGCTGGATGCCGACCCAGATGGTCTGCTCCAGAGCCCCAAGGCTCATCACGCCTCTGCTGCCTGCTCTGTGGACTGTTTGTTTTCTAAATAAATCTAAGGCCCTGGTACCCAGTAGTTGCTGTGCAAATATCAGGTTAGTGGATGCATACATGAATTAGTGAAAAATGGCCCAAATGAAATAACCTGTGAGTAGGAAGAGATTTTAGAGACCATTTAGACCTCCCTGTAGATGTGGCAAGTGTCTTATCTGCAATGCCCTAGCTGAACAACTCCTTGGCTTCCCTCTGAGACAGGTAGCTCACCCCCTGACCTTGTGGACAGCACCAGCTCTCAGAGGGAGCAGGGAGGCTGAGACTGCAGCCCTGCTGGAGCACGAGATGTCAGAGCTGGGGACCCTTCCTGCCCCTCCACACCTCCTAAGTGCCCCAAGAGGGAAGGAGTCTGCATTTCCTGAGGCCCTCCACTGAGTGGGGGTGAGGGGTGTGCAGGCTGAGACTGGCTCTATAAGGGGCCTGGAGTCCTGGTGGGAGTTCTGGAGTCAGACTGCCTGGGTGGAACCTCTGTTGTGTTCCTGAACCCCCTGTGCCCTATCTGTAAAACCCACATTATAAAGTGGCTCCCTGAGGTCAGGAGTTCTAGACCAGCCTGGCCAACGTTGTGAAACCCCATCTCTACTAAAAATACAAAAAGTAGCCAAGTGTGGTGACACAAGCCTATAATCCCAGCTACTTGGGAGAATGAGGCAGGAGAATTGCTTGAACCCAGGAGGTGGAGGCTGCAGTGAGCCAAGATTGCATCACTGCACTCCAGCCTAGGGGACAAAGTGAGACTCCATCTCAAAAAAAAAAAAAAAAGTTGTAAAGTGGCTTCTGCCTCTTGGGGTATGGTGAGGAGTCCCTGGGCTGATCCCTGTAATGGGCCTAGCACAGTGCCTGGTTGCCAGGATTACATAATAGCTATTATTATCATCTGCGGCCACCAGACATAGAACTGGACACTCTCTGGCTCTACCCCTTCATCCCAGGGGTGCTGGGCTAGGTCCTGGATTGGTGGTGGGGAAGGAGTCCCAGAGACAAAGCCCTCACCTCACAAATGCTCCCTAGGTACCTGCTGAAGCAATTTCCTGACCCTGTCTCTTTTCTTCCCTTTATTTATTTTTTATTTTATTTCATTTATCTGAGACAGAGTTTCACTCTTGTTGCCCAGGCTGCAGTGCAATGGCACGATCTCAGCTTACTGCAACCTCCACCTCCTGGGTTCAAGTGATTCTCCTCCCTCAGCCTCCAGAGTAGCTGAGATTACAGGCATGCGCCACCACCCCTGCTACTTTTGTATTTTTAGTAGAGACAGAGTTCACCATGTTGGTCAGGCTGGTCTCGAGCTCCCGACCTCAGGTAATCCACTCGCCTCAGCCTCCCAAAGTGCTGGGATTACAGGCGTTAGCCACTGTGCCTGGCTTCTTCCCTTTACTTTTAGAAGGCAAACAAGGCAAAGGCATGTGCCCTCATTTACTAGATGATCTGAGGCACAGAGAGGTTAAGAAACCTAGCACCTAGGTGCACCTAGCAAGTGAAGGTCCCAGCCCAAGGTCTCAGGCCCAGCCCCTGCTGCTCTATCACAAGCCAGGGGCCCTGAGGCCAGACGGCATGGGGGATGGAGCATGGGTGTCAGGGGTGGAGGAGTTGCCAGCGGGTAGACAGGAAGTCACTGGGACTCCCCTGGTGTCCTTATCAGGGTAGGTGGCGTCTCTGGGGCTGTGGGGAAACCCCGGAGCCTAGAGGTCAGGCTGTCATCCCACAGATCCCCCTTTCTCTGATACTCCGTCTCCCTTCTGGTACCCCAACCCTGTCTGTACTCAAGCAGGAGACTCGTAGGGCAGAGCAGGCCTGCAGGCCCATGGTGCAGTGAAGGTGGCATCCGCTGTTGGGAATTTGCCATGGGGAACAGGGGCAAGAGGGAGCTGGGACTAGGAATGCCAGTGGGGTCTGGGCAGGTCTCCAGGAATGGATCTGGGCTGTGGCCAGCAGATACCCCTTCTTTACCACCTTGGGGAGTCAGAGAGGGCTCCAGTCCAGACCTGGCTCCAGCAGACCTGGATTCACCTCTGCTCCCATCTAACCATCTGTCCACCCATCCCTGTTTCACCTCTTGCATCTCACCTCTACCTCAGCTCCTTTCTTCAGCCGTGGAATCGAGCTGGCCTCCTCCTCCTTGCTTCTTTTTTTTTTTGGGACGGAGTCTCGCTCTGTCGCCGAGGCTGGAGCGCAGTGGCCGGATCTCAGCTCACTGCAAGCTCCGCCTCCCGGGTTTATGCCATTCTCCTGCCTCAGCCTCCCGAGTAGCTGGGACTACAGGCGCCCACCACCTCGCCCGGCTAGTTTTTTGTATTTTTTTTTTTTAGTAGAGACGAGGTTTCACTGTGTTAGCCAGGATGGTCTCGATCTCCTGACCTCGTGATCCGCCCGTCTCGCCTCCCAAAGTGCAAGCTCTGGCCTCAAGGGATATCCCAAAGGCCACTTTCCTCACCATATTCAGTCCTCACGTGTCCCTTCCCAGAGAGCATCTAAGCTGCCCCACCCCACCTCCATCACTCTTTCCCCTTTCCTGGCTTAATTTTGCTCCATAAGTCTTACCACTGGATTTATTTGTTTATTTATTTGAGACCGAGTCTCACTCTGTCACCCAAGCTGGAGTGCAGTGTCACAATCTTAGCTCACTGCAACCTCCTCCTCCCGGGCTCAAGCAATTCTCCTGCCTTAGCCACCTGAGTAGCTGGGACTACAGGTGTGTGCCACCATGCCTGGCTAATTTTTGGTGTTTTTAGTAGATACAGGGTTTCACCATGTTGGCCAGGCTGGTCTCGAACTCCTGACCTCAGGTGATCTGCCTGCCTCAGCCTCCCAAAGTGCTGGGATTATAGGTGTGAGCCACTGCACCCCACTGCCACTGGATATATTTAATACTTATTTGCTTATTCATTTCTTGTATCTCTGCCCACAGTTCTGAGGGCAGAGGTTTCTGTGTTTTCTTGGCTGCAGGATCCCCCATGCCTGGCACAGGGCCTGGTGCACAGCAGGCCCTCAATAGACACTCGCTGAAGGCCTGGTGCATCCCCTGCCTGTCCGCACTTCCATCCATCCACTGTCTATGCTTTCTTCCCACACTTCTTCACCCATCAATCACCCAGAATTTCTCAATCCCAGGCCCTGTGCTGGTTCTCGGGTTTGGTGCGCTAGCAGGGCACACAGATCAGGAAAGAAAGAATTCCCACACTTAGGGGTTGGTCCCAGTTGAGGGGGAGCCTGGGGGACTGTGGGAGAAGCAGTGGGCTGAGGGGAGGTGAGGGAAGGTTCCATTTAGGTGCATGCAGCACCTCGCACCAGCTGTGACCCACAGTGGCACCTGATAGAGACTTTGTAGAATAAATCAGCCATTGCCCGGATGGCTTTTAGAAGGGGTGGCAGGGCTCAGACGGTGTTCTCAATGTTGGGGATGTGACGTAGGAATCAGAAAGCATCTGGAGGAGGGGTGCCTGGGTGTGAGAGCTTGAGAAACTTCCCCTGGAGAATTGCCGGACTGAGACAAGGAGTGAAGGGTGGGGCAGGGGCTAGGGAGGCAGGGTTAGGGGTGAGTGGGCCAGGGCCTGCCTGGAGGACTCCACTCAGCACCGTCCCAGGACGCCTGGAGCAGTGGCCGCTGAGCTCTTTCCAGGAAGAGGCTTCCATCCCTGCCCCTTTTTCTACCTCAGTTCTCCCTTTGTCCCGTGTCCTGCAGGAGCCTGGACACTCAGAGAGCAGAACAGGTAGGACTCCCCATCCCCCTCACTTCCCGCCTCCTGACCCCACCCTGCTGGCTGGGGCCTGTTTTTATTACAGGCAGGTGAGTCTGGGCCCAGGATTCCAGGCGGGGCCTGGACTGAGGGAGGAGGTAGGAAGAAACTCACAAAGAGTTGGCAGATTACGGATGGAGGGCAGCATCTCCCAACACCCTGGGCAGCCTCTGAGACCCAGAAACACCCAAGGACGCCCCCAGGCTCATCCAGCAGCCTCTGCTTCCCAGAAAAGAGGCGCTGAAGTCCATGGAGAGGTGAGGGGTGGGGGGACTCAGCACCTAAGGGCCAGGTTGGCCCCTGCAAGGACACCTGGGAACAAGAGAGGGTGGCAGCTGCAGTGACTGTGGGGCAGCCGGAAATGGAGCGAGACAGGCAGGCGGAGCCTCACCTGGGGCTGCCCGCCAGCCCAGACAAGCTCAGACTGGGTGCCTTTGGCCCTGGGAGGAGGTGGAAGGGGAGGAGCAGGCCACACAGGCATAGGCCGGTGAGGGACCTGCCCAGACCTGGAGGTAAGAGATGGGTGGGGGACAGGAGTGGGAAAGATAAGTGGGGTGCCGCTGCCAGCCTGTCCCCTTGACCTTGGCCATCCCTCAGGTCTAGTTCAATGCCCTGAGGGTCCCGATGCGTCTGGCCTGGCCCTTGGCCTGTTCAGGGTACTAGGCGTCTCTCAGTGGAGGCCCTGGCTGTTCTGGGGTTACCCCTTGCAGTGCACAGCGTGGCTGGGCATGCTGGCATAGTGGTCATCCTGGCACCGGGAAGCTGGCAGGTGTGAGGTGTGTTCCCGGTGTCCAGAGGAGGACACTGCAGGACACAGGGCAAGGGTGACGCTGTGGAGCCTGAGCGTGGACGGGAGGCGGGCGGCAGGACCTGAAGCCTCCTGCCTGCTTTCTGCAGCGCCCTGAGCAGCTTCCTGTTGGGATCGCACAGAAACTGGTTTGGGAGCAGGTTGGCCCAGGTTGTTTGACTTTTGACGGGGGAAGAAGGCAGCCTCCCCTGGTGAGCCAAGTGGAAGGAATGGGGTGCAGGCCTGGGGGTGTGCCTGGCCAGTGGCCAGCAGAGGGTCCCTCTGCTCCCCCTAGTTCCCCGCACCCAGCAGCACAGCCCTCCCTGCCCTGGCTGCAAGAGGCAGGAGGAGAACTTCAAACGGTCCCTCCCTCCACCGGCTGCTTGTCTTCTCTGGGCCAGGCCCCTCGATGGTGGCTGAGGACTCTTTGGAACAGGGAACTGTCTTGGAAGAAGGGGCCCGGCCCTGCCACTGCCTCCTGTGGGACCCTGGGCCAGGCTTCCCTTCCCTCCAGGCCTGTTTCCCTGTCTGTTCCATGAAGGAGAGGCAGGGGCACTGGTCTGTAAACCCATAAGCTGCAGCAGTAGGCCCCTTCCCTGGTCTCACGGGCCACACGCGCCAGCCAGCCAGAGGTGGGTGTCTGGAGTTGCGGGTGGGGTGCTGGCACCGTGCCTTCTCTACCAACTTGGCTCCCTGGGGCCTGTGGGCAGCAAATGGGCCCCCCACATTCCCTCTGTTAATTAGGCAGCGCCTGCTAATGAGTGGCTATCATCATTGCTCCATTACGCCTTCTGAGCCATCTGTGCCTCAGCACTTAGGGGGAGACCCCAGGGGCTCCTGGCTGCTGGGCACAGGCACATGCAGAAGGCGGCATTTCTGGGATGTGTTGGGGGGCTGGGCGCTCCGTGGGCTTTCCACAAAGTAGTTTCAACTGCAGCTCTTCATTTTACCAAGAGAGAAGTGGTGGCAGTCCTGGTGTCCAGGTGAGGAAACAGTGGCACCCTCTTTATGATTCTCCCAGTGGGAGGTCTCTTGTAGCCAACACCTTAACGCATTCTGTGCTGGGCACTGATGGGGTGTGTGTATGTGTGTAGGGAATTGGGGGTGGAGGTGGGGTGCACAGGGAGATCAAAGCTGACATCCAGGAACACTGTGGCATTGAGCGAGGTGATACACGGTCCTCTCGAGATGGACCAAGTCCTGCCATCTTTGCACACTGCCGTGCCGCCTTGTGGGTAGTCACTAAACCTCTCTGGGTCTTATTTGGCTCCCTTGGCACAGGAGCGATGATGCCTCACTGCCTGACGAGAGGCACCTGACCCAGGCCTGGCATCCAAGCAGCTGCCACTCACACCTCACAGGCCAGGGCCAAGGATGCTGCTGATGCAAGAGGCACAATTTTAGAGGCAAGAGCAGCAACTGGGATGGTCTTGAGGTAAGGGGTCTTGCTGACCCCATGCCAAGGCTGGGACCCCTAGTTCAGGAAGAGAGGCTTCTACAGAGGAGTCAAATTCTCCACTGGGGGAATTTGGATTTTAAAAGAGAACCCAAGCTGGGCGTGGTGGCCCACCTGTAATCCCAGCTCCTCTTGAGGCTGAGGTGGGAGGATCATGTGAGCCCAGGCGTTTGGGGCTGCAGGGAGCTCTGATTGCACCACTGCACTCCAGCCTGGGTGACAGAGCAGGATCCCATCTAAAAAAAAAAAGAGAGAGAGAGAGAGTGGGGAGTTCATGCTAAACCAAACATACAGCAGTGGCAGTGACAGGTTCTCTAAGATAGGCGGATATCCCCATTTTACACATGAGAATGCTGAGGCACAGAAAGGTCAAATTTGCTGCAAAGTCTCACGGTTGGCTATTCGGAGGGCTTTAGGGTGACGCTGGTGGCATCTAGGTGGAGTGATGGGCAGTTTGGAGCCTCCCAACCACTGGCGCTCCTCCAGACAAGGCTGCTCTAGCTGGGCGCCAGGCAGGGATCCTCCCAGGAGCCACACTCAGAGGAGGGGCTGTGCTTCTGGCTCCAATCCCCTGAGCTGCAAAGGACACTGTGACATCCAGGGATGTGTAGTCTCACCCAAGAACCCAGACTTCTGGACGCCCAGCCGTGCACACTGCAAGAGGGGCCCAGGCTGGCAGGCATATGATTGGGTGAGGAAAGGGTTTGTTAGAGGTGGCCCAGCCTTGCTCTGGGCTCAGGGGCTTCTGAAGGCTGGGAGCAGGGTTATGGCCAGAATGACCTATTCTGGATGGATCCAACCTTCCTGCCAAGTGCTCTTGGGAGGTAGGCAAAAGGTCAGACATTCCGTCATGCTTAGGAAGAGGGGGTGGCCATGCAGCCTACCTTCTATCTCGGGCAGCGGGGCACCCAGGCGTGCCTTCCCCGCTGGGGAGGTCAGCAGACGGGGGTGGGCCTTGGAGGCCCAGCCAGCCTGAACCCTAAGGAACTGCGTTCTGCAGTGGCCCCTTCCCGGCAGGGCAGGGACAGGGTGACCCTGGGGGAGGGAGAACGTCTGCCTGCATCAGGCTCAAGGCCATTTTTTGTTGGCAGGTGGTCAAGATGCCATTGGAACCAAGAAGTGGGTATGGAAGGGAAAAGCAGGACTGAAATAAGGCAGCTCTAACCCTGTGTGACCTGTCAGCCCCTTTCCCTCTCTGAGTCTCAGTCTTCTCCTCTCACAAATGGGGCAAATCCTCCTTGACAGAGTTGTGGGGGAAAATGCAAGTCACCTGCCTAGCACAGTATAAGTGTTCAATAAAGGTCCACCTGCTCCAAGTCTGGAACCTTCTGGGGGGTGGGGTGGATAGAGGCCAGTGCTGTAGCCAGGTGTGGACACAGGAGCCTGACTGGCATCCGGGCAGTGCCTCCTCCCTGACCACAAGCTCCAGCGCTTTTGAAACCAGATGCAGGTTAAATATGGACAGGGCACCTGCCCAGGCTCCACTCACCAAGGGAGCCAGCTAGATGGAGTCTGTCCTTGGAGCTCCAAATAAGGTATCAGAAAATAGGCTTGGACCTGGGCACGCTCGCCCCTCCTGTGTGCCCAGCCTTTCATTCTATCATCTGAACTGGCACCAACCTCTTGCATCCCAAGGCTAGACCTGAAGCGCCATTAGATTTGTCCCATTTTAGCTGTGAGGATGACCTTGCTTCCCCCGCATCTCGGCTAGGCCAGGCTCCCTGCTCTTTCCCTGACTGGGGGATGGGCAGTGGGTGGGGGAGGCAGGCCTAGGGAACCAGACACACAGCTCCCTTTGTGAAGGAGGCTGAGTCACATGTGCAACGCAATCCCTGTCGGGCCCCGGGGCGGGTGTGATGGGAGATGGCGTTATCATGGGACTGTGGGTACCCCCACGTCTGTGTCCCGGAGGCTTTCCCACAGGAGATAGCAGGGAGATGGCTGGGAACACTGGCCGCCAAACACATGGTCTGAGCTCAGGTCCTGATTCTGTTGCCAACTTGCTGCAAAGCTTTGGGAAGGTCCTCTGTCTGAGCCTCAGTTTTCATCTCTGTTAAATGGGAATGATCATCACTGTTTTGTGGAGGAGGTAGTAGATGTGAAAGGGTTCTGCAAGCTGCAAATGGTGGAGTGCTGGGCCTTTGGCATTCATGTGGGCTTTATGATAATAATAATGATGTTGGCCAAGATTTATTGAGCACCTACTGTGTGCCAGGCATTGTGCTCAATGATTTACACGGTCACTCAGCTTGCAAGGGGAGAAGCCTGGATGTGAACAGCTCTTGTCTAAAAATACCCACCTCTGAGGCTGGGCGCAGTGGCTCATACCTGTAATCCCAGCACTTTGGGAGGCCAAGGTGGGAGGATTGCTTGAGCCCAGGAGTTCAAGACTAGTGTGGGCAATGTAGCAAGACCTTGTCTCTCCAAAAAATACAAAAGTTAGCCTGGTGTGGTGGAACATGCCTATAGTCCCAGCTACTTGGGAAGTTGAGGTGGGAGGATCGTTTCAGCCCAGGAGATTAAGGCTGTAGAGAGCTATGATTGCATCACTACATTCCAGCAAGGGCAACAGAGCGAGACCCTGTCTCGAAAACAAACAAAAAACCCACTTCTGAGCTGGCAGTGGTTGCTGATGGCCATTTGCACAGGTGGGGACAGCTTTTCACTCTTTGCTATGCTGGTTCCCACTAAATGCTGTTGCTCTGGCTGGAAGGTTAGAGGTAGAACAAGGGGCTGAAGACCTCCTCCTAACCCTCCCAGCCTTACCATGTCTCCCTACTCCCCCAGGCCTCAGTCACAGCAGACAATAAGGATGCCCTAACCTCTTATCCCTGTCCTGAGGCTGTCATGTTCTTGGAGATCTCCTACCTCCCTGGCAGCCCCCTCTCTGCCTCCTTTGCAGGCCACTCTGAATGACAGTGTCCTGGCCAATGCATCAGGGTGCCCATTGTCTGCCAGGCCTGGGCTGCAAGATTTACGCATGTGGCCTCATTTAGTTGCCCCCATAGGAGGTGCTATTTTGGTCCCCACTTGGCAGGCGAGGAGATAAATGGATGGAGAGATGCTTGCCCAAGTCATCCAGCTGGCCCGCTGGGAGTAGGGGACAGCTGGCCTGAACCCAGAGTCTGTGATCAGAGACTCCGGGCTCAGAGAGGGGGCAGCAGCATTGCCCCCTCTCCTCTGTCCCTCAAATGAAGGGCTTCCTGCACCTTCAGCTTTCTGCTCTGTTATAGAAAGGCATGGGTACCTCCCTGTACCTCGATTCCCCTTCTGTAAAGTGGGGATAGACTGTTGTGAAAACCAAAGGAGAAGATGAAGTGCCTAACAGGGGACAGATCCCTGGTGTCCTGTGTTTGGTTACAGCCCACACACCTGGAGGCCCAGCCAGGTCCAAGCTGTGCGATCTTGGCTAAGTTACTTCATGTCTCTGACCATCTCTAACATACAAGTGGTACCCAGCCCACAGGGTTGTGTGGATAAAATGAGAATGATCTGCATAAGCAGAGCATCTGACACCATAAAACCTCCAGACATAGCAGGTTATTATTAGTCCTGTTATCAGCACTCATAACAGATAGTGTTGTGTTTAATAATTCATTGAATTTCTCCCCGTTTACTCCCAGAGACCCCCTGGATGCTGAATACCAACTCTGGGTATCACTGTGATGAGAGCCAGGCTTGTCTCCCTAGCCAGACTCAGAGCTGGGGCCTGCTTCCTCACCTGCCTGCCCCTAGCTCCTAGTAGGTCTCTGCAAAGCCAGATGGTGAGAGAGGCAGGCAGAGCTGGGCAGCCAACTCCTGCCCAGCCAGGCGGCCCCACAGGCCTCTCCTATGTGGCCAGAGTGGCAGCTGGCTCTGCACTCTCTTCAGCCATCTGCAGAGAGAGTGGTGCCTTCAACTCTCCATCTGTGCTCTTCTGGTTGGCACCCTCTGTGGGGTGTGTGTGTGGTGGTGGGGCGGGGGGGACAGCTGCCCTGTGGGCTTGGTCCCTGGGGAACAGCTGAGGCTGCCCTGGTTACCAATTGATCGGGCCCTGAAGGACTGACCTTGGGGAAACTGAGGCAGAGGTGGTGGTATGTCAGGGACTCCCTATCCTCTGCTGGATAACTCGTCCTGCCTTGTTAGTAGGCCCCCCAGTTTAGGCTGGTCCCTGCTGCTTTGGCAATAAGGGAGCTCCCACTTCAGCCCTAGGAGGGAGCAGAGGGCCTGACATGGGCCCAGTGCTCATGGTGCCTCCCTGCCCCAGGCATTGGCCCACAGCATGGACTGGGGGCTGTGAATGTGGGGAGCACAGTGCTGTTTTCTGGAAGCTCTCACCTTGTGGCCTCCCTGGACCTCACAGGGTGGCTTTGTGGCCCTTCCTTTCTGCAGCTTGATTTCAGGCGGGTAGGTGAGGAGTGCAGTTCAGCTGCGACAGCCCCGGCTCCCAGGCTGCCTGAGACGTTCCATTCATTCTTCCTCCACGTGGCATTGGGAAGCTTTTCCAGGCCCCCTCGTTTAGAAGGCAGATCTCTGCCGGAGAGAAGGAATCTCAAGTTCCCCAAGCATCCACGTGTCCAGGCCCCAGGCTGAGGCCTGGGGAGCCGGATTGCTGAGTGGTTAGGAGACCTGGCTATGGAGCCATCCCAACTCGGGCACCTCCCTGCTGTGTGATCTTGGGCAGGTTCATTCTCATCTCTGAGCTGCATGTCTCTGCCTTAAGCTCCCTCTACTTCATCACCACATTCACAGGGAGTATTTATTGAGGGCTTGGCAAGTAGCGGGCAGCGGCGCTAGTCTGAGCAGCAGGTTTGACTTCTCTCCACTGCCAGGGGCGCTCTGGAGCTGGAATGCAGACGGTGATCAGCGAGTGTAATTACTGTTGTTGTCACCACTCACCCTTCTGACACTGTAAAATCCTCCCAGCATGTCTGACTGAGGAATCATCTATCCTCATTGCTTGGAGGAGGGCAGATGGGAGCCTCTGCAGGGAGTGTGAGTTATCCAAAGCCTCTTGACTTGAGAAGGGCGCTGAACCCCAGCAGCAGGAGGCACTGCTGACAGATGAATGACCAGAAAGGGGATGGGGCATGGCCCATTTCCACTCTCTGAGCTTTTGGGGCCATTGGGAATGGCTCTTCAACCAGGCCTCGGTTTCCCCTTTGGCTCAGCAGATGGATTAAAGGAGGCCATTTCCAGAAGCCCCTGGGGTCTCAGAGTCCAAAATGACTTGGGATATTGAAACTGCGGGTGCTTGAGGAGCACTGAGAGGGGAGACGGGTCACCCCCGAGAGGGGACGTGGGTCAGCCGGTCCGTCGTGCGTGGCCTGGCTGGCTTCCTGCCTGGCTGCCTGTCTCCCACTCCCTCCTGACTGCCTTCCGCTCTGCCGGTCAGCACTGGCTCCCGTCGGCTGCCAAGGAGGCTGGACTCTCCTTCAGGAAAGGGCAGTTGTTGCCCTGACCTGGGGGGTGGGTGGACAGCATCCAAGGACCCTGTTGCCATGGCAACCCTGGCCGCTCTGTGGGAACTTTGGGGATACTGGCCCTGGGAAGCCACAGATGGAGGCTGAGGAAGCAGAGTGATCCCCGGTCCCTGCCTGTCCCTGAAGTCTGTCTGCCTGGATGAGGGGTGAGGCTGAGGTGCCCCCTTGCCCGGCGCTGAGTCATGGGCATCCCCCAGGGTCACTGCCTCAGCGCTCTCAGCCCTGCCCCCTCCTGGTCTCCCTCTGAGAAATCCATGACTCACATATATCGTCCGTCATCCCCAGTCAAGCTCAGGGAGGAGGGAGGAGCCCAGCTGGGGCAGGAGGGGGGTGTCTCCCCACCAAACACACCCGGTCCCTCCCTCTCCGCACTAGCTGCCTGCCCTGCCCTGCCGTAGGAGATGGGCTGGGAGCCTCCCACACTCTCCAGCTCACTCGGCAGGCAGCGGGGACCAGGGCTGGCAGGTTAAGCCTCTGGGGGTGGATCCTGAAAGGTGGTCCAGCCGCCTGGCCCTGCGTGGGACCTTCCTTCCGCCTGGCAGCAGGTACCCAAACACGGGCTGGACAGCAGGTGGGAAGAGGAATAGTGTGTGAGTGTGAGTGTGGGTGTGTGCATCCATGCACGGGTGGCTGTTGGGCAGTGGGTAGGGGTGGTGGGGAAATGGGGAAATGGGGGGAGGTCTTGGTATCTTGGTGGGATCTAGCCCAGATCAGCATGGATGTGGGGGGTCTCTAGAGTGAGGGTGGACCCACAGGGAGATGCCTGGGAAAGGGCTGGGGCCCAAGGGGAGTAGCACCTCCCGGGGCTCCCAGGCATTTCATAGCAGGGGAAACTGAGGCTCAGAGTGGTGCAGTCACTGGGCCCAGCAAGCTGGGGTCTGCTCTCTGGGCTGTGAGATCAGTGGTCCCACCACACAGGTGGGAGAACCGAGGCTCTGGGAGGGCAGGTGGTTTGCCCAGGGTCACCTAGCACATCCAGGGATAGAAAGCCGGGGGCCAGGCTCAGGGAGGAGGGGGAACTTGAGGGGACTCCTGAGGGCAGCTTTCCTGCAGCTGCCCCTGGGGCTGGGTCCGGGGTCCCCACTAAGCTAGGGACAGCTGTGCTCTTCATCACCAAGGCCAGCTTTGGGAGGAGGTGGCCCCTCAGGGTCTCTGAACATGGGGCACCTGGGTGAGAGTCCTGGAACCGGTGACACGCAGACGGGAAGCGCAGGCTGCGGGCTGAACACCCTGTGGGTTGCCACCAGACCTCAGGACTCTGGCTGCCTGGGACTGATAGGACTTCCCACTGGTCCCCGCAGGGGCTGGGGGTGTGTAGGAAACCGATGGTTCCTGTCCTCCCCCATCCCCCACTCACCTCCGCTGTGTGGTAGAGTTGGGGGGTCTCCCAGCGCCCCACCGGGAGGGGCCTGGTGCTCATTTTACTGAGTGGGGAGGAGAGGATGGGCCAAGGCAGGGCCGTCCCACTCCCCACCAATGTGGAGCAGCTATGGCCTGGAGTCCACAGGCTGGGTAGAAATAGCCTTTGTGGCTCTTTCAGCGGACCAAGGAAGTTATTTATAGAAGCATTTATTGAGCGCTTACTGTGCGCTCTGTACTCTGTTGGGGACATGGCCGTGAGCAAGGCGAATAAGGTATCTCAGAGCTCGTGAGTGGCCCAGACCCCAGAGCCAAGTCCCCCGCCCCTCCCAGAGGGTAGCCCCAGGCAGCCCGTTGGCTCCTTGGGGTCAGAGACTGTGTGAGAAGGAGCATATCTGGGCTTTAATAACCATGGGCTGCCAAGTTGGCTCCCCAGAGCCCAGGCAGGGTCCTGTTGGGCTCTTTTCTGCCAATGTCCAGGTGTGGAATGAGCTCTTAGGGCCAGACCTGACCCCTTCTTTGCTGCAGGGACCCGAGATATGGAGCCACCGTGGTCACGGCATCACTGTGGCCTCCTTGCCCTTCCTCTCCTCTGACCTCAGGAGCTCGGCTGTTAAATGGGTAGGTAGGGGTGATCACAGCTGCCCTGGCTCCTGTAAGCCTGGGGCTTGGCTCTGAGAGTGCCGGGTGATGGAGAACACAGCTCCAGGTGTGATCTGTGACAGACAGGCTGTGTCCCCACCTGGGCCACTGGGCAAGGGCCAGTCAGCCTGGCATGACACTTCCTTTTGTCAGGGACACAAACAAACAAAACCGTTAGGAGGTGAAATGGAGGCGTGAGATAAACTCGCTAACCGGAGGCCCAGAGAAGGGGAAGAGGACCAGGGAGGCTCTGTGGAAGGCACTTAGGCTGGGCTTGGGAGAAGGTGGGAGGGGAAGGAGCTGATATCTGTATGAGCACTGCAGGGGGAGTCCTAGTGGAGGAAACTAAGTAGGAAAACATTTGGGGAATGATACAAGCTGAGGACCATGGGGAAGGTGTTACCGGGCCCCTGGCATGGGTCATTTCATGGGACTTGATGAGCCAGGCCAGCAGGTCCCAATCTGCTCTGTGGGGGGAAGGGAGGCAGGAGGACTCACCAGGTGGGTGCTGTGTGGGGCTGGGGACCCAGGCTACAAACCCAGCAGGACGGGGAGGGGCAGGATAGGTGTGCAGTGTGAGGTTGGCCAGGCAGTCCCAGTCTCTTGCTGCTGGGTTAAGGCTGAAGCTTGGGGGCAGCTTCACGTATGAGGGAGATGAGGTGGAGGTGGCACCCTGTCTAGGGGAAGGGCAGGAGAGAGGTGGCAGAACTGCGGCAGGGTTGGTGTGGGGGGTGGCCTCCTGGCAAGGCCCAGCATGACAAAGGCAGGTGCGGGGAGTGGGCAGAACAGCCGTGGAGGTGCCACTGCAGACTGTGCTCCAGCCGGACTGGGATGCGGGTTCCGCCATCCTGTGCAGAAGCTGTGTACAGGTGGGACCTGGGGGGCTGTGCTGTCTCAGGGATGCGGGATGGGTTTCCATGTGGTAGGGCTCCCAGGGAGGCCACGGAGGAGGCCGTGGAGAAGTTGGGTGGAAGTAGGGAGGAGAGGGAAGCGTGACAACAGAGCCCCAAACCCCAGCACCACCTCCTCCCCCCAGACAGGAGCCTGAGCAGGGCTCAGCCCCTGTCCCCATGCTGGGGGTGGCCCTGTGGACCCCGCCTTCTGACTCACAGCAGATGGGGGCATCATGTGAGCAAACCCAGCAGTCGGGGGTGATCAGACGCAGCAACCGGGCAGATGGCAAGTGGGGGGCAGGGCGGGCTGGCACAAAGGGGTCTCTCAAACCGGGTGGGGCGGGGCCCTGGCACGGCCTCAGCCTCCCAGGCCTGCTTTCTCCTGAGCCGTCACTCGGCTGAGACCCTGCCCCTCCTCCTGTCTCTGGTGCTCCATCTGGGGCGCCTTGAAGCCCCCAGGGGAGCCCTGTAGATTCTGGGCTTAGGACTGGACTGCTGGGTAGAGGGGCCAAGGGTTGGGGAGGAGGAAGGCACACACATTTTCTGACCACTGCCTCGTGCTAGCCTGCCCTGGCAGGAGGTCGGCTAAGCCCCAAACTCTCCCTGATTCCCCGATGGCTGAGCCTGGACGGGAGCAATCCCGGACCTTCCCCGACGTCAGACTCTACCAGGCCTTGGGCTCAGTGCCTTGCACACGACACCCACTTTTCAGATGAGGACACTGAGGCAAGGGAGGCAAACCCACATCTCTGGGGATCCAGAATGTGGGCTCTTGTGTCTTGGTGGAGAGGAGGCTCCTCAGCCAGCCGGGCACATGTCTTGAACCCCGCCCCTGCCACTGCCAAATCCGCACACCTGTAGGGACACCCTTACAGACAGCAGGGGTGGCTTGCCCAGGGAGAATCTTGGCTTTGTTTCTCTCTGGTTGTGTGAACGTGGGCCTGTGCCTCAGTTTCCTCATCTGTAAACTGTGGATTACAGTCACATCTACTCCAGAGGCTGTTATGAGCATGAAGAGAGTTGATATAGGAAAGCATATGGGACAGTGCATTTCCCATATGTGGGAATGTTAAGCCTTTTTTATTACCTCTCCCATTGAACAGATGGGTGTATTGAGGCCCAGAGATAACCTGTAATAACTGTGAGCACTTCTCCCTGTCCCCGCTACTACTGGGAGAGCTGTGGCCACTTGGACACCAGTGGCGCTCACTCACCCACCTCTAGCCTGACTTGTGCTTTGGTAAGGAGGCCAGTGTGGTGGACGTCGGGCTCCCAAGCTGGCGCCTGCGCAGGCTCAGGCAGTTTGTGGTATGCTTGGCAGTTCCAGGCAGAGATAAAAGCTCAGCCCTGGAGGAGCTGGCATGGTTCCGGGCACCAGTGGACGGGCCTCTCTGCATTAGTGGGAGATGGCCTGGCGGTGGGGAGACGGCCTCACTGTCCAAGAGCCAGCCCAGCCCCGGTGGCCTGAAAAGTTCTGTGGTGAATGGCTCTGGTTTGGCTTCCCAGACTCAGGGCCACTTACACCAACTCCAAAACAAGAAACAGTGAGATGGAGAGCTGCCTCTGCCACCTCCCAGGCCCTCTCCCCTCCCGTTCCCAGGTCTCTGTCCTCCTCCCAGTACCCCAGCCTGGATGCTGAAGGCCCACGGAGGAAAACTGACTTTTGAGAGGAGCTGTGGAGGCTTGCATTCCACTGTCAAAGATGACAGCTTCTCTGGACCCATTTCCCTGCCTGTAAATGGAGATAACAATACACCCCTTTGCAGGGTTGCTGTGGAATTTGGGGCAACAAATGGCTGCAAAGTATGTACCTAGCACAGTGCATGACTTCAAGAGGTCCTCCCTAAACCTCAGCTCAAGGTTTAATCTTCCAGGTCATGGGGTCATTGAGTTAGGCTCAAATCTTTGAAAAATGACTTAGAGCAAGCGGCTGCATTTCTCAAAACTTCATTACTTGGGCTGTGAAAGTCTCTGATATCTAAATGCGGCCCTGTGGGGATGAACCGAGACAGCCACATGTTGTAGGGGCTTATGAGATGTAGACCCTGTCCCCAGCTGGCCCAGAACTTTGCTTTTCCATCCCCCAGCCAGGCTGCCCCCTAGGAGAGGCAGCACGAGGTGGGCTGTTAGGGGCATGGGTCCTGGCGCTGCCTGATTCTGTCCCAGCTTCACTGGCTGTGTGACCTGGGACAGGTATATTAACTTCTCTGTGCCTCATCTTCCTAATTGTAAACATGAGGATGGTAATGGCACCTTGAGAGGGTTAAGTGAGCCTCTAGATGTTAAGTGCTGAGTGCAGGGCCGGGCACACCTCAAGTGCTGTTGTCATTGCCCCTTCTGGGCCATGGCCAAGCCTTGTTCTTAGAGAGCAACGGAGACTTTATCGGGAACAATGATGCCATCCTCCCAAGATGTTACCGGGAAAACCACCAATCCTGTGACAGCTTCCCCTTTGGACATGCCCATTACTAGGGTCTTGATCTGCTGCCCCGAGGCATTGTCCAGCCTGGGGCTCCTTCATGTTCCCCAAGACCTGAGACCTGACCCAGGTTTTGGAGTGAGTTGATATGACCCTGGGCTGGGGAGCTGGGCTGCAGCCATTACCCACAGAACTGCTGACCTTTCAGGGGACCAGAGGCCGTGGCACTAGCCCTGGAGAGGAGGCCTGAGTTCTAGTCAAGCTGGTTTCCTGGGACAGAACAGCACTGTGGTCACTTCTCTGCTGGGTGAATTCCTGGGGCCCCTGGGAGCTAGGCTGAGCAGCTGACCCCTTCTGGGTCCTTGGCAGAATCTGGGCCTCAGGGTGTGGCTCTGTGGCTGGCACCTTGGGTCTCAGACCCTGTGGCAGGGGGTCAGACAACTGCCCAGACCCACCTGCTTTGATGGTGACAGATGCTAGTGGTGAGCCCCAGGGGCTGGCGGGGGCCCCTGAGTCATGCTCAGCCCTGTGCCCTCTGCCCACTGCTCCTCTGCTGTGTCACCATCTGGGCATGAGCCAAACAGTTCAGGGGCGACTCACAGCCCAAACCTCCACCCCTGGGGCATACACTTCACTGCCTACAAAGACCCTCATTCAATCTTGAGTTCTGCTGGCCCTCTAAGACTTGAAACTTTATCCACATTTCACAGATGGGGAATCAGACCCAAGAGCTCGGAGCGGTCAGTGGTAGCAGGGCCCGAACCCAGTCTCCGGCCTGTTAGCCTGGACTTTTCCCCACAGTGCCACAGATGGCCATTCCCATGGTAGGTAGTGAGTTCCCCATCTTTGTAGGTGTTCAAGTGTGGCAGGGGAGTTGCAGAGGCAACTTGGGTATTGCATGGGGCTTCTCTTCATGGCGCCTTCCAGCCCCGAGCTTTCCCAGCCTTGGGGGAGATGGGCACCCGATTCCCACGTTCCCCCGAGTCGTTATGTCTGTAAGCAGCACATGGGTCATTCTAGCTACATCAGGCCGTGCTTGTGGGCAGGTGGTGCCTCTATCTGGAAACCCTCTTAATAGCCTGGCCGACTGGCAAGGTTTTTCCAAGGAACCTCCACCGTGAAAGCCGTGAATGCATCTTCAGAGACTCCTGTCCATGTGTAAATAACTCAGTAGGCTGGATGGGAGGGAGCAGAGGGGGAGAGGGATCCAGCTGAAGAGGACTGGAGTGAGCTGGGAGAGGCTGATGGAGGTCAGGAGGGGCAGGACACCTACCTGGCGAAGCTTCAGGGACCCTTGCTCTCCCTTATCCAGTAGGCTTGAACCTGAATAGGGGCCTTCCTGACTTCATGGCACTCCCGCAGCCCCCTACCTGCCTAGAGCCATGGACAGTGGGCAAGGCTGGAAGAAACCCTCATGTACAGTTTCCTCAAAGCTGTACTTATCCTACACCATGGCCTTGCTGGCCACACCCTCTGGGGGGCTATGCCACCTGTGCGCACACCTAGGGGACCAGATGCACATGGTCTGTCCTCCAGCTCCTCTCCTGCCTGTGTCCTGGCACCTTAACTGGAGGTGGTGGGAGCTGGGACCAGTGCAGCACTCTTGCCAGCCATGGTGGGGGGAGGACAGCCAGTGCCTCTTCATGGAGACCCTGCAGCAGGTGGTGGCATGCCCCAGGGTCCTGTCTCTGTCCCTCTACCTGGGTTTGGGAAACTGGAGTCCGAAGCTTTAGTGACTGTGATCGAGGAAGGACAGTAGTGTTTGCAAACCACATGAGCAAAGGAGAGAGCAAGGTCCGGCCCCGCCCCTGTTCCTGGGCCATGAGGCTTTGGGCCCTGTGGCTCAGCACTTCTGAGCCTCCCTTTCCCTCTCTATGGAGTAGCTTCTGCTGACTCTCCATGTTGATGCCAGGGCATGCAGGACAACAGAGGCAGCCCAGGGAAAGGAGTACATCATGCTCCTTTGGATCCAGTTTTACCAGCTCTGTGTCCCTGGGCAAGCTCCGTGTCCCTGTGTCCCTGCTATAAAATGGGAATGATAGTACCTCCTCACAGAGTGGCCCTGGAAGCATGTGAGGCCAAGTGCATATCCTATGGTTTGCACTCATGCATGGCTCCCTTCCCTGCCCCAGCTGCCTCATGAATCTCTGCAGACTAGTCCTTGGGACACACCCCACCCCCAGCTTGCTAGACTGCAGGACCCCATGGCCATAAGCATGTGCCCTTTCTCCTCCTTGCTTTACCTGGGGGAGCCCATGGGGAGCACAGGTAGGAGCTTGGTGTCTGCAGCAATGGGAACGTGCCCCACTTTCATTGGCAAATCTGCTACCTGGGCTCCGCTTAGACCCGAACCACAGGAGTGAGGCTTTGAGGGTCTTGGGGGTGGTAATTTTGCTTTAATGTAGAGAGAAAATCCAAGGTTCAGTGCTCACAGATTCAGATGGAATCTCAGACATCTTCTAATGCAGCACTCATTAAAACTGTCTATGGCCCTAGCGGCATAGGAAAGGCATGGGCTCCCAGGCTTCCATGCCGCAGGACTTCTCAGAGCCTTTACCAGGAAAGCAAAGGAGAGTTTGCCTTGTGTATCAGATCCTATCAGGCTATGCACAGTTTTGGGAACCCTTCTCTGGCCAAGCACCCAGTGAGGTGTGTGTGCTCCTGATCGTGTTAGAGGCTGGGGAGTGGAGATGACTCAATGCTCGAACCCTCTCCATCCCCTATCCCCTACCCCTCACATAGCCTGAGTGGCACTTTTGGGTTGGATCTTCTAGACCTTCTATGGTATCTATCAGGAATGGCTCCTTTTAGGAAGAGGTGTGGAGCCTGCCTGCCCTGGGTTAGAGTCCCAGCTCCGTCTCAGTCTTCATTTACTCATCTAGCAGTCACTGGGATCATCTGTGGACCAGGCACTGTGCTAGGTACTGGAGATGCAGGTGGTGAGCAAGATAGGTGAGACAGCAAAGCTGAGCAAGGGATAACACGTAAGCAAATCGCAGAGTCTTGTCAGTGTTGGGTGCCGTAAGGGTAATAAATCACAGTAATACATCACATGGAAGCAAGTGATGGATGTGGAAGATAATTTTAATTGGGTGGTCATGGAAGGCTTCTCACAGGAGGGGACATTTGAGTTGAGGCCTGAGAAGGAGGCAGTCAGGGAAAGGGTCCTGGAAAGGATGTGCTATGTTGAAGGAAAGGTGCGTGCAAAGACCCTGAGGTGTGTCCGAGGATAGAAGTCTAGAGTGGCTGGAGTTGGCGACTGCAAGGAAGGGATGGGGTGGCATAAGGCTGGGGGATGGGAGTAAGCTTGTGGTCACTGGCTCATGATTTCAGCAGTCCTGCTGCTCCCTGAGCCTCAGTTCTCTGACTTACAGAATGAGCTTCATCATTTTGGTCCCCGCCCCCACCCTGATGGGGAATGTTGTAGGTGTGAGGTAAGACAGTGCTTTGGCTTTTGGCTCTGGGCAGCGATGAGCTATTGCAGTTATTTTTATTATTACCATGAGTGGGATGTTTAGGGACTGTGGGTGGGGCTGGGGAAGCTGGGCCTCTGTTTCTCTGGGTTGCTGTTGTAAGTGAGTACTAAGTGTATGTAACAGGCATGGCGTGCCTTGTCTGTACCTCCCCCCAGGTCCCCTGAACCACAGCCCCCTGCCAGCTCCCTTTAAGCCCAGGATCCTTTGATGCAACAGAGGCCGCCTTCTCCGGCCCGGCAAGCCCTGTGAGCCTTTCCGGGAGAAGGTTTCACCAGAGAACAGCAAGTCCTTTCTTTGCTTTCTTTTCCTCTTCCTCCGGGGGCCAAAAATAGGGCCTGAATGGGACCCAGCTCTGGGCCTGCAGTGAGACAATAGCGGCCTCCTGACTGAAGCTGCCTCCTGGCTCTGCTCCACGGAGGGGCGGGGGAGGAGGGGAGTTGCAGAGACGCCATCCCCTCAGCCCCAAGCCCCTGCTGCCTTTCCCATGGCCTCTGCCAGAAATCATCCCAAAGCCCCTTCCTCTGTTGGACTCCCTTTGGAACATGATTGCCAGTGGGGTTCCCTGCTTGTTGTGTTCTGCGAAAGTGCTTATAGCTGGTTGACTGAGACCCCAGGACCTTTTGCACCCCTGAGCAACCCCACCCTATCTGCTGGGCTGTTGCTGGTCTGGAACCGAAAACCTCGGTGGGGGTTCTAACTCCTGGTTCTCTTCTGCGCCGTGTCTGGGGAATACCACAGTTTTTATGCCCCTTCCCCTTTGATTCAGTGGGTATGAAAAACTTAGAGATCAAAGGAATGTGCCCTCTTGGAAGAGAGTGAGCTCCCTGTCACTGGAGATGTTCAAATAAAGTTGGCCGAGCATTGAACGTGGGGGAGAGTTAGGGATTAGTCAAGCGCCAGATGGACAACTGGTCTTGATATCTTCATGTCCCAGAGAAGATCTCTTTAAATTCCATACCCCTCCCTTACCAGCTAGGAGGCTCACAGCAAGTCACATCCCCGAGCCTCTGTTTCCCCATCTGTAAGGTGGGTCCTACAGGGCTAACCTTGCAGAGTGGTAGAAATGGATCTCCAAAATGCCCAATGTAGTTCCTGGCACACAAGAGGAGTTTCAGAAGCTCTGCCTCTATTTTCCTCCATCCCCAGACTGGAAAAAGAGAATCTGAGCTCCTAGCCCCCTGGGAGCTCTAGAAGGAAGCCAGGAGGAACCTCCAGGCCTAAGGCTAACTCAGAAGGGGGATTCTTGGTAGGCTGTGGCAATCTGAGAAGGCTTCCTGGAGGAGGTGGATCCTAAGGAGTTTTCAGAGAAATATGATGCACACATTGTGCTCACAAAAGCCAATGGTGGGATTAGAGGGTGTTCTGCTTGTTTTGAGGCCAGGGCCTCAGTCTGGCAGCTTCTAGAAGCAAATCCAGCTATTGTTAGGCATAATTTGGTTACTGGGTGGCCTGCACTGGGTTCTAAAAAAGATTTGGTTTCGGGTTGGGTGCAGTGGCTCACACCTGTAATCCCAGCACTTTGGGAGGCTGAGGCGAACATATCATGAGGTCAGGAGTTCGAGACCAGCCTGGCCAACATAGTGAAACCCCGTCTCTACTAAAAATACAAAAATTAGCCAGGCATGGTGGCGGGTGCCTGTAGTCCCAGTTACTTGAGAGGCTGAGTCAGGAGAATTGCTTGAAACCGGAAGGCGGAGGTTGCAGTGAGCTGAGATCGTGCCACTGCACTCCAGCCTGGGCGAAAGAGCGAAACTCCGTCTCAGAGAAAAAAAAAAAAAAAAAAAAAAGATTTGGTGTTAAAGTCAATGTTGACAAACTTGCAGATTTCATGTAAAAACCTGAGGCTCTGCCTCTCTGGAGAAATTGGAAGCTCTGGCTCTTTGTGGTCCCTTCAAGACAGGCAGGTGTCCCTCAGGCTCTCCATAAATCGCTGTCCTAACCCCTGCCCTCCCTCCTGCCAGCTCCCTGTCTGGCCTGGGCAGCGTCTGAGTTGAGGACTTGGGCACAGGACAAGTTACGGGGCCACGTTGCTTTGCTGGGTCTGAGCCAGGGTGTGACGTAGTCCCTGCAGCTGCCAACGGTTGCCAGGGCAACGGTTGCCAGGGGCTGCTGTCACCTGCGCCCCTTCTCCCGCGCTGGCGGCTGGGGCTTCTCAGCCTCTCTTCCCTGGCTGTCCCCTTTGTTTGAAGCTCCAGTGAGGGAGCAGTGGCTGGGGTGGCACAGCTTCAAAGTCTCTGTCCTCTTGAAAAGAGGTGGTGGAGGGGAGATTGACACCAGACCCGCAGGCTACTGCCTGCAAACAAGAACCCTTCATCTGCCATGCACATTCTTAACGTATCTATAGTCTGCTTGATGCCACAAAGGAGTCCAGGTACGATTCTCCTGCCTCCTCTCCTCCCCATCCCTCTCACTCCTGCTCCCTCTCCCTGCTCCCCACTTCTCCCCTGTCTGCCTCCTTCACTCTTCTTCCCCTCCAGCTCCCCTCTTTCCTCCCATCCCTTCCCCTTTATCTTTTTCCTCTCCCCTGCATCCCCCTTCTACCCAACATTGATGGTGTAGCCAGTGGGTGGGGCGGCACTAGGGACCCTGAGGGGGTCAGACAGTACTCCAAGGGACTTGGGCAGTTAAAGACAGCAGCTTCAACTAAAAGGAAGTGGTTGGGGGTGAGAGTTCTGCCCCCCTTCCTGCAGCCCAACCCTTGCTGAAGATTCTTTTGGGTCCCTGGGCTGCACCCCAGGGGTCAGAAATAAGCCTCTGACAAGCCCAGGGTGTGAGGAGACTGGAAGTGCAGGAAACAGCCGCCAGTGGGGCTGGGATCCAAGGTCACCTGGGTGAGTTCCGATGGGCCCCCCGATTTGGGCCCTTGGGAGGATGGCGTCCAGCTGAACCCATGGAAACTCATTGTGGGAAGCTTTCTTTACTGTCACTTTCCAAGAGATACGCTTTCTAAGAGTCAGGTAAGTTCGGGGGGAAATAGGCTTCGAGATGAACAGCGTGTGTCCTGGAGCTGGCCCTGGTTCACATTCAACCTTCATTACTCACTTAGCTGTGTGACCTCAGACAGGTAACTTGACCTCCCTGGGCCTCGCTGGCCTTATTTGTTGAGTGGGTGTGATGGTACTTGTCTCAAGGGTTTTGAGGAGGCTTAAATGTGTGAACATGTGTAAAAAGCTCACAATCCTGTTTTGCATTTTCAAAGAGCTTAATGAACACGGTTGTGTCACTGGAGGTGGTGAGCACCCCGCCTGTGGAGTGTGCAGCCCCTGATGCTCAGTGATGCTGTGCTGTGTGCTCAGGAGCTGGGATGGAACTCAGTGCTTCTAATTCCCTTCCCTGGACGGGGCCCAGGTGCAACCAGGCTCGGGCCCCCAGCCTTGGTAGGGGAGAACTTTGTCCTATTCAGCCTGCTTAATAGGGGAGGGTGCTCTCAGCCCCTCAGCCAGCAATCCAGGACCTCGAGGAGGGGGAGGAGAAAAGAAAGGGAGGGTTGGTGGCCAGTGTTGGGAATGCTAAGTGTCCTGTGCTCCAAAGATGGGAGTTTTGCCAGACCTGGGGTAGCTGAACTGCTAAACAAGGAGGGAGGTGACTGAGGCTGACCTTGAGGGCCTGGCCTTGGGCAACGTGGGAACACAGATGGGGAAGGGGAACCTCAGCCAGACAGTTGAGGTCCGGCTGTGGTTTGAGAGGGAAGACAGTCTGGACAGGGCAGGGGAGACGGCTCAGCATCCTCTTTGTCCCCTGCTGCCAGCTCGGAGGTAAGCTCTGTTCTTACCTGTAGGCATCCTGAAGCCTGTGGGAGCCTGGAGGGCCCTGACTCCAGAGAAGGCATGCAGGGGGCAGGCATCAGAGTCGCCCACTTGACAGGGGAGAAAATAAGGCCCAGAGAAGGGACAGGCTGACCCCAAGCTTCCAGTTGCCTGCAGAGCTTGTCTGAACCTTATGCCCCTAACTCCTGCCACCCCTGCTCTAGGCATGTACATTCTCTGGGCAGGTACTGACTGGCGTATGCCCTGGCGCCCAGGAGGCTGGCCTCAGCTGCTTCTTGGAGACGGCCAGGTGGAGACTTGGCCATGAGCCTCTGCCTGGCTGCAGACCACCCCAGGAGCATAAGCTAAACAGGTCTGCACCAGAGTGCTCGGACTGCTGGCTGTTTGGCTCTTTGAGGTCCCTTCAAGACAGGCTGGTGTCCCCAGTGCCTTCCTAATCCCTGTTTCTCCTTTAGGTTCTAAGTCTCTTCAATCAATTCTAAAAGTTTTTTTTTTTTTTTTTTTTTTTTTGAGACAGAGTCTTGCTCTGTCGCCCAGGCTGGAGTGCAGTGGTGTGATCTCAGCTCACTGTAACATCTACCTCCCGGGTTCAAGTGATTCTCACGCCTCAGCCTCCCGAGTAGCTGGGATTACAGGCATGTGCCACCATGCCCAGTAATGTTTGTTTGTTTGTTTGTTTGTTTGTTTGTTTGTTTAGAGATAGGGTTTCACTGTTTTGGCCAGACTGGTCTCAAATTCCTGACTTCAAGTGATCTGCCCACCTTGGCTTCCCAAAGTGCTGGGATTACAGGCGTGAGTCTCCGTGCCTGGCCTCCAAAATTCTTCTTCTTCTTTTTTTTAATTTTTTTTTTTTTTTTTTTTTTTTGAGACGGAGTCTGGCTCTGTCGCCTAGGCTGGAGTGCAGTGGCCGGATCTCAGCTCACTGCAAGCTCCGCCTCCCGGGTTTACGCCATTCTCCTGCCTCAGCCTCCCGAGTAGCTGGGACTACAGGCGCCCGCCACCTCGCCCGGCTAGATTTTTGTATTTTTTAGTAGAGGCGGGGTTTCACTGTGTTAGCCAGGATGGTCTCGATCTCCTGACCTCGTGATCCGCCCGTCTCGGCCTCCCAAAGTGCTGGGATTACAGGCTTGAGCCACCGCGCCCGGCCTATTTTTTTTTTTATTAATTTGTATTTAGAGATAAGATCTCACTCTGTCACCTAGGCTTGAGTACTGTGGCACGATCATAGCTCACTGCAGCCTCAAACTCCTGGGCTCAAGCAATCCTCCTGCCTCAGCCTCCCAAGTAGCTGGTACTACAGGCACGCACCACCACCCCTGGATTGAATTCCAAAATTCTAAGAGGCTTTGATCTCATCTCCTAAAACTCTTGCATCCTCATATTCTTTCTCTCTCTTTTCCAACATCCTGAGTGTCTTAGCTGCTTGAGATGAAGTTGCAGGCCCAGCTGGCCACGGCCAACTTTAATGGAATGGCGCACCTGGGGACAGCCCTGGCAGTGCCCTTTTCCCCACGAGCTGGTGCTGCCGGCCAAAGGGAGGTGGGATAGGCCCGAATATACCCCAGGCTCACCAGGGACCTCTTTCCTGTAAGTGTCAGGGATGATGATGAGTGGCCCTGGGGATGCCTAAGTATCTCCTCTAGCTCATCTCATGCTAGCTAATGACCTTTGGGACAGCTCAAAGGGGAAGAGCGGGGAGGGGGCTGGAGGTGCCGGCAGGCTTCTGTGTGGCGATGAGATTTCTGAGAGCTTTTCTCCGTGTGCGACGAGATTTCTGAGAGCTTTTCTCCATGTTGATAACAGGGGTCCATGCAAAAAAGGCTCTACCTTCATGTTGGGCTGGGAAACTCCCAACCAAGCTTTATGGGTTTCTTTCCTGCAGGACTTATCAGGGCCTTTGATATGCTAATATACAAGAGAAAGTACGACCCCCAACCTTTCTCTAATATGGGCACTAGTGCTCCCTGAAAGTGCTTTGGCAAGTTACCTCATGGTTAAGATGGGGAGACTGAGTCCCAGAGAAGAGAAAGAACTCAAAAGACCACAGTGGCCAAAAGTTTGGGCTCGGAGGTTAGGCAGACCTGAGTTTGAGTCCCGGCTCAGCTGCTTATTTGCTGTGTGATCTTGGGCATAACTTAACCTCTTTGGGCTTCAGTTTCCCTGTCTTTAAAGTGGGGACACTGATAGCATTTGCTTCACCGAGCTGCTGCGAGGATTGCATGATTCACGGGCTCTGCTCTTAGGGTTATTGTGAGGATTGAACAATTAATTTTTTGCCAAGTGCTTTGCAGGATGCCAGCAGCTAATTGAGCACTTGGTGAGTGGAAGCTGTGATCCTCCCTCTCCTCTTAGAATCTCCCTGGATTCCAGGGCTCTTTTCACTGCACCAGATAAGACTCCTGTTTAGTCCCACTCATCATCTGGCGTCCTGCCAGGCATGGGGACTGGGAGGATATGGGGGCCTGAGGCCAGGGCACTGGGACTCTCACAGATGTGTCACAAGGCTGGCATCACAGGGAGGAGGACCAGTGTGTGCACAGGCTTGGAGGTGGGAGCATCCAAGACCAGGCTCCTTCCTGGCTGGGTGACTATATGTTGGCTTCTCTGAGGCCTCTTAAGCAAATGCCCAGTTCCACATACGGGAGGCACAAGGGTAGCCGGCTTTGGACAACTGACTCTCTGGGAGGACTCAGAGTCCCTTCCCATGAGCGGTTCCTTCCCTCTCAGGCTGGCAGGGAGTGCCCCAACTTCTCCCCTTTGTCAGTCTCCCCACAGGGTGTGTCTGGGCAGGCAGAGGGTCTTGTGGCCCAAGGACTTGGCTGGACCAGAAGCTACCGGGACAGTGAGACCTGAGCTGGCGGGGTGGGGGGTGGGGGGTGTCCAGCAGGTCTGGTGTAAGAGTGTAAGCCTCACCCTGGGCAGTGAGCAGGTCAGGCCTGGGCACCCGCTAGCCTCCGAGGCAGGCAGCTTGCTTCATTTTATTCTCCTTTATTGTAGGAAAATTCCTGAAAACTGAAGTCGCTCTGCTTCCGCCAGTGATCCTGGAACACCCCTCCTGGGGTGCTCTCTGTGGTCACCTAACTTGGGCTTCAGTCATTCACTTGGGGAGTGGGAATGGGGGAGGGAAGTGGTTCAGCCTTTGCAAGCTGTTATCCCAGGACCCATGGGCGCAGTTGAGGGGCTAGGGGACTGGGCTGGGAGTGGGGCGTGGCCCTGAGTGCCACCTGGGTCTGACAGGGGCGTCTCCTTTGAGCTGTTGGGTACATGCTATTTCCAAGTAAGATTTACTTTTATAAAAAACGTTTGGAAACCGTTGGAGGGAGGGTCCTCTCAGACACCACCCCACCCACCATGGAGGAAGCACCTGCAAAAGCCCTGCTCTTTGCACTGTTCCCCGCCCTCCCTGTCCCCTCCC
Organism: Rhinopithecus roxellana; assembly: GCF_007565055.1. Taxonomy (NCBI): domain Eukaryota; kingdom Metazoa; phylum Chordata; class Mammalia; order Primates; family Cercopithecidae; genus Rhinopithecus; species Rhinopithecus roxellana. The sequence continues at coordinate 41,858,136 of NC_044568.1, read as the reverse complement.
CAGCTTTGAAGTCTGTTTGAGCGGCTCCCTTGTTCCTCCTCTGCAGAGCTAACTTGCCTCCTCTGTGGTACTCCCAGCCCTCTCTTGCTTTCTCCTCCTGGCCCCCTGGATCACTATGTATGCACGGGCACACACACTTATGCGCACACTCACACACACGCACACTCATGCACACACACACTCATGCACAGGCACACACATTCATCACACACTCATGCACACACACTCACACTCATGCACGGGCACACACACTCATGCACACCCACATGCCTGTGTAACTGGCAGGAGTTCATCCTCACCCTGCCCCCCGACCCTCCCAGGCCAAATCCTTGCTTCCAAAGGCTCAGCAGCTCCGTGTTGTGCCCCAGCTGCCCATGGGAGAGCAGCTGCGGACGGGAGGGGAGCTGGGGCAGTGGAAGTTGAGCTGGGACCTTTCCCTCTGCCTCTCCCAGCGAGGATCAGTTTGAGGGGAAGTCCTCCAGGTGGGCAAGACTAGGCTGGAACCTGGAGATCGCCCCTGGGGCTCCCACGTTCCTCCCTTCTTGACTCCCTTCCCACCCCGCCACCCCCCACCCGATGCCTGCCCTTCTCCTGATGTCTTTCAGGAGGCCCCTTCCAGGGCCCTGCTAAATGCTAGGGGAGCCACAGAGGAGCCTGATGGGTCTGCGTCACAGGGCAAGGAAGAGAACGCACGCTGCTCTGGCCCGGAGTCCAGGCCCTGCCATCTAGCAGCTGAGGGATGCGGCGCTAGTCCCTCCGCTCTCTGACCATCTCTAAACCAGGGCTGCTCGTGCCTATCTCCGGTTCATAAGCCCCTGGCTCCCAAGCCTGCAGTGTGTTGATCAGCAGGATGCTTGTTACAGCCAAGCTCCCAAGCCCACCCCATCAGACCCTCTGTGGGCCGGGACTGTGTATCTGCATTTTAGCTCACTCCCAGCAGGGGGTCTGACCACCGGCAGGCTTGGGAGCCTCTGATGTGAGCATCTGTGGCAATGGGGGGAGTTGTGGGCCGGCAGGAACACGGGTTAATTTTGGCAAGGAATGGACGGGTAGGTGAGGTTTCATGGGGACGACTTGTCTCAGCTCGTCTCAAAGATGAGTGGAATGTCACAGGGCTAGGTGTTATCCAACGCAAAGGGACAGCAAGGGGCAAAGGTCTGGGGGTGGGATGCCTGTGCTCAGGGGCGGGCAGTGGCCACTGTGTGTAAAGGGAAGAAGGAAGCAGTGGACGGCCAGCTTCGTGAGTCTTCCTGGCAGGAGACGGCAGAGAGGCGCCTGCCCGGGAAGGGTTAATCCCGGAGCCATCCAGGTCCTGTCCACTCAACTTCCACCTCCATCCTCCGAGGAAATGGGTTTTCCAGGAGCTTGGCCTGGGCAGCGGTGACTCGTGGCTCCACACGGAAGTGACTCAGGCCCCCCGGGAGAAAGTGAGCCGTGGGTCCCCCCTGCCCACCGTGCAGAGGGGCAGGGCTGAGCTAGGTCTGGAGCTGGAGCCCTGGGGGTGGGGCAGGGGATGGGCTGGGGGTGGGGTGGGATCTCAGACAAACTCTGGCCATCCTCCACTCTGTTGGATCCTTGGGGAACCCCATGATGTGGCTCCCATTGTGTCAGGTTGGACCGGCCTGTTCTGTCCTGTGCGTGTTTATGGAAGGTCTGAAGTCAAGGGCGGCTGCTCTGGAAGCTGGGGGTGGTGGCGGCTTCCCTGGGCCTCAGCCCCAGCACCCTCTCTCCCAGGCTGGATTCTCTGTGCTACTCCCCATTCTCCTCTCCTTCTCTTTGGGGGATTCTAAAGCCAGGGGGTTGGAAAGGATATACATCTCTGGGGCCTTTACCAATGCCAGCTCTACAAGGAGGGGGAGGCTTGGCACCATGCCCATGTGATCTCAGAACACACAGCCTTCCCCAGCCTCAGTGTCCACATCTGTAAAATGGTAGCAGTGGGACCCGCATCACAGGGTGGTTCTGAGGGTTTGGTGTGATACCACGGGCGTTGCCACTGACATTATCATTGTGGGGATGTTGCTAGAATGCCCCCTGCTCAGCTACTCCCTCTGGCTCTGTGTGAGCCGAGGCAAGGCCCTAGCCTGTGGGGCCGTGCTTGGTACTGAGCGCCTGATAGCTGAGGCCCTGTAGCGCTGGGCTTCTGCTCCAGAGGCAGAGACAGGTCAGGTCCCAGGGGTCTGTGCGGAGACTCATGCTACATCCCTGGTGCCTGGGTGGGTGGGTGGGCAGCTGGCAGCTGTGCGTGTGGGGGGCAGACCTGGAGGGGTGGCATAGGCAGGGATGAAGGAAGGGCGCTAAGCAGACAAGCGGGACAGTGCCCCCCGGCCCCATCTGAATGGCAACTTCCTTGTGCCCAGCCCAGCTCTCCTGCCCCAGTGGGCTTCTGAAGGAGGGAAGTTTTCTGGGTGGGGTTTCAGCCTTCCATTGCACTCTCCCGGAAAGGAAGCTTCATGCTCTAAGAATTTCCCCTCAAGGTGCTCCGGTGGGTGAGCTGGCTGCTGGGGGCCGCAAGGAAGAGACGGAAACGGGGAGGAGGGGCCTGTGACAGGCCCAGGGGGCTGAGCTATTTCGAAAGTAGAGCTACTTAGCTGAGACTCATGGCGCCTGCCTCTAAGCCCTTTACAGGTATCAATTCTTTAATTCTCACAATGACCTTTGAGGTGAGCTTGATTTCTTTATTCTTCTTTACAAGTGAGGAAAGCGAGGCTCAGAGAGGGTGAGTAACTAGCCCAAGGACACACAGCTAGCGAGGGAGTCAGGATTTGAACCCAGGCAGTCTGGCTCTAGAGTCTACCCCTTAGGTTAAAGGAAGCCAGGCAGCCCCTCCCCATCAAGCCTAAAGCATGTTGATGGAGCCAGAGCTGTCCACCTTGGAGTAGTTGTTCAAACAGCTGAGGTGGAGTGGGGATGACTCAGGAGGTGGTGGGGACAGTTGGTCCCTTGTGTGTGTTTGGATTTCTTCCATGGAACCCCATGTTGTCACTTCACTTGTTTCCTACCAATGATGGGGAGCTCACTACCTGTACTCCCCTCCTTTACTCTCAAGGGCCAATCCAGGAGGGCTGAAGTGAGGCAGTGGTTCTGCTCTGTCCTTCAGCCATGCCTACTAATAGTGAAGGCTCACTTTGAAGGTCAGTAAGCCAGGGAGAGGCATGGATTCTGGCCAGTTCCTTCCTTGCCCTCTTTGGGCCTTGGATTCAAATTCTCCAAATGATTTGTCAGCTTCAAGTTTACAGATGGAGACTGGTGGTAGCAGTGAGGGGCTGCTTGGAGAAAGTGGCATTTGGACTGACAATCAGAGGGGGACAGCAACAGAGACTGACAGGAAGCAGAAGGAAAGAAGGGGTCTGGGAGTCCTTGTCCCCAGATGTTGGGTTTCCTTCTGCTGGTCGGAGGTGGCAGGAGGCAGTTTCAAAAGGAATAAAAATGCTTACAAATCACAATCTGGGAAATGGTGCCCTTCCCTAAAACACTTCCACATCCTTCTTCTCAAAGGGCCCTGTGATGCCACCAGGGCAAGATGCTGAGCCTATTTGACGCATGACTGAACTGACGAGGCCTGAGAAATTGGGGTTCCATTCCACATGGTGGGACGCAGGGGATAGGCTCGTGATCGAAGGGGCCAGGTTTATTTGAGGGAGGACTGGCCCAGGAAGGAGACACCGAGCTCCTGCCTGGGACACCCTTCCTTTTAATGCTGTTCTCAATTATTCGGTTCAAAAGCCACCTCTTCCTGAAAGTCCTCCTTGGTTTCTCTCAAACTCAGACTCCATGTGTGTTCTCCGGCTTGTGGCCCATGAGTGCCTCTGTCACTGTGGCTAGCTGCCGTGCCACACAGGATGAGGTTCTGTCTGTGTCTGTGAGCATCCAGCTCTGCCACAGGGCCAGCTGGCCAGAGGGAGGGCCAAGCCTTCTGGCAACTCTACAAGTGCCAGGGCCACAGGTTCCCTGCCAGGCACTATGGTCCTGACTAGGCAGGGAAAGCCCCTGGCCTCAGGAGCATTTTTGGGCAAGTCATTTAACCACATGGGCCTCAGGTTCTCCATCTGCACAATGGATCAACAGCAGTGCCCTCTTGATAGGGTTGGAGTGAGAATCAGTGCAGATGCAGGGGTGGGACGGGTCAACACAGAGGCTGGCAGATAGTAGCCGCTCAGCTAATAGAGAGCTTGGGGGGTCAGATGTGCTCCATCCTTGCCAGGGCGGGGCAATACCGAGTCCTTGTCCCCAGCAGAGACCCTGGTCCCTTTGCTGTTCCAGATGCTCCGGGCCCTGGGAACTGGCGCCCCCTGGTGGTCATGATAGGAAGCGCCCTTCCCCTCTGGCTCCTGTAGAGGGCGTCGCGGATGCATTGCTCCTTTAGTTCCTTCACTGTCCATCCCCACAGCCTTTATCCGGCAACCTCTGTACAACCAGGGCCTGCCCACAGAGATGGATCAGGTGCTCCCTGGCTGACCAAGGAGGAGGGAATGCACCATCTCCCACTACCTGGAGGAGGCTAGAGGAGGTGGGAGGGGTTTCGGCCAGTGGTGGGAACCAAAGGAGGCTGGGACTGACGCTGGAGGGAGTTGAGAAGGGCTTCCTGAAGGAGGTGTCCTCTGAGCTAGGTCTCAGGAATGATGATAGGGAGGTAGCTGGGGAGAACTCTGGGAACCCCCTTTTGTCTGTGTTCCCTCCGGGCCTGGAGGGGCAAGGTGGTGACGGTTCTAGGTAGAACACTCACACCAGATTCTAGACAAGATCACGCCGTCACTCTGGGTTCAGGAGGGAGGCACTGTGATTAGCCCGGTTTTGAGTGACTTACACAAGGTCCTGCAACCGGTAAAAGGTGGAACTGAGACTGGAACTAGTTGGACTCTGAAAGTCCGCCTTGGTTTCTCTCAAACTCAGACTCCAGTGTGTTCTCCGGCTTGTGGCCCATGAGTGCCTCTGTCACTGTGGCCAGCTGCCATGCCACACAGGATGAGGTTCTGTCTGTGTCTGTGGGCATCCAGCTCTGCCACAGGGCCAGCTGGCCAGAGGGAGGGCCAAGCCTTCTGGCAACTCTACAAGTGCCAGGACCACAGGTTCCCTGCCAGGCACTATGGTCCTGACTAGGCAGGGAAAGCCCCTGACCTTGGAAGCATTTTTGGGCAAGTCATTTAACCACATGGGCCTCAGGTTCTCCATCTGCACATCTTTTTTTTTTTTTTTTTTTTAAAGCAGGGTCTCACTCTGTCACCCAGGCTGGAGTGCAGTGGCACAGTTATAGTTCACTGCAGCCTCGACCTCCTGGGCTCAAGTGATCCTTCCACCTCAGCCTCCCTAGTAGCTGGGACCACAGGCATGCACCACCATGCCTGGCTAATTTTGTTTATTTATTGTAGAAATAGGGTCTCACTATGTTGCCCAGGCTGGTCTGAATGCCTGTGCTCAAGCAATCCTCCTTTCTTGGCCTTCCAAAGTGCTGGGATAATAGACGTGAGCCACTGCGCCTGGCCTCACTGCCTCTTGATAATCAGCTTCTGGCTGCTCTGGAGAGGTCCATGGGCTGTTTCCGCACTTGCCTCCTCACCTCACCTCCCACATCCATGCCACACTGGCCTCCTCTTCTGCAGGGCCAGCCCAACCACCACACAGGCCACACTCCCAGCTAACACTCCTGGCCTTTTCCAGGTGGTAACTTCCAAGAGTGACTCTGTGGGAGGAAAATGACTGCCCAGTCGCTGCTGCAGACGACACTGTTCCTGCTGAGTCTGCTCTTCCTGGTCCAAGGCAAGTCTTCCCAGGGCTCCCCTGGGCTGTTGGAACGTATGTTAAAAAGCCCCTGTGCCTAGGGTGGCTGCCAGCACACATGCTAACTCCTTTAGGCAGGTACAGCTTAGCTAGCAGAGGGTACCTTGGAGAAAAGAAAAAGACACTCCTTCTTTCTGGCAGGTGCAGCCCCGCAGTGCACAGCTTAGGGTATGGAACCTGGATGGGGTACTGGTCCCACTCACCTTTGCAGCCAGAGCATTCTTGTGCAGTGTACCACCTGCACAACCGTCTATGGCAGCCATGGCCTCATTAAATATTTCATTGCTGTTAAGAGTATATTTTGCCTTTGAAATTACTATTTGTTTTCAGTTTTCTTGTTTTATAGTTTGATGCTGGTAAGTTTTGAGCGGGAAAGACTAATACATTTTTGTAGACCCTTGGAATGTGTGTGAGTCTCAGGCTGCAAGTTCATATGTACTCAGCCTAGGTCCTGTCCCCTTCCATGCCTCTGGTCAGCCACTGCCACAGGGTCCCATCTGCAGCCTCTGCCTCCTCAGGTGCCCACGGCAGGGGCCACAGGGAAGACTTTCGCTTCTGCAGCCAGCGGAACCAGACACACATTAGCAGCCTCCACTACAAATCCACGTCAGACCTGCGCATCTCCATCGAGAACTCCGAGGAGGCCCTCACAGTCCATGCCCCCTTCCCTGCAGCCCACCCTGCTTCCCGATCCTTCCCTCACCCCAGGGGCCTCTACCATTTCTGCCTCTACTGGGACCGACATGCTGGGAGATTGCATCTTCTCTATGGCAAGCATGACTTCTTGCTGAGTGACAAAGCCTCTAGCCTCCTCTGCTTCCAGCACCAGGAGGAGAGCCTGGCCCAGGGGCCCCCGCTGTTCGCCACTTCTGTCACCTCCTGGTGGAGCCCTCAGAACATCAGCCTGCCCAGTGCCTCCAACTTCACCTTCTCCTTCCACAGTAAGGCAAGAGGGAATAACTTCCAGGCAGAGGGAATAACTGGGCAGTGGTCTGGAGGCAAGGAAGGCAAAACTCAAAGTGGACTGGGCTCGCAATGTCAGATCATGAAGCCTGGACTTTGCTCACAGGCACTGGGGAGCCAATGAAGGTATCTGAGGAGGGGAGGAGTGTGATCTAAGTGCTAGGATAACAGGCATGAACCACTGCGCTTGGCCCCACTGTCTCTTGATGGTTACTTTGTGGGCAGGCAGGGGTGAGGATGGAGGGGCAAGGGCCCATCCTGAGGCTGCAGAGAAGGTCTTGATGAAGGAGGATGAAGTCTGAACAGGGTGGGAGAGCAGAGACTAGAAAGGGACTGAAGATCAAGAGCCTGGAGAAAAATTCTTCCTCAGCATCAGTGTAGACTATTTAATTTCCTTTCACAGAAGAGGAAACTGGGGCACAGAGAGGCTGCCCAAAGCTGCACAGCTAGCCAATGGGAGAGCCAGGATTTGAACCCAGCAGCTGATTGGAGTGGGGTGAGGGTGAGGGGTGGAGCACGAGAGGTCAAAGGTCAGGAAAGCAGTGGGGCTGACTCTGAGGTCCAGAAGCTGCATCTTCCCTGCTGAGTGTGACAGGTTCCATGTGGCCACTGCCATTCAGCACCATTAAATGCTGAATGGTGGCCAGGAAGGGAGGAGCATCAGAAGCAGCTTGAAGGTTTAATGGGGGGTTTTCATGTCTTTCCAGCACCTCGAGTTTGAGGCAGGGCTTTCAGGGGTGGAGGGCACAGCACTTTGATTGTGTTAGTGTAACAGGCTAACTGATTATGTCCAGTGCAACAGGCAGGGCCAGGCCAATCAGTGGTGAGGGGGATCTCCACACGCCAGGCTGGGATTCTGCCCTGCAACCTGGGAGGATTTAGGGCAAAGTTGGTCCTAGTTGCAAATTGGCATTCTTGAAGACCAGACTGAGCCTGGTCTTGTTTGACCTGTAAAGGGTTTTTAAAAAACATTGACCAGGGATTTCAAATCGCCTAAAACCCAGGCTTTCTGGGTTATGCATTCAAAAGATGCGGCTACCCAGGGCCTGCCTTCCTCAGTGGCACAGAAAGTATACCCTCCAACCCCCACTGTCTGTCTTCCTCATCTGACTCCCAGCTAATCCCTGGAGATACCTTAGTTGGCCGCCTTTGAGTGCAGGCTACCTGGGCAGAGGGGCCCAAGCCTGGAGTCAGGGAGGCTGGTGGGTGTGGAGTCCCAGGAACCACCACCAAACCACCAAGCCCCCTACATCCCTCCTAAGGAGACCTGGCTGGACCCTCCCTGCTCCGTGTGTGTAGCTGAGGGCGCCTGCAGAGGGTGCTGAGCAAGGCGCATCCCACCCCATCCCACTGGGGCTGGTGTTGCTGGCGGGTTCTGTAAGACACAGCCCCTGCAGGCTGGCCTCATCTGAGTGACCTTGGCAGAGTCCACTCTACTTCTTGAAACCTCAGTTTCCCCTCTATAAAGTCAAGATCGAGGGATTCAGAGTCATGTCAGGGTGGCAGGGGGCAGAATGGGAGGGTCCTGGGGCCTGAATCAGCAGCCTCGGCGGGGGCCTGTCCACCTCTCCCCCAGGTCCTCCCCACACAGCTGCTCACAATGCCTCGGTGGACATGTGCGAGCTCAAAAGGGACCTCCAGCTGCTCAGCCAGTTCCTGAAGCATCCCCAGAAGGCCTCGAGGAGGCCCTCGGCCACCCCCGCCAGCCAGTAAGTATGGCACCTGGGGCTGTGAGGGGAGCCAGGAAGGCATCAGAGATCTGGACCTGGGCATGGCGGAGACCTGGAGCGGGGGGGCCACTGCGAGGCCTTCCCTGGGACTGGAATGCTTCCTTGATTGATATTTCCGCCTTCTGGGAGTCAACACATGCCCCCCAGGCTGGGCACCTCTCCCGTCTGAGTCAGTAACCAACATTGCATCCACCATCCCAAGCCCTCCTCCCCCACGTAAAGAAGGGACAGGTGGTCCATGGTACAGCCCAGCAGACCAAGGCTCAGAGACGGCAGAGCCGCTCCAAGGCCACAGAGTGGGTTGGCACAGGCAGAGCTGGGCCCGAATCCATAGTGCGGAGTCCCAGGACAGCCCCCACAACCCCACTGCTCTCCTTTCCTGTGGCTCCCAGGCCCCCCGCCTCCTTTGTCTAACCCCACCCCTGGCTCATTCTTTCTCTGCCTCATGCACACAGCTGCCTGCTTTTCTCTTCTGTCTGCTCTCCACTCTCTCCTGCCCACCCAGCCCCCTCTCTGCCTCTGCCTCTGCCTCTTCCCTGTGTCTCTGTCTGAGTGTCTCCTCTTCCTGCCTCGGTCTCCCTGCTTGTCTGGCCCCCTCCCCACCATCACCGCCGCTTTCTCCTCCCTGCCAGGCAATTGCAGAGCCTGGAATCGAAGCTGACCTCTGTGAAATTCATGGGGGACATGGTGTCCTTCGAGGAGGACCGGGTCAACGCCACGGTGTGGAAGCTCCAGCCCACAGCCAGCCTGCAGGACCTGCACATCCGCTCCCGGCAGGAGGTCAGATGCGGGCTGGGCTGGGGCTGGCAGGAGGTGGGGCTGTGAGCACTCCCTGAAGCCCAGTGCCCCCGCAGCCTCTCCCTGGGGCCTCCTGAGAAGGTTCCAGGCCCGAGGATAGCCATCTTCAGTCAGTAGCTCAACCGTGGGATTGAGGACCCTGCGTGGGCACAGCAGCAGGACCTTTTCCTATACCAGTCTCCTGGGGCCAGCCGTATGAACAGAAGAGCAGCCCCTAAACGCCTGTCCACTCACCCCCTTTTTTTTTCGAGACAGGGTCTTGCTCTGTCACCCAGGCTGGAGTACAGTACATATCTCACTGCAGCCTCAAACTCCTGGTCTCCAAGAGTTCCCTCCCACTCCAGCCTCGTGAGCAGCTGGGACTACAGGCTTGTTGCCACACCTGGCTCGAAAAAATTCTTTGTAAGGCCAGGTGCGGTGGCTCACTTCTGTAATCCCAGTACTTTGGGAGGCCGAGGCAGGCAGATCGCTTGAGGTCAGGAGTTCGAGACCAGCCTGGCCAACATGGTGAAACCCTGTCTCTACTAAAAATACAAAAATTAGTTGGTCATGGCAGTAAGTGCCTGTAATCTCAGCTACCCAGGAAGCTGAGGCAGGAGAATCGCTTGAACCCGGGAGGCAGAGGCTGCAGTGAGCTGAGATCATGCCACTGCACTTCAGCCTGGGCAACAGAGTGAGACTCTGTCTCAAAAAATATTTTTTATTTTTGTAAAGACACGGTCCTGCTATGTTGTCCAGGTTGGTCTTGGCTTCCTGGGTTCAAGCAATCCTCCCGCCTTGGCCTCCCAAAGTGCTGGGATTACAGGTGTAAGCCACTACACCCAGCCACACCCCTGTATCGAGACTGCTTCCTGAGTGGCTGTGGTTAGCTGGGAACCACCCACACTGCCCACATGGCCATCCCCCACTTGGCTGCTGTAGGCAGAGCTGGCATCTGAAGCCCCAGACAACAGAACCGAACCACGTGGTTCTCCCAGGGCTATTTGCCCTGGAGTCCTGGATTCTAACCACGAGACTCCCCAGCCAGAGCTGGTAGCAAGGAAGGGAGGGATGAGGAGGGCTGTCATGAGTCAGGCTTGACTTCCTGAAGAAACAGGCTTAGAAGTGGCAGTGTCAAGGAAGGGATGGGTGTGTGTGTGTGCTGGGGCAGGGGCACGGATCTGGGGGTCCACATTTGGCTGAGCCCTGAAGGGACCTCTGCAGGAGGAGCAGAGCGAGATCTTGGAGTACTCGGTGCTGCTGCCTCGAACACTCTTCCAGAGGACGAAAGGCCGGAGAGGGGAGGCTGAGAAGAGGCTCCTCCTGGTGGACTTCAGCAGCCAAGCCCTGTTCCAGGTATGGGGTCCTGACCCTCATGCCTCCCAGGAGAAAGCAGTTTTTTTTCTGACAGAGGTGGAAAGAAGGCATGCAGATGAGCTCCTTCCTCTGGGAGTCAAAGCCTTTCCTTGTAAAGTTAGAAACTGCACTGCAATGTGCAAATCTCCCTGTGAGAGGGCTAAGCAATGTTCTTTTTACTATAGTGTAAATGACTACATGGGCAAAATTGGTTCCAGAGGGAGACGCAGCATCTCAAGGCAATGTGCTGGGAGAGAGAGTTATCTAGCGAGAGTAAGGGGCTTCTGGGCTCTTCTTCTCAGCCCTGAACTCCCTCCCTACGCTCTTCCCCTAACCCCACGTATCTAGGACAAGAATTCCAGCCAAGTCCTGGGTGAGAAAGTCTTGGGGATTGTGGTGCAGAATACCAAAGTCGCCAACCTCACGGAGCCCGTGGTGCTCACCTTCCAGCACCAGCCGCAGCCGGTGAGTGGGGACCAGCCATCGAGGGGACAAGCGCCCCTCAGCCATATCGCCCTTTCCTCTCCCTCCCTCCAGACTCATTTGTCTTTATAACGAAACGATTGCCTGATTGAGGGCTCCAGCCAGTCAGGTCCAAATGGGGCAGGTGGTGGCTTGACTGTGTTCTAGGCTTCCTCTGCCTGGCCTGTAAAGCGGGGAGAGTGTAACAGAAGCCACTCTCCTTCTTTCTTGTCCCTACAGAAGAACGTGACTCTGCAATGTGTGTTCTGGGTTGAAGACCCGACGTGTGAGTATGCAGGGGTCTCAGGGCTGGACAAGTATCTGAAAGAGAAATGGAGTCCTGGGGGGTGGGGGAGGTGGGGTTAATCACCGAGGGCTTCCTGGAGAAAGGTGGACTTTGAAGAGACAGCAATGGCAGGCTACGAGTAGGCCGGGTGGAAGAATGACACAGTCGTGCTTTTGGGGATGGGCACAGTGGGGTCCTGGAGGACCGGACTTGATTGGAGCCCCATGCTGTCCCCTCCTCAGTGAGCAGCCCAGGGCGTTGGAGCAGTGCTGGGTGTGAGACCGTCAGGAGAGAAACCCAAACATCCTGCTTCTGCAACCACTTGACCTACTTTGCAGTGCTGATGGTGAGGGTCCCCGCTCCCGCCTTGCAGTCACGCCCCAGGCCGTGTGCTTGTTCTGTGCAAGCACTTTTCATATATTAAGTCATTTATTCCTCATAACAGCTCTCCAAGGTAGCTTCTATTGTTGTCCCATTTTATAGAAGAGGAAATGGAGGCTCAGAGAGGTTAAGCAATTTACCCACGGCCACCAGCTAGTCAGTGAAAGAGCTGGTTCGTAAAGCCCCTGCTGTTTATTCCCAAAGTTTGGTGTGTGCTAAAATGCAGATTCCTGGCCCTCACCTAGAGTTCTGATTTGGCAGTGCTGGGGCCATGAGTGTTTCTAATGATGCCCCTGAGGTGGCCTCTAGTACCCCCAACACCGCAGAATTCATGCTCCCAGGACTGGAGGATTCTGCCCATGGGTATCCACCTGGGGCTTGAACTCCCCTGGGTGTGGGAACCTCATTCCCTCACAGGAAACCTATTCCCATGTTCAATGTTGTAGAAGAATAATCAATGCCAGGACAGAAGAGGGGTTCTCTCATGAAAGGTTCTTGGCCTCTGTGGGTCAGGAAGCCACTTGAGAATGTGGTTAAATCTAAAGAAGCCCCCACTCCAGAAAAATGCATTCATGGGACCACATTCTGCCCAGTTGGGAGTGGGGGTTCTTAGGCTTCCGAGGCCTACCAGGGGCCCCAGGTTAGCCCCTCATGCAGGGCAAGCCTCCAGGCTGGGTGGGGGACACGGAGGCCAGCCCTCACCTGTCTCCTGGGGCCAGGTCTCCTCGGTGGAGGTGGACGCCGCGCACAAGCACTACTTGAGCCTTCTCTCCTACGTGGGCTGTGTTGTCTCTGCCCTGGCCTGCATCGCCACCATTGCCGCCTACCTCTGCTCCAGGTGAGGCCTGAAAGGGGTGGGACAGGGGAGGGGACCCTCCATGGCACACACCTCCGCCAGGGCACCACACACACCTCTGGTTGTGGCCCACCCACATGACCTGGAACTGTGTGTGTGGTCAGGGGAGCTGTGGTGGGTACAGCATGCTGACCCCTGGGGGCCACATCTCCTCCTCAGATCTGTGGTGTTTGGATAACATAGCATTTACAAATTTCAACTGTCCACATTTTATTTATTTATTTATTTATTTGTTTATTTATTTATTTATTTTTATTTTATTTTATTTTTTGTGAGACAGAGCCTTGCTCTGTCGCCCAGGCTGGAGTGCAGTAGCACGATCTTGGCTCACTGCAACCTCTGCCTCCTGGGTTCAAGTGATTCTCCTGCCTCAGCCTCCTGAGTAGTTGGGACTACTGGTGCCCGCCACCACACCTGGCTAATCTGTGTATTTTTAGTAGAGATGGAGTTTCACTATGTTGCTCAGGCTGGTCTCGAACTCCTGACCTCAAGTGATCTACCCACCTCAGCCCCCCGAAGTGCTGGGATTACAGGCATGAGTCACTGAGCCCAGCTAATTGTCAACATTTAAAATTGAGGGAGTCCACCTAAGGATCTGTTTCTTTCCTAGAGTAAGACAGGAAAGCAAACCAAAAAAATTTTAAAAAGGAAAGAATCTTCATTTCTGCCTTTGAATAAGCAGATTTGTGGGAGCACTGTGGACAGAATAATATCAAAGCGATAATGATCATTCTTAACATGTGTGTCCAACTTCCCACGTGCCGTGTACTGTTCTAAGTGTTTTACATGTGTGAACTCAGTTCTTCCTCACAACAGCCCTATGAAGGAACACTCAGAGAGGGTAAGTGACTTGCCTGAGGTCACACAGTGAGGAAGTGGCAGAGGTCAGATTGTCAGGCTTGACTTAGCCTGCATTGGGGTTCACTTGCCCTCAGTGCTGAACCCTTTTGGAGAGAGGAGAGACACCCTCAGTTCTCACTGTCCCCAGTCACGAGGAAGGAGGAGAGGAAGGTGAAGCTGTATTGATGTGTGGGCACAAGCATGTGTGTGCATATATGACTGTCATGTGTGTGCATATATGACTGTCATGTGTGTGCACAGCTGTGTCCCCAGGGAACTAAGTAGGTGATGGTGATGAGGAAGGACAGCTGGGTGATGAGATGGGCCCAGCGGAAGGCTGGGGGTGGAGGCAGAAGTCCTCAACACCCAACTGCTCACAAACATGCCCAAGGACACAGCACAGGAACCCTTAGGAATTGAGCACCTTATCTGTGTCAGATGCTTTGTGTCAGTGTAACTCTCACCCCGACCCTACGAGGGCACCATTCTCCCACTTCACAGATGGGCAAACTGAGAGTCTCAAGGGGAAGGGACCAGCTCAAGATGGTGCCATGAGTTAGTGGCAGGGCAGGGTGGGACTCCAGGGTGGGGATGCTGGGACCTGCATGTTCTGCTGCACCCTCTAGGGCCATGTAGAATCCTGGAGTGGGGGTGGGAGGTGGGGTGTGCACACATTGACTTGCAAACCTCAGACAGACCGATGCGCGCAGCCCACACTCAGACTCACAGGCACAGTCACGCAGACAGACGGGCAGACACAGAACGTGGACGGCATGGATTCTCCAACACGGTGAAAATGCCGAAGTGTTCGGCGCTCTCCGACTTCGGGTGCGCCTGGTTTATTATTGTGGTTGATTTGTCTTCATTGCTCTGCCTGGCTGAGGTTTCTGTTAAACGTGCACTTGGTGCCTGAGTCTGTGGGTGCTGGGCACACAGTAGGTGCACAGGGGGATGTGGGGAACAGCTTGGCTGCAGCCACAGGAATAGGATAGGGGGCGTGTATGATTGCGTGTGTGTGTCGGACTTGGGGGCAGTCTGGGACGGCTTCCTGGAGGAGATGTGGGCACACTCTACCTTCCCACACTGGCCCACCAGGGTGCCCCTGCCGTGCAGGAGGAAACCTCGGGACTACACCATCAAGGTACACATGAACCTACTGCTGGCTGTCTTCCTGCTGGACGTGAGCTTCCTGCTCAGTGAGCCAGTGGCCCTGACGGGCTCCCAGTCTGGCTGCCGAGCCAGCGCCATCTTCCTGCACTTCTCCCTGCTCGCCTGCCTTTCCTGGATGGGCCTCGAGGGCTACAACCTATACCGACTTGTGGTGGAGGTCTTTGGCACCTACGTCCCTGGCTACCTGCTCAAGCTGAGCGCCATGGGCTGGGGTAAGTTGGATGGGGGATACCTCAGACCTGCCTCTCCCACTTGGCTCTGGTAAAACCCAGGCACCTGGTTCTGCCTCTCCACTTATCTCTCTGACTTCCCTCCCGGCCTCCTTCACTCATCCTCAGGTGTCCTTCACCTTGGCTGGGTCACGGTCCCCTTTAGGAAGAAGTGGTGAGCCCTGTCCCCAAGAAACACTTCCAAATTCTCCACATCACTCACTGCATTGCAAAGGGGATTTATGAGCAGGGCCACTGTGTGTGAATGTGCAGGTTGTGCACTGCTCAAAGGCACCCAGTTCAGAGATCAGTGGGGCTGAAATCCAGTCCCGCTCCACTCATTTCATTAACTCAGGCTGGCAGTGGCCCTGCCTCAGGATCCCCCTGGACCTTGGGTAGCAGATTCCCTGCGGCTTTGGCATTTTGTTCGTGGTCAATGACTGTTCAATTCACCTGTGGCTCAGCCCTCATGTCAGACCTACAGCCCAGGGGCTCGTGATGCCACAGGTCTTTTTGGACGTTGCACAGACCCCCAACCTCTGCATGCCCCTGACTCCAGCTTGCTGCTCTCCGTGGGTTTGTCATTGGACCCCTTCTCTGTCCATTCCCCCATTTGCATGAAATTCCTATGGAGGTGTCTCTGTATGAGGACTCTGTGTTTGGAGGTGGGCAGCCCGCTCTAGGGAGCTTCCAATCTCCACCTAATGGGCGAGGTCAAGGCCCAGTGCAGACGTCCCCTGATGGCAGAACTCTTGCTGTCCCTCCTAAACTCTCTGCCCCTCCCATCCCCCCGTGACATCCAGCCCTGCAGCAGAGACCCACAGGCCTTTCTCCCAGGGGCTCCCAGGGTGATGAAGGGCAGGGCTAAGGTTGGAGGAGATAGCTTCCCCTTATAGGGAACCCAAACTGGAACGGTAAGGGGGAGGGTCCAAGCTTGGGGGAACTTCGCCACCAGATGGGGCTGTGTTGGCTTCAGGAGCCCACACTTCAGAGGGGCCCTCACCCTCCAGACCCCCTGAGGCCAGCAGGGAAGGGGCAGGCCTCAGAGAGTGGGAAGTGGAGCAACATGCATTGTCACCCTCAGGCTTCCCCATCTTTCTGGTGACGCTGGTGGCCCTGGTGGATGTGGACAACTATGGCCCCATCATCCTGGCTGTGCATAGGACTCCAGAGAGCGTCATCTACCCTTCCATGTGAGTGGCTGTGTGCAATGGGGGCAGGAAGGTGGATCTCTGGGCATAGAGGCCCGAGTGCAGGCCGGGCCCAGGTCATGCTGGCCACAAGACACCTGGGTTCCAGTCTCCTCAAGGAATTGGCCTGGCAGTGGCCACAGCACTAGTCTAAGAGTCATGGAGGGTGAGAAAAGGCCTGGACCCACCACTCACTCACCAGGTGACCTTGCGCAGGCCCTGGCCCTTCTCTGAGCTTCGGTTTCCTCCTGCATGAATATGGGTATGGGTTGGAGCAGATGAGCCTCACCACATTCCTCAGCAGCACCTCGCTGTCTCCCCAGGCAGATGGGAAGACGGAGTCTCAGGGAGGGGACAGATCCACTCTTGGTCACACTGAGGGCTGGTGTGCTGTTCAAAGGCAGGGAATGAGTGTGGTTGAAGTCCAGTGCTTCTCCACTCACCCAATTCACCCAGGCTGGCAGTGGCCCTGCCTGTGGATCCCCTGAACCCAGCCTGGAAGCCAGGGTTCCCGAGCTCCAGGCTGGGAAGGAATCCTTCCCATTGGCTCACTGGTTTTGAAATTTTCAGCTCTTCACATTGTGACCCAGTGATTTCTGCCTCACTTTTGTACTATCTGTATTATTACTTACTTGATATTTTCCTGTAAACCATCTGACTGGTTAACTTAAATGTATTTTTAAAATTACATCAACACTGTAAATAGAAAACAAGCAGTATTTGCTGTAAACAGTGGATAATCCTGAAAACAAACATGACAACCACAGCCCAGGAAGTGCCGCCCCTGCTGGCTGCACACTGAGCCCTCCCGCCCTTGCCCACAGGTGCTGGATCCGGGACTCCCTGGTCAGCTACATCACCAACCTGGGCCTCTTCAGCCTGGTGTTTCTGTTCAACATGGCCATGCTAGGCACCATGGTGGTGCAGATCCTGCGACTGCGCCCCCACACCCAAAAGTGGTCGCATGTGCTGACGCTGCTGGGCCTCAGCCTGGTCCTTGGCCTACCCTGGGCCTTGATCTTCTTCTCCTTTGCTTCTGGAACCTTCCAGCTTGTCGTCCTCTACCTTTTCAGCATCATCACCTCCTTCCAAGGTAAGGAGAAGACCCGTCCTTTGGCCCAGGCAGGGTGCCTACACATGGAGCACAGGGCAGGGAAGAGATGACCCAGGGAACATGAAGGCTTTCCTTCTCTGGGCCTCAGTCATCCCATTCATGAAGTGGGGACATCCAGGCCACAGTCAACAAGTCTTTATTGAGCACCTACTATGTGCAGGCCCTGTGCTAAGCCACAGGGCTATGGCTGAGCTGGTTGGGTGTGGACCCTGTTCTCATAGAGCTCAGCTCTAGTGGGGAAGACTGAGCGTCAGCGGACAAGCATGTAGCCATCAAAGGTGGTCCCAGATAGTAGGGATGTCGTCGTGAGGACATGCTGCACAGAGCCTGGACTGGGGTGGGGGACCCCCTAAGAAGGGTGGCCAGGGAGGCCTCTCTGGATAGGAGATGTGTGAAGACAAGAGAAGGATCTCGCCATGGAGAGATGGGGGGCCTCCCTACTCCAGGTGTGGCCCACGACCAGCAGCAGCAGCATTGTTGGGAGCTTGTTGGAAATGCGGCCTCTGGGCCATCCAGACCCTGCTGCATCAGAATCTGCATTTTCATAAATGCCTATGGGGTCATGTGCACATGACAGACTCAGGAGCCCTGGTCTAGGGGAAGGAAGCTCCAGGCAGAGGGAGAGGCAAGAGCAAAGATCCTGAAGTTGGAACCAGTTGTGTGTAGGGACAGTGAGGGAGAGCGTGGCCAGAGGGCAGCAGGTCAGGGACGGAGGGGTGGGATCCCAGGGGGGGGTTGTGAGGGCCCTGGCTTGATGCCAACAGGGTCCCTTCCTGTTCTTATATCTATGTGTGTACATTCAGGTGCACACACAGGCATGTACACCCCTCTGTTCCTGGCCGTGCAGAATGGGAGGGGGTTTATGGCCAGGCCCAGGGGCTCACATGGGGTACAAGGCCAGCCTCCCATACAGGGTCACCCTAGAATGGGAGCTGGGAGTTGGTGGTGGGGAGATGTTACCAAAATTTTGGTTATTTAACATTCAAGCCTTCTTTCCTGCCTGTGAGATGAGGGGACTCAGGATTGTAAGTGAGGCGCGTACATTCACACAGACATTCACTGAGCTGTGAATACATCATAGTGCGGTTAATTTGGGGGGTGCAAAATCACACAGTGCTTAAGTGGGTGGGCTCCAGAGCCTGTTCACCACGATTTGAGCCCCGGCTCAGCCACATCCCCTTAGCTGGGCCTCCTGGGCCTCAGTTTGTTTAAAAAAGAGAATAGTGATGAATAGGACAGGCCTGCAGGAAGCTTGTGACAGTGAGAGGCCACACGGGGACTTAGCGTGGTGCCTGGCTCATAGGAGGTGCTCGCTGGGTCCCATGGGTGTCCGACAGCACGTGCTGGGCAAACACTGGTGGGGAGGTGGGGCAGACCCGAGTCACAGTGGCTGGGGAGGGAGGAGGACGGGTGGGGCAGGGCTCCCCCACCTGCTGACCCTGTGCTCTCGCTGCCCACAGGCTTCCTCATCTTCCTCTGGTACTGGTCCATGCGGCTACAGGCCCGGGGTGGCCCCTCCCCTCTGAAGAGCAACTCAGACAGCGCCAGGCTCCCCATCAGCACGGGCAGCACCTCATCCAGCCGCATCTAGGCCTCCAGCCCACCTGCCCGTGTGAGGAAGCACAGATGCGGCCTCACTGCACACTGAGTGTGGCCCCTGAGCCAGGCCCAGCCCCAGGCCAGTCAGCCAGACACTTGGGAAGGCCCAACGACCATGGAGAGATGGGCTGTTGCTGTGGTGGATGGACTGGGCTTTTGAATTGGCCTTGGGGACTACTCGGCTCTCACTCAGCTCCCACAGGGCTCAGAAGCGCACCGCCATGCTGGCTAGGGGACTGTCCTCACATCTGTCCTAACCCGGGTGGAGGCCTGGTCTCTCCTTACAACCCCTGGGTCCAGCCCTTGTTGCTGGGGGGCCAGGCCTTGGATCTTGAGGGTCTGGCACATCCTTAATCCTGTGCCCCTGCCTAGGACAGAAACGGCTCCAGTTGCTCTGTCTCTCGTGGTCACCCTGAGGGTGCTCTGCATCCTCTGTCATTTTAACCTCAGGTAGCACCCAGGGCGAATGGGGCCCAGGACAGAACTTCAGGGCCAGAGCCCTGGCGGAGGAGAGGCCCTTTGCCAGGAGCACAGCAGCAGCTCGCCTACCTCTGAGCCTAGGCCCCCTCCCGCCCTTAGACTCCCAGTCCTCCATCTTCCCTGGGGTCTCCTCCTCTCCTAGGGCCTCCTTGCTCCTTCATTCACAGCTTGGGGTCCCCGATTCCAATGCTATGTTTCGGGGAGTGGTTTCTAGGCGCTGCCTGGTGTCTGCTGTAAATGTTTGTCTACTGCACAAGCCTTGGCCTGCCCCTGACCCAGGCTCAGTACCAATGCCTGGGCTGGGCTAGGTCCCTCTGTCCATCTGGGCCTTTGTATGAGCTTCATTGCCCTTGCTCACCCTGACCAAGCACATGCCTGAGAGGGGCCCTCAGCCTCTTCTGAAGCCCTCTTGTGGCAAGAACTGTGGACCATGCCAGTCCCATCTGGTTTCCATCCCAGCACTCCAAGGACTGAGACTGACCTCCTCTGGTGACACTGGCCTAGAGCCTGACACTCCTAAGGGATCCTCTCCAAGTCCCTGCAAATAGCTCCAGGCACCCTCAGTCACCCATCATGGTTAATTCTGTCCAGCAAACACACACGGGTTGATCGCTGGCCTGTGCTACGTGTAGGGACACAGATGACCGACCTGGAACTCCCCCTGCCAACCCTCAGTCTGGTATGTGAGGCATGCATGAAGCAAGAGCTCCTGGAGCTACAGGCACGGGGACAGGGAGCCATCATTCCTGGCTGGGAATCCTGGAAGACTTCCTGCAGGAGTCAGCGTTTAATCTTGACCTTAAAGATGGGAAGGATGTTCTTTTTACGTACCAATTCTTTTGTCTTTTGATATTGAAAAGAAGTACGTGTTCATTGTAGAGAATTTGGAAACTGTAGAGAGAATTGAGAAAAATAAAAATCAGCTGTTGTTATCACCTGGCAAACTGGCGTAAGCATTTTGGGTCATTTCCTTCTGAGCTTTATACCAAGTTTCTATTAAAAGAGTCATTGATGCAAATGCCTTGAGGCCAATCAGGAAACATGAAAGAGAGAAGAGGGCTGTGTGTGAAAAATAAAAATAAAAAAAATAAAAAATCGACTGCTGAAAACCAGGGCAAAGGGGAAGATAAATGTCAACTTGGTGTCTGTGCTGGGGAGGCAATGGAGAGTGGTGGGGTCTGTAGTGAACTGGAGACTCCCAACCCTGTGCTGAGGGGGTGGCTGCTCATCAGCTCCAGCTGGTCACTGCATTGCAGGGATGAGGGCCCATGTAGCCAGATCGCCTGCCTTTTATGAGAAATGGGAAATCCAGATTGTGGTTTGAAATCCCCTGATTTTGGCGAATCCAAAACATTATCTGGCCAAAGAGATTACAGTCAAAAGCTGCCTGGTCCTGGGATTTGTGCAATCAGTTTACTGACCACTCTGCAGCAGGTGGGCTACAAGAATGAAATCACCGGACTTCTCTCCCATCCCTGCCTTTAACCTTGTTCCACCAAATCAATCTCTCCTCCCCCTCCTAAGGCCCAGGTTAGGCAGATCACACAGGTTCCCATCTTCCCTGTGGTGAGGGCAGTTGCAATGAATTATTGTCACCATGTTCAGTGCAGCCAAAGTCCTCCCCAAGGCCCACAGCCCACTCTCTTCCTTCTGCAGGCTCCACCCTCCTCCCCTGGCCACTCTGGGGGTATGTCCAGCAGGGAAGAGGCTCAGGGTCTTGGATTGGACAGGGTGGGTGTGAGGCAGCCGGGCCTAGACTGGCAGTGTCCTCTGAGGGGCATGAATGTGGGATTTTGGGACCTGCAGGCACCAAGAATCCCTGTGCCCTGTGGCTCTCCCAACCCTCCCTCCACTCGCTCCACTGACCTCTGTCTCCACCTTTCTGCAGGTGGTCGGGGGGCTCCTCTTATGCCCCCAGTTCCAAAGGACAGAGGCCAAACCTTCCCAAGCCTCCCCTACCCCAGTGTCTGGATTGGGCAGCACAGGGGGATCAGAGCCAGCTTCCTCCTTACAGGCCTCTAGGTCTCCATGAGGGTGTCTCTCAGAGCCCCATGGCTGGGCTAGGTCCTGGGGCAGGGGTTGAGGCAACTCCCCCCATCCTCCAGAAGGGAGGGAAAAGACCCAGCCCCCTTCTTCTGCAATTCTCCCGCTTCTCATAGGCCCTGGACGGGGCACCAACAGCTCCGTGCTGATCCTTTCACCCTGATGGTTCTTATCATGCACTTTCCTGGCCTGTGGGGCTTTGGACAGCGGGACTGCCCTTTCTGCCAGCACGTGGCCAGGCCTGCGTCTGGAAACGTCCCTTTAACTTGGGAAATGGATTGGAATAGCCGAGGGCTGAATGCTGGCTGGGTCTGGCTGGAGGACTTGAGGCCCCACCCACTGGAGCCATTGGGAGAAGCTGGGGCAGGAGGTGGCAGGAAGGGACACTATTGTTTTGTTGGCCCTGGGATTGGGGGGGTCTCAGGGTTCTATGAGTGGCTCCAGGCTAGTCCCTGGTCCCCATGGGGCCTTTCAGGGAAGGGGCCATAGGAAAAGGTGGCCCTCCTTCCAGCCCTGCCTGACCTTCCCCTGCCCTCCCCCCAGGTGCCCTGAGCCTGCATTCCCAAGTGGGCTGGGTGCTCAGAGTTCCACTCTGCTCAGCCCCAGGCCCTTCTTCATGCGCTGGTACCTGCGAGCGTCTCTGAGGTCCCAGGCGCCAGGATGGCCCAGCACATCCAAGTCCACTGCCCCAACTCACCCTCACCTGCAGCTGGAAGGGAGGTCCGCAGGTCTTCCCGGAGAAGGCTGGCTGGGTGTGGAGCAGTGGCAGGCCCAGTCATTTATCTGCCTTTGCAGCCCTCCCTGCAGGGGAATGTTTTGGGGCTCAGGAAGCCCTGGACTCTGACCTGCTGCTCCATGCTGAATTCCCACCTGCTCCCACCCCGTGAGTGATCCTGACATCCCCTCCCTACCCCTTCCCAGACCCAAAGGGCTCAGCAGGAGACACTGAGAGGGAGGAAGGGGAAATGGAGGCCAGCGGGGGCTGAGTGGCTCCCCAGTTCGATCCCAAGG
The DNA here is from genome assembly GCF_007565055.1 of Rhinopithecus roxellana. NCBI lineage: Eukaryota > Metazoa > Chordata > Mammalia > Primates > Cercopithecidae > Rhinopithecus > Rhinopithecus roxellana. The sequence goes on along the minus strand of NC_044568.1, from coordinate 41,835,891 downwards.
CTAAGTAGGGCTAGTGCCAGCCCCGTGGGCCAGAGGGGGATGCCAGCAACCACACACCTTGGCGGGCTGCCCTTCACCTTCCAATCTCCAAGTGGCCATGACCTCATCCACAGTGCATCCGTGGGGCCTCCAGAGTTGAAGCCCGAGTGACTGGAGCCCCAATTCCTTTAGGCTGAAGCCCAGACGTGTTTGCCACCCGCCCCCACACCCGATCAGTGACCAGCTGGGGTGTGAAGACAACAATTTCACAGCTCTGATGATCAGAGGCGATGTCATGGCCACATCCACTGGCTGAGTGGCTCTGCCTGCGTTATCCGTGAGTTCATCACACACCTCCAAAGGCTCAGGGTGACAGACAGTGCATGCAAGCTCACCCAGCCAGGAAGTGGCCAGGATGGATGTCAGCCCAGACCTGACCAGCCCCTGGGGCTGCACTCCTGTCTTCCCGCTCCCCTGCCTGTGGGACCGTCCTGTTATCCAGGCTGGTGGGGGAGGCTCAGGCCACAGGGTCAGCTCCTGCTCTCCTCCCACGCCTTCCAGCCTGGTTCAAGCCACAGGCTCCATCCGGGTCTTTGTCTTCATGCCCAGAGCCAGGCTCTGTGTCCAGCTTCTTGCAGGTCTCATCAAACCCTGACACAGCCTTAGGAGGCAGCCCCATTGCCATCTTCACTTTACAGAGGAGGAAACTGAGGCTCAGAGAGGCTCCCAGCTTGTGAGAGGAGGGGTCTGAGTACGTGCGTCTGACTCCAAAGCCTGTGCTCATCACAGTTCCCAGGGATCTGCTCTGAGCCAGGCCTCTGTGGCCACCCAGCCTCTAGCCCCATAGATCCACCCCAGTGGGGCCCTGGGGCACATACCTGGGTGGGCTCAGCAGCTCCCTCTGCAGATGGAACCAGGGTGCGGTGCGACTGGGAGCACTACCCAGTTCCCCACGATCACCTTTCACAACCCAACCGATGGGGCCATTGAGCAGGAAGGGTGAGAAAGAGGAGACAGGAAGCCAGAGCGGTGGGGCTGCAGGGTGGGGGCAGGCCAGCTCGGCAGAGCCTGGGGCCAGACGGCCAGACAGCTGCAGGGCTCTGGAGGTGTGGGCAAGGCTGACCAACGATGGTGACGCCCAGGGGCCTGGGGTCCCTGCTCCTGCTTCTCCTGCTGCTGACCTCAGGTGAGTGGCTGGCTCCTCATCCCCTCCTGCCATGCTGGGCCAACGCTGTCCTGCTGAGGGAGGGATCCAGGGACAGACACAGGGACTAGAGAGGGTGAGGAGTTGGGATGTCTGAGACGTGTCCTCCGAGACCCCCCGTGGCCACCTCAGCACCTCCTCTAGCCCTGTCCCTTTGAGTCAGTCCTGTCCTTCCACTAAACTTTGCTCAGGACTGGTCTGAGGTTCCCTTTGTTGCTCCAAAGTGCCCTGGAGATAGGAGAGGTCGGAGGGTGCTCCCTGACTCCCCGACCTGGGCTGTGTCTCCCTGACGGGCCTGGCTCTGGGACAAGGGTCGGCCCTGGGCAGGCAATTCTCCAACTGGCTTGTGGGATCCTGGGGACAGTATTCAGACACTCTAGAAGCTGAGGCCAGGAAAGTCTGTCACCTCGTTCTTCTGGCCCTCTCCTCCTGTACATGTCACCCTACACTGGAGTCTCCCTCTCCCAGTCTCAGCCACGACCCCTTGGTCCTCAGTAGCCTGAGCCAGGATCCACACTCCTCCCCGTCACTCTCCTGTCTCACACACAAACACGTGGTGCGTCTCCAGAGGCCGTGGAAGTGCCCAGGCCTTGCCTTTACTGGCCTCTCTCTCAGGAAAGCTGTTCCCCCTACCCCTTGCCCACCTAGCCGGTTCCATTTACCCTTCTTGGCCTCTGTGGTGTCTTAGCAACCCTCTCAGACAGAGGGAGGTGCTTCCCCTGTTAGTGCTCCCTCCTCAGTACTCCTGTCTCGGGGCCTTGTGGGCCGCTCTCGTTTTGCTCCCGACTCAGTGAGGGGCCTGCCTGTCCATCTCCCTGTGTGTCCAGCGTGTGGTCGCATGACTTTGGCCACACAGATCAACTGCTTTGGGCTTCGAAGAACCGTCTTCTCTTCAATCATTGGGAGATTCAGTGGAGTGAATCAGTCCCTGGCTCAAAAAAGGGTGGGAGATGGTAGCACTGTCCTCCTAGTGGCCCCGGGAGGTCCTGGTACAGAACAGGCCACCGGGCAGCCCTTGATGGATGGATGAACAGAGCCACCGATGGCAGCTGTGACCAGGGCTCGTGGGTGTCCTCAGGCCCCAGTTGTCATCGCTGGTTGGGTCTTCAAGGCTCCTCCAGGTGATGCTGTCTCCCCCATGGTGATGTGGGTGCTCTGATTGGGGCAGAACAGCAGCCATTTGATCGAGCGAGGAGCTTTGAGAGGTCTACACACAGGAAGGTGTACATACTTCCTGTGTGGACAGTGATGTGTTAGTCTCCATTCATCCATTTGCCCATTCATTCATTCATTCATTCAGGAAGCAGCGATGGTGCCCTCTGCTCCTGCTGGTACCACGTGGCCCCTGCCCTCAAAAGGCTGACAGTCTGCAGCAGTGACACAGTGTGGTGGGGACTCACATGTAAGACCCAGCTGTTAGGACTGAGCAGGGTGGATGCAATGGAGGGGCTGGCATGAAGGGACACATGACAAAGGTGCGGGCAGAGCACGGGGAGCAAGGAGGGTGGTCGCTGGGCAGGCTGACACCTAAGGCGGCCTTCAGCACCGTGAGGTCTAAAGGGCCCAGGAGGGAGTGGCTCCCTGGGCTTCTGGAGCCAGACTGTGGCTGCAGGAGGGAAATGGCGGTGGTTTGCTCGTGGTGAGCCAGCAAGGGCTGAAGGAGCCATGCAGGGTGGGGGTGAATGTCCACCCTGCCCTCCTCCAGCCCACACCCCATTTGCTGACCCCCAAATGAGGCAGTCCATGGAGGCCAAGCTCTGGAGCACAGAAGGTCCGGCGAGTAGGCGAGCGTTATCCCACCCACAGGCCTAACACAGCGTCTCCTTGTCTACATGAAATGCTTGCAGTGTCTTCAAAGAATAAACACAGAAAAGATATTTAATGATCCTGTCTGTGTAGGGTGCTTGCCAAGAGCTTCACTTACATGCCTGAACTGAAATTCATGGCAATCCAGGAGGGAGTCTCTGATGTCACCCACCAGGGGGCTGCCTGCAGCTGCGCTCATTCATGACAGCAGGGCTGGGATGGCAGAGGATGGCAGAGGATGGCACCTGCCCTCAAGCTGACGATGTTCTCTCCCATCCTCTTCCTTCCCCTCCCATTCCCTCCTCCCCTCTCCTCTCTTCTTCCCTCTCCCTGTTTCTGTCTTCCTCCTCCTCTCCCTCTTCTCCCCTTTATTTAAAAAGCAAACATGGATCATATTACATGCATGCCCAGCTATCATTTTCATTTCCTATTAAACAATGCATCATAAATATCTTTGTAAACAGAAATTTACAGTTCCTTTATAAGCTATCTAAAACAAATGATCACATAGAGTCCATTATTACAAAATCCACTCTAAAATGTTATTTTTTTACTCTGCTGTTACTCTTTATTCAGCCATTATTTTTATCACGTATTTGTTTGTCTTAATGATTAAAAATGAACAGTTTTTTTTTAAATGTGACAGTAATACTGGACATGATTTTTTAAAAATCAAAAAGCAGAGAGGGAAATAAAAAATGGAAAGCAAGTGAGCTCCTGCTTGCCTCACCCCCCAGCACCACCCATTGCAGACGGAGCTCTCCTAACAGTCCCTGGGGGGCAATCCGAAAAGTGACGACACAGAGCCAAGACCCACTTCCCGTCCTCAACGGGAGAAGGATACAACAAAGCAATTCAGAGTAAAAGACATATAAGTGGCCACAAATATACAGGTAGATGCTCAAACTCCTTAAATGAAAATAAGATTCAGTGTCATCTCTCAGACTGGCAAAAATTCAAAAGTTTAGTAAACTATAGAATAATAGGCATGTGGGCATGTGGATAAATGATCACTCTTACCCACTTTGAGTGAGAGTATAAATAGGTACACCATTTTCTGGAGGGAAATTCAATAATACCCGGCAGTTTTTTAAAGCACATACAGAAAGTCCTATAATAGGACTTTTGTTGTTGGTTTTTTTTTTTTTTTTTTTTGAGACAGAGTCTCTCTTTGTCGTCCAAGCTGGAGTGCAGTGGTGCGATCTCGGCTCACTGCAACCTCCACCTCCCAGGTTGAGGCAATTCTTCTGCCCCAGCCTTCTGAATAGCTGAGATTAGAGGCGTCCCCACCACGTCCAGCTAATTTTTGTATGGTTAGTAGGGCTTCCCCATGTTGGCCAGGCTGGCTGGTCTCAAACTCCTGACCTCATGATTTGCCCGCCTCCGCCTCCCAAAGTGCTGGGATTACAGGCGTGAGTCACCGCAGCCAGCCTTCCTGGCAGTGTTTTAAAGCACATACAGTTAGGTACAGAAAGTCCTATGATAGGAATGTTTTCTATGAGTTCTCAACACAAGCTGAAAGATGCACACTCAAGAATTTTTATGGCAGATTGTGAAAAACAATGTCCACCAAGAGGGGACCGGTTAAAAAAAGTGTTACAATGCCCATGTAATGGAGTAGTTTGCAACTATATAAAGAATGAGGTGGAAAGTTCTTCAAGATATATTGCTAGTCCAAGCATGGTGGCTCATGCCTATAAATTCCAGCACTTTAGGAGGCCAGGATGAGCGGATCGCTTGAGCCTAGGGGTTTGAGATCAGCCTGGGCAACACAGCAAAACTCTGTCTCTACAAAAAATAAAAATAAACAACATTAAAAAATGAAAAACTAGCCAGGCATGGTGGCATGTGCCTGTAGTCCCAGCTACTTGGGAGGCTGAGGTTGGAGGATCAATTGAGCCTGGGAGGTCTAGACTGCAGTGAGCTATGATCATGCTATTGCACTCCAGCCTGGATGACAGAGCAAGACTCTGTTTCAAAAGAAAAAAAGAGATTTATTGTTAAGTGACCTTATTTGTGTAAATTTTAAAAATGATGTATTGGCAGGGCGTGGTGGCTCACACCTGTAATCCCAGCACTTTGAGCAGCCAAGGCAGGAGGATCACTTAAGGCTGGGAGTTTGAGACCAGCCTGGGCAACATAGTGAACATAGTGAGAACCCTCTCTAATCAATTAAAACATTTTTAGTTAAAAAAAGATGTACTTATAAATACTTGCATATGCATACCTTCTGCAAAATTTCTAGAAGGCTGTGCAATAAACCATTAAAGGTGGTAAACTCTTTGAACACCTACAATGAGCTATGTCCTTTATCTCCAATCCTTCCCAAAACTGGCAAGGAATGTATTATTAGCTCCATTTTGCTGGCAAAAGATTGAGCCTCAGAGAGTTTAAGTTGCCTCAGGACATACAGCTAGTAGATGACCCAAACCTTCCACTTCCTGCCCTGTGTTAGGTGAAAGGGAACTGAACTAAAATTCACAAAAGCTGGTCTTTAGTCCTGGAGCAGCCTCCAACTACCTAGTAACCTGTCTCAAGTCATTTTGCTCCAGGGACCTTGGTTTGGTGTATTTTCTACCTGTCCCAGGAAGTAGCTGTGAGGGTTGTAGTGTGAATGTGGGAGAATGAGGCAAACCAAGACAAGATACATCCAAGAGTTTGACCAGGAGGCCACAGTCACAAGGGCTTTGGAAGATCTGATGTGGAATAACTGAAAAGCCAGGCAGACTCCGTGGAGGAAGGGGTAAAGGAGTAATAGCACAAACATATTAAACCTTGTATTGACAAAGCCATGTGCCAAGCCTTTTGTACATGCTTTTTCCAAAGCATCCTACCAGCCCTGGGAGATGGGGTATTTGCTTTTACCTTGGAAACAGCCCCAGAGACGGTCTGCATCCTGCTCAAGTGCACCATTGGTGTGATGTATGGAGCTGGAATTCCAGCCCAACCACCAGACTCTGGAGCCTCAGCTCCTTTCCCTGCTCCTCGTCCTTGTTGCCCATCTTCGTCCAGCCCATTCAAACTCTCTGCATTCCTTCCTTAGGTCAGGAAAAGCCCACTGAACTGCCAAGAAACACCTGCCTGGGGAGCAACAACATAGACAAGTACGACATCCTCAACTTGAATGACAAGGCTTCGTGCTTCACCAAGTGCAGGCAGTGGGGCAGCGACTCCTGCAATGTGGAAAACTTGCAGAGGTGAGGTGGCCCCCTGAGCTGAAAGGGGAATTTGAAGCTGCTAGGAGGGGGCCTATCAGGAAGGGATGGGGCCATCTGACCCCATGGCCCCAGAAAATGTTGCTGCCGTCTGACCCTTCCACCTTGTTTGACACTGCAGTCCCCCTGACCCAACACCTCCATTCTGGCAGCTGGGGTCCCTACTGATCTAGGGGATTTCGAGATGAATCCACTCCTATCCTGGCCCTTGGGAGTCGTGGAAGGACAGACACAGACCCAAATAATGATGACTCCAGAGTGTATACAGAAGGGCAGACAAGGTGCCAGGTTAGCCTGGAGGAGGGAAGTTGGCCAAGGCTTCACAGAGGAGGAAACCTGGAAAGGGCTTTGAAGGGTGCATAGGAGTTTTCCAGTTGGATCTAAGCAATGGTGGGGATACAGGCAACAGAACTTGAGAGTAATGGGGAAAAACTACAATGCTTTGAACTGTAACAATGTAAACTGCGTGGGGATGGAAGAGACAATGGGCACATGCGATGGGTGGGAGATAGGACTGGAAATAAAAGCAGAGACTAAGGTGTGAAGGGTTGTGTAAGCTATACCAATGGCAGGGGTGTGGCAGGGCAATGACATATTTTAAGCACAGGTAGAGTATAGTCAGCTCTGCATTTTGGAAAGATTGCTCAGGCTTCAGGGACGGCTACAGGGGTGGTGATGCAGGAAGACATGACCAGGGCTCTGGGTGGGAGTGAGGGCCAAGCCAGCACCACCAGCAGCAATTGGCATTGTGTACTTGGAAAGGAGAGATGGAATGGGGAGATGATATGATGTAAACTCAATAAGACAAGAGACTGGTTAGATGTGGGGGTGAGGGAGATGAAGGGGTTTAAAACACAACATCTTTAGGAGACATCTCCAAAAATATCTCTGCCTCTCTTTCCTTCTCCCACTCCTAATCAAAGTTGCCCATAACTCTTCTGGGATACCTAGAAAAGCATGTGGCTTGTATTAGTACTTAATGAATATGTGTTAAAGGAATGAGTAAAATCCCTGTGCTCTCAGGCTTGGTGTTAGGACAGCCATCTCATTGGATCATGTTATTTCGGTGGCTGAAAATGCTTCCATTCCCACCTGCAGCTGATCCAGTAGCTTCTTAGCACCCTAGAGCTGTTCAGAGGCTCCTCTTTGTGCTGCCAAGGTATATACCCAAAAGAATTTAAAACAAGTCTCCAAACAAAAGCTCATACATAGGACAGGCACGGCGGCTCACGCATGTAATCCTAGCACTTTGGGAGGCTGAGGGGAGCAGATCACTTGAGGTCAGGAGTTTGAGACCAGCCTGGCCAACATGGTGAAACCCTGTCTCTACTGAAAATACAACAAAATTAGCCAGGTATGGTGGCAGACGCCTGTAATCCCAGCTACTCGGGAGGCTGAGGTAAAAGAATTGCTTGAACCCAGGAGGTGAAGACTGCAGTGACCCGAGATCTCTCCACTGCATTCCAGCCTGGGCAACAGAGTGAGAGACTCCATCTCAAAAAAAAAAAAAAAAAGAAGAAGAAGAAGAAAGAAGAAGAAGAGGAGGAGGAGGAAGAGGAGGAGGAGGAGGAGGAAGAAGAAGAAGAAGAAGAAGAAGAAGAAGAAGAAGAAGAAGAAGAAGAAGAAGAAGCAGCAGCAGCAGCAGCAGCAGCAGCAGCTTGTACATAAATATTTGTAGCAGCACTTTTTCACAGTAGCCAAAAAAAAAAAAAAAAAAAAAAAAAAAAGAGAGAGGAAAATACCCAAATGTCCCTCAATGGATGAAGGCATAATCAAAATGTGATCTCCCCATACAATGAAATAGTATTCATCCATAAAAAGAAATAAAATACATGGGCCAGGCATGGTGGCTCATGCCCAAAGTCATCCCAGTACTTTGGGAGGCTGAGGCAGGAAGATCACTTGAGGACAGGAGTTCAAGACCAGCCTGGGCAACAGAGTGAGACACCAACCCTACTAAAAATAATTTAAAAAAAGAAATAGGGCCAGGTGCAGTGGTTCACGCCTGTAATTCCAGCACTTTGGGTAGCCGAGGTGGGCGGATTGCTTGAGGTCAGGAGCTCGAGACCAGTCTGGCCAACATGGTGAAACCCCATGTTTCTCTACTAAAAATACAAAAAATTAGCTAGGTATGGTGGCTCATGCCTGTAATCCCAGCTACTTGGGAGGCTGATGCAGCAGAATCACTTGAACCCGGGAGGCGGAGTTTGCAGTGAGCTAAGATTGCGCCACTGCACTCCAGCCTAGGTGACACAGTGTGACTTCATCTCAAAAATAAAATGGAATACTGATACATGCTACAACACAGATGAACCCTGAAAACATTATGCTGAGTGAAACAAGTCAGAAACAAAAGGCTACATGTGGTATGATTCCATTTGCGTGAGCTATCTGGAATAGGCAAACTCAGAGACAGAAAGCAGATGAGTGATCGCAGAGGCCGGGGGAAGGGGGAAGGGAGAGCTTCATGGGTATGCGTTTCCTTTGGGGTGATAAAATGTTCTGGAACTAGATAGTGTGACGGTTGCACAACATTGTGACTTACTTAATGTCATTGAATTGGACACTTTAAAATGGTTAAAATCGTAAATTTTACGCTATGTGCACTTTACCACATGCACAAAAAAAGACAAACACATACAATACTCAGAGGGATGCCTGGTGGGAATCCTGCAGGAGCAGCCTGGACGGCCCCCAAGCCACTTTCCTTCCTCCTGCCCTGATCCCAGGGTTTTTACTTTGAGAGTTTGGGTCAGCCCTCTCACCCCAAGAGCCTGACGAGTGAGTAACTCAGCCTGCAGGATCTTACCCTCCCCACATTCCTGGCCCTTTGCAGATACTGGCTAAACTTCGAGGCCCATCTGGTGAAGGAAGGTTTGACGGAGAAGGTGAACATGCCTTTCTTGAAGGCTTTGGTCCAGAACCTCAGCACCAACACCGCAGAAGACCTCTACTTCTCTCTGAAGCCCTCTCAGGTGAGGAGTTCCCCAGCCCTCTTGGCTGGTTCAGACCCTCTTTTTCTTGGACATATATTTCAAAACTCTCAGAAAGTTATATCCTGTGATTGGTGCTCATTAGGGCTTGTCTCTCCCCCACATCCCAGTTGGCAGAGCTGTGTCTGTAAAATGAGCTCTAAGTCTCCTCCAAGCCTAAAATTTCCTTGAGCTCTTCTACTGAGGGAACATATTTGAAATTAGGTAAAGGGTTCAATGGACAGACTCTGGGTTTACGCTGGTCTGGATTCAAATCCCAGCTCTGCTCTTGACCAGCCATTGCGATCATGGGCAAATTACTTTTCTGAGCTTTGGTTTCCCTGCCTGTAAAAAGATGAAGGTATTGCCCACTTTCAAGATTCCCATGGCCAGGTGCAGTGGTGCACACCTGCAATTTGAGGAGGCCGAGGTAGGAGGACGGCTTGAGGCCAAGAGTTCTAGACCATCCCGGGCAACACAGTGAGAGTCCATCTCTACAAAAACAAAACGAAACACAAAACAAACAAAAGATGAATGAGAGGAGCAAATGAGATAATGCACAGGGAATGCTTGGGATAGCGAGGGCTCAGAAGGTCTCCTGCCTTCCAGAAGAAATGGATGTGGTGGTGGAACTTCAGGCTGCAAGGTAAGTTGGTTAGCATTGAGGTACCTTTAGGTTTGTCTGGAGAAAGGGAAATGGAAGATAGATTCTTTCTCAACCCTTTATTATGTCACTCAAGCAGCTGAGCCCTCTGCATGGGTTATGCACTGGCCCCAGAAATCACCCACATGTCCTTTCGATGAGGGTCTGGACTGGGAAGGAGAAAGTTGGGGCCTTCAGCTCCAACCATAAACCCCCTGTGCCAGTATGCATGGGGTGCTTCTGAGGCAAGCCCTGGGTGGGTCAGGCTGTAGCCCTTAGTGGAACAGGGAGCTCAGAGAATGAATGAAACATGCTTTGCGGGTGGGCACAGTGGCTCACGCCTGTAATACTAGCATTTCGGGATGCTGAGGCGGACGGATCACCTGAGGTCAGGAGTTCGAAACCAGCCTGGCCAACATGCTGAAACCTTGTCTCTACTAAAAATACAAAATTAGCTGGGCATGGTGGTGCATGCCTGTGATCCCAGCAACTTGGAAGGCTGAGGCAGGAGAATCGCTTGAACCTGGGAGGCGGAGGTTGCACTGAGCTGAGATAGTGCCATTGCACCACTGCACTCCAGCCTGCGCAACAAGAATGAGACTCCATCTTAAAAAAAAAAAAAAAAAAACATGCTTTGCAATGACCACTGAAATGTATTTCAATATTTTGACGATTATTTGCTTTTTAAAAAAGGTATTGTTGTTGGGCAGGCAGGATTTCACATTCAGAGTAAATGTGTGTGTCCTCCCTCTCTGCCCTTGTTCTCTCGCTTCCTGAACTTCCTTCCTGACAGTTTTATTCTTTCCGTTTATTCCTGAGTCAGAAGTCAGACACTATCACAATCAAGCCTTGTGTAAACATTGGGACCGTTAGGGCTCTGGCCAAAAGCACACGCCCTCCAGCCGTCCTCATACTTGCACATTCAGCTTGCCCAGGCGTCAGGTGCCCAAACAGGCACAAGCTTAGCTCTACTCTCTGTATTGGGAAAACCGAGGCTCCACAAGGGCTATAACTTGTTTAGGGACGCACAGCCTGTGACGAGCAGAGCTTGCACTGTGTCCCAGGCGTCCTGCTTCTCAGAGCTGACAGTCCCAGGTGCTGCCCCCTACCCAGTGTGCCTGTTTCCCCTCCCAGCTGGGGGAGTGGCAGGACTTGTGTTGGGGGCTGGGTACCGATGGGAGCTGCTGTGTCTGTGGTTGTAGATTCCGAGGCAGGTGATGAAGGATGAGGACAAGCCTCCTGACAGAGTGCGACTTCCCAAGAGCTTTTTTCGATCCCTGCCAGGCAACAGGTCTGAGGTCCGCTTGGCCGTCACCATTCTGGACATCGGTTCAGGGACTCTCTTCAAGGTGAGGACTCAGGGAAGCTCCAAGGTTAAGTGCTAGGTCCTCTGGGGGCCCCATGCCACAGCTTGCTATCACTGGAGTCTGCTGAGGGATCCGATGGGGACGGAGCAGGTAGTGAGCCTCTTAGTGTTTCCAACGCAGCCCGTGGTCATCCCAGACCCCTGTCGCTAGAGTCTATGGCCTTCAGACTCACACTGGTCACAGGCTCTCAGATGTTTGACCCCCACACATCAGTGCCCTTTGGCTCGTCTGTGTATCCTGATGGTGTTCATGTGCCCTGTGTGTCCTCATGCGTGCACAAACATGCGTGTCTTTTTCTATTCCTGTGCACGCACAATCCCATGTGCTCAACTGTGATCATATCCACACAAGCAAGTGTACCCATGCCCTTGCACATGTGTGTACCAGGTATGTGCACCCAGAGGTGTGCATCCACTCCTGTGCAGACACGGGTACCCCTGAGGGCTGGTGTGCTCCCCCCACCAGCCCCCTTTCTACCGAATACACACTCACGCTAAGACCCTCAGGGGCACGCTGTCCTCCCCGCTGACTTCCATTTCTTGGCTGATCTTAGCCCCGTGCTCCCTCTAGTTAAGAGGGCAGAGGAACTCTGGAGGCCAGCAATGGAAAGCTGTCACGTGCACAGCTTTGCGGCCAGGCGACCTGCTTGGCCCAGCCCAAGCAGGAGACCACTGGGAGCAGCAGGGAGGAGGCTGCCCATGACTCCTTAGCTCCCTGGTCCCCTGTTCTCGAACTCTGCCCTCCAAGCAAAGGCCATGGGTTCCTGGAGGCTCCTAGGAACTCCAGCCTGGGTAGGTTGGGATGGCCCCTTCTGCAGCCTAGCCTCCCCGATCTCCCCTTTCACAGGGCCCCCAACTCGGCCTGGGAGATGGCAGCGGTGTGTTGAATAATCACCTGGTGGGCTTGAGTGTGGGACAAATGCGTGTCACCAAGCTGGCTGAGCCTCTGGAGATTGTCTTCTCCCACCAGCATCCACCCCCTGTGAGTCCCCTGCCCAGGCCTGGCAGTCACTGCAGGGCAGACAGGCGGGTGGGCACACCTGGGCCTATGGGCCCTGCATGGGACACCACACATCTGTCCCCTACCCTTCCACAGTCACCCAGGAGGAGCCATTAGGACCATACACATAATTGGGTCCAAGGCCACACACCATAGAGGCACACATGAGGACTTGGCAAGCCCACATGCATACCCACAGCATTCCACATCCTCCACACCCATGCTCCCCTGACACGCACACATGCATGCAGACAGGCAAACCCTCCCGCCCACAGCCCCATACCACAGTCACGCCTGTCACACGCCGGCCCAGGGCTCATCAAATGATGCACTTAATTTTTCTGTGTGGCCCATGGGCGTGAACCTTGCCTTCTACCGAATGCACACTCACGCTAGGCCTCGGGGTAACACACTGTCCTCCGGCTTCCCCTGCCCTCCCCCAGCCTTCCCTTTTCCTCTCTCCCGACTTCCACTCTTCGTTTCAGAACATGACCCTCACCTGTGTATTCTGGGATGTGACTAAAGGTAGGGCCTGGAGGACCTTCTCTGGGGTAAGACAGGAAAGGAGGGTATGGGCTGCATTGTGGGGCGGGGCAGGTTCCACTGGTCGAGTCCCTCTCCTGTCTTCCTCTCCCTTCCCCTCCCCTCCTCTCCTCCCTTCCCCTCCCCTTCCCCTCCCTTCCCTATATTCCCTTCCCCCCAGTTCCCCTCCCCTCCCCTCCCCACTCTCCTGCCCTCCCCACTCTTCACCCCTCCCCTCCCCACTCTCCTCCCCTCCCCTCCCTATATTCCCTTCCCCTCTGTTCCCCTCCCCTCTATGCTCCCCTCCCCTCCCCTCTATGCTCCCCTCCCCTCCCCTCCCCTCCCTATATTCCCTTTCCCTCTGTTCCCCTGGCCTCCTCTCCAGGGCCCACTGGAGACTGGGCTTCTGAGGGCTGCTCCACGGAGGTCGTGCCTGAGGGGACCATGTGCTGCTGTGACCACCTGACCTTTTTCGCCCTGCTCCTGGTAACAGCCCCCTCCACTCTGATCCCAGCCATCCCAGGGGCTTCCAGCTCCTGCCCAGGGGAGGGGCTGCCTGGTGGTCTTGGGGTATATGAACCTGGCCTCCAACTGATGTAGTCCTGGTTTCGGGATCACCCACAGAGACCCACCTTGGACCAGTCCACGGTGCACATCCTCACACGCATCTCCCAGGCAGGCTGTGGGGTCTCCATGATCTTCCTGGCCTTCACCACTATTCTTTATGCTGTCCTGAGGTGAGTGATCCCCACCTCCCCACCATGTCTCTCTCCCACCCTCAAGGGAGGCAGCAGGGCAGGGTGGGAAGCACTCAGGTTGTGCAGCTTCTGACTGATGTTCTCTCCACACATTAGTATCTTCATCCCAAAATAGGGTTGGGGGTTGAAATGTGTCAGAGCTATTTCAGGAGCAAGTGGCAGAAACTCAACTCAAATTGGCTTAAACATAATAGGGAATGTGCGGTTCACATAACTGAGAATAGCAAATAGCAAATAGGGTTCATGTAATTGAAAAACCCAAGGTGCATGGACTTCAGGCAGGGTTCAATCAAGGGGGGGTCAAAAGAGGTCCCCAGGACTTGATGTCCTTCTGCCTCTCACAGCTTTGCTCACCCCTTGACAGTCACATCGGGCAGCCTCACCACCCTCAGGGGCCCTGGCTGCCTCAGGATTACATCATAGGTCCTTAGCTGCTTAGGCAGAAATAAAAGAGATCTCCTCTTTCCAAGTATTCTAAGATGAATCCCAGGATTAAGAAGGGTTTAAAAATTTTTCTTTTACTTTGAGATAAAACAGAAAGCTGCAAAAATAGTGCAAAGAGTCCTGTGGTTCCTTCTCCCAGATTCCCCCTATGGATACATCCTAGACAATTATAGTTCAATATCAAAACCAGTAGCTGGTGGTACAGTACTGTTGCCTAGAACATAGACTTTGCTCAGTTTTCACAATTTTTTATGCACATTCATGTGTGTGTCTATGTGTGTGTGTGTGTGTGTGTGTGTGCAGGACATATCATTCGCTGAGCCCAGTCCAAAATGAAAATATAGAAGGCCGGGTGCAGTGGCTCATGCCTGTAATCCCAGCATTTTGGGAGGCCAAGGCAGGCGGATGACCTGAGGTCAGGAGTTCAAGACCAGCCTTGCCAACATAGTGAAACCCTGTCTGTACTGAAAATACAAAATAATGAGCTGGGCATGGTGGTGGCACATGCCTGTAATCCCAGGTACTCAGGAGGCTGAGGCAAGAGAATTGCTTAAACCCAGGAGGTGGAGGTTGCAGTGAGCCGAGATCCACTGTACTCCAGCCTGGGCAACAAGTGCAAAACTCTGTCAGAAAGAAAGAAAGAAAGAGAGAAAGAGAGAGAGAGAGAGAGACAGAGAGAGAGAAGGAAGGAAGGAAGGAAAGAGAGAGAAAGGAAGGAAGGAAGGAAGGAAGGAAGGAAGGAAGGAAGGAAGGAAGGAAGGAAGGAAGGAAGGAAAGAAGGAAGGAAGGAAGGAAAGAAGAAAGGAAAGAGAGAAAGAAAGGAAGGAAGGAAGGAAGGAAAGGAGGGGGGGAAAGAAAGAAAAGAAAAAGAAAAAGAAAAAGAAAATATATGGCCCCTTATTCAAAAATTTTCAAGAATGTCAAGATGGTGACAGTAGAACATGAAGTCCTTCTGTGTATGGGGCCCTACACAGGTCATGTGCTCATGAAACTGGCCCTGTGTGAGCATGTGTCTGCGTGTCTGCGTGCATCAGCCTATGCAGTTTTATCCCGTGTATACACCAGAGTTGAGTCTTACTGGTCTAACTTGGACCACGTGCCCATGCCTGCGTGGGTCACTGTGGTCAAGGGCTGGAATACACAGATTGGCCGGCCAGGCCACGTGCCTACTTTTGGGTTTGAGTTAACAAAGAACCCCTGGCCCCTGACCTATGTTGTGCTTGAGAGTGGGGACAGGCATTCCTCAGAGAAACCTGGGGCTGTGTCCAGAAGATGGGGGAGTGAGTGCAGGACAGGCACAAACAGCAGAGAGCACTGCAGCCTCTCTTGCCTGGGCCCAGGCCATGGCTGAGGGACCTACAGGACCTGCCAGCTTGAAGGAGCCTAGGGGAGCTGCCAGTTCCCCAGCTTGTCCTGTCCTCCAGCCTCCTGGGGGTGCCTGGGAGTGACCTGAAGCAGCCCTTGGGTCTCCTGTCCCCGCATCCAGGGCCGTCCCACTGCCCTCTCCATGTGCCTCTGTGTCAGCATTTGGCCCCGGGCTGCAGCCCCCACTAGGCCCACCCACTCCATCACAGACCAACCCATGAGTGTAAGTGGTGCCCCCATCCCCACCCTCCAAGCCCTGGCCTAGGACATGGTCCCGGTCCCCAACAAGCCGAGTGTGACTTGCCAGCTGGCCATGTTGCTGGACCCTGTGAGCGGGGCTTGGAGCGCCAGGAGGAATTGCCACCAGCTCCTCAGGGTGGGGCCTGGCATCTCAGGTGAGGTGGACATGATCCCAGATGCTCCTCCAGGAAGCCCCCGGCTCCCCTCCCTCGACTGAGAGCCCTTTTGGATCTGGTGTGCTAAGAATTCTAAGTGGGAGCTCCAGAGAGAGGGAGGTGAGCCTGGTGAGTCACTGGGCAGGGAGTCTGGAGCCCAGGGTTGGAGCCCCTGCCCTGCTCTGTGACCCTGTAAGACTCCTCCTATCCCTCTCTGAGCCTCACTCTCCTACTGCATTTTTGGCTTCATGCACCCACCCCCCTGTCCATCTACTTCACCAGTGAATCCATGGCCCCTCCAGTGTTAGGCCTGAAGTTCACAGCATGGGAGAGACCCGAGGAGGGAGAGAATGGGGAGTTACACTCTGCTCCTGGGAAACGTCCAAATCAGCTCAGGCTAAGGGGCATTCAGAGATGGCCTCCCCAGAAGGAAACATCCAAGGGGCGTTTGAAAGGCAGAAGAACAGGAGTCAGGCAATTAAGGTGGGAAGAGCTGGGGAGCAGGGAAAGGCATTGAGAGCAGTGGGAAGAGCATGGGCAGAGTCTGGGAGGTGTGAAAAATCAGCATGCATTCAGGAAACTGCGAGTTACACGGTTTGGCTAATGCAACTGTTACTGGATAGTGCCGCGAAGTTCTGGGCTCTTGGTGCCCCGAGCAAAGAGTTGGATGAGACACACAGAGAGAGCCAAGCAAAGCAGCGAAAGTGTATTCCATGCAGTATTCCATTCTCAGACGGGGAGAGTGGGCTGGCCTCTGCGAAATGAGATCAGCCTCATCTTGGTGTAGTTGGGTCATTCCAGGTGTTTTTTTCTTCTCTTCCCAAGGCTGCCTAATCTCTAGCCAGTGTCTGGCTTTTGACTGATAGGTGTGTGTTGTTCAGTTACTTTGGGCCTTTGTGCACTTGTGCATCACCTCTATCCCATAATTTTAAGTACATGCATGATATGCAGCCCATATGCATGAACCTTAAGTAGCTAATTATCATACAGGGTTATGTGAAAGATACTTTTTCTCTCTAATGCAAATGCCCATCTCTGAAGAGCTGCCCCTTACTGGTTTGGTCTGGCTCTTCCTGGCCATGGGGTCCCTTTTTTATATCACTTTTGTCTTGCCTGCTGAACCTCTGCTTTTCATCTTGCTTCTTGTTCACCAGCCCCATTCACCTTGCTTCTATTCTCTGCTTTTACTTATTCTGCCCTTTATCCAACTTTTAATTCCCTTTGCTATTCTCCTGCCTCATTTTCCAGCCTCATTTTCCCTATTATCCTGCCTCACATCGATCATTTTCCCTATTACCAACCTCACATCATGAGGTTGGTAGGATCCAGAACCCACAGGGCCCCACGGGCCATGAGAGGCTCCTGGACTTGAACCTCAGGACATTTTCACTCTGTCTGCTGGCAGGGGCAGAAGCTGGCAGTGGGGGTGGAGAGCCATGGGCTGTTTGGGGTGGACAGGCCTGGATGCCTCATGAGAGCTCCCCATGGGAGCTGTGGCCCCTTGGGGCCTCTTATTTCTCTCCCCAGGCTTTCCCGGCAGAGGTTCAAGTCAGAAGATGCCCCAAAGATCCACGTGGCCCTGGGTGGCAGCCTGTTCCTCCTGAATCTGGCCTTCTTGGTCAATGTGGGGAGTGGCTCAAAGGGGTCTGATGCTGCCTGCTGGGCCCGGGGGGCTGTCTTCCACTACTTCCTGCTCTGTGCCTTCACCTGGATGGGCCTGGAAGCCTTCCACCTCTACCTGCTCGCCGTCAGGGTCTTCAACACCTACTTCGGGCACTACTTCCTGAAGCTGAGCCTGGTGGGCTGGGGTAGGTGCTGCCTGGGTGGACAGAATAAACAGCTGACCCCGAGGGTGCAGAGGGAAATAGCATTGGGGAGAGAGAGGAGGGGGTCCCAGAGCTGGAGGGATGGCCATCTGGAAGGGATGTGGAGGAGGACGTGCCAGTAAGCCCCAGTGATGCCATGCCGCTTCCCCTTGTGCCCAGGCCTGCCTGCCCTGATCGTCATCGGCACTGGGAGTGCCAACAGCTATGGCCTCTACACCATCCGCGACAGGGAGAACCGCACCTCTCTGGAGCTGTGAGTGGCGGCTGTGGAAGCAGGGGCGATGCCACATATCGGGGCTGGAGAGAGGTGGGGAGATGAGGGATTTCTAGGAAAATCTAGACCAAATGTGTCAAGACCGGAAGAATCCTCAGCTCCAGCTAGCTCATGGCACAGAGAAGTAAACTGAAGCCTAGAGAGAGAGGAAGTGAAATGAGAGAGGGGCCTGAGAAAGGAGAGGGAGAACTGGACCAGGAGGCAGGATGCCTTACTTGAGCCTGGGCCAACACGAGCCCACACGGCACCTTGAGGCAAAGTAAAGGTCACCCTGTCCACATGCTGGGTGTGCAGCCTGGAGAGTGGACGGTGTGTTGGATTTCAGTCCCCACCTGCTGCCCAGCCAGGTGTCCTTGTTCAGGCCACCACCTGCCCAGTGATTCCCAGTAGCCCTGGGTCTAGTCAGGGCTCTGCCCTGTCTGCTGTGTGTGTGACCTTGGCAGGCCCGATCTCTCCCAGGGCCTCAGTCTCCTCATCTGCACCATGGGGGAACTGATCAACATGCTCTTTGAGGCCCTTTGCCCCTGCAGTGCAGGGGGCAGTGGAACTGAGTTCAGTTTCTAGACTCCCACCTTGGGATCCTTGGGGCACTCACCATTGGGCCCATGGCTCTCTGCTAAAAGGAGCTGGTAAGGCCTTAGACCTGTCCCCAGGGCCTCAAAAGCAGGGGCCCCAGGAGCTGGGGAGGTCACAAAGGTGCAGGCAGTGGGTCAGGTGGGGACTGCAGTGAACTGGCAGTCACAAGCCCATCTAATTAGTGGCCAGTTACTATCCTTCAGGAGGGCATCCACAGAGCTGCTAGGTGTATGATTTTATAGGAGAAACAGAAATCTAGGTATTTATTCCAAAGCTTCTGATTTTAAAGGCAGCCACTAATTCAGTTTTTTCACAATGTAATATGGGGCAAATGAAACATGTCTTTGAGGTCATTTTCGCATTAAAGAGACTGGAGTCTGGTGATGGACCCTCACACAGCGGGAGAGTCAAGGATTGATGGGTGGAAATGGGAGAGGCACCTACAGAGACAGAAAAGCTCAGCCAGGGGACTTCCTGGGCTTGCTGGCCAGAGGTACCACTCCCAGTCCCACCACAGCTGTCCCCTCCTCCAGATGCTGGTTCCGTGAAGGGACAGCCATGTACGCCCTCTATATCACCGTCCACGGCTATTTTCTCATCACCTTCCTCTTTGGCATGGTGGTCCTGGCCCTGGTGGCCTGGAAGATCTTCACCCTATCTGGCGCGACAGCGGTCAAGGAGCGGGGACAGAACCGGAAGAAGGTGCTCACCATCCTGGGCCTCTCGAGCCTGGTGGGTGTGACATGGGGGTTGGCCATCTTCACCCCATTGGGCCTCTCCACCGTCTACATCTTTGCACTTTTCAACTCCTTGCAAGGTGAGGCCCCTGCACCAGGGAGGTGATGGGCTGTGTTGTCTGTCGCAGGAGGTATTGGGAGGTAGGGAAGAGGGTGGTTTGCAAAACACAGGACTCTGGTCAGGCTAGCTCAAGTCAAGGATGTTGATTTCAAATATTCAGAGCAATGATCCAGGGCAGCAAAGTTTGGCTGCTGTATTAGTCCGTTTGTGTTACTATAATACGAAGGAATACTGGAGACTGGGTAATTTGTAAAGAAAATGGGGTTAATTGGCTCATGGTTCCACAGGCTGTAGACAAAGCACAACACCAGTATCTGCTCCTGGTGAGGCCTCAGGAAGCTTCCAATCATGGTGGAAAGTAAAGGGGAGCCAGCATATCACATGGCGAGAGTGGGAGCAAGGGAGTGGGGAGGCGCCATGCTGTTTTAAATGAGATCTCGCACGAACTCCGAGCAAGCACTCACTCATCACCAAGGAGATGGTGCTAAGCATCATGATGGTGATACGGATTCATGAGGATCCACCCCCATGATCCAATCCCTTCCCACCAGGCCCCACCTCCAACACTGGGAATCACATTTCAACATGAGATTTGGAGGGAACGAACATCCCAGACATATCAGCTGCCTTCATGGGAGCTGCTACCAGGATCAGAAAAAGCCACCCAAACCAAAGCAGATACGTTCTCCATCGTTTTCCTGGAGCTGTGGAGTCTCTCACCTAGTGTCTGTGGAAATTCCTTCATTCTCTCTCCACTCACCCTTTACTACCTATGGCCCCAAATGGTTACCCAACATGGCCACCATAACCCTACCTGACCTTGCAAGTTGGGTGTCCATCATGCATCTCTGGTCCAATCAGCAGTGACCAGAAGGGCAGAATCATGTGATCTGATGTCCACATGACATGGACGGGATCTCCAGAGATCTATAGAGGTAGGAAGGAAATGCTTGCTACATTTGTTACCGGCCCCCACAGGGCCCTTCCTCTGAGATCCCAGCAAAGGGGTAAGAGCAGTGCATGGGTTAGGGTTTGTATGTGCTCTCTTTGCTCCTTACATCCACAGCTCAGAGAGGCATCACAGCCTGACTGTGTGTGAGAGAAACAGCCAAGACAGGAGTGACGAGACTCAGCCTGTTCAGAGGAGTCACTAGAAACCCAGGCATCCTAGATGCAGCGGATACAAGCCCCCAAGACCAGGGCTGGCTCCCAGTGCCCCATGAAACTGTGTGGCTTAGTGGCTGGGGCCAGGCAAGCCCTGGGTCCAAATCCTAGCCCCATCCATGACCCAGCAAGTCACTTGGCTCCTCCCATCCTCATTCATCTTGAAATTGGGATAATCCCATACTTATTTTACCAGATGTTTGTTTGTTTGTTTGTTTTTGAGATGGAGTCTTACTCTGTCGCCTAGGCTGGAGTGCAGTGGCATGATCTCAGCTCACTGCAACCTCCACCTCCTGGGTTCAAGCAATTCTCCTGTTTCAGCCTCCTGAGTAGCTGGAACTACAGGTGCATGCCACCATGACCAGCTCCTTTTTGTGTTTTTAGTAGAAATGGGGTTTCGCCAATTTGGTCAGGCTGGTCTCAAACTCCTGACCTCAGGTGATCTACCTGCCTCAGCCTCCGAAAGTGCTGGGACTACAGGCGTGAGCCACTGTGCCTGGCCTGCCAGATTTCAAAATGAACAATGACAATGAATATGTGGGAACCACTAGGTCTTCAATATGTGGGAACTATATTAATTATCACAGAAATTATGACTGTAAGGCCATCTGAGGCTGTCTCCAGATGGAGAATCATGAATCCACGGCTGAAGAATCCCAGGGGTTGATGGTTGGGGAGAAATGCACGTTGAAACTATAGCTGACCTCGTTATTCTTTCAGAGGTTACCTTCATAGGTAAGCCTGCATACTTCACTCTACTAAGTTTCCATTGGGTCTGGGTTATTCTGTTACCTTCTCTCTTCCTCTCCAATACAACAGAGCCCTTGGTATACTTGAATTGCCCATTGAATTCTTCTCAACATTTGTCATGTATATAGTGTTTCAGTTACAGATTTCCTTGAAACAGAGTTTTTCTAAGTCATGTTCTATACTTACTATCATTTCTTGCACCCAACACTTTCCCTTTTCCTCTTGCTAGAGTGCCTCCCATAATAATCCTTTATTGAGGGAGTGATGGTTGTTTTGCATGTCTGAAAATTCCTCTATTTTGCTCTTTCTTTTCTGTAACAGGCATATGTAGATATTTTATTTGAAGGTCTCTGTTTTTCATTTCCAAGATCTCTATTTGGTTCTTTTTTATTTCATTTTTGAAATGGTTATGAAATGGTTGCATTTTTGCCCGACTTTCCCAGAAGTTCTTGAGTGGTTACGGTGGGTCTCCTCCCTCTCAGCAGCCACCAGCCCAGGCTGCCCCACTCCCTGGCACCCCTTTCCAGGCTCACTGAGGCCTCTCCTCCCTGACAGGTGTCTTCATCTGCTGCTGGTTCACCATCCTCTACCTCCCAAGTCAGAGCACCACAGTCTCCTCCTCTACTGCACGACTGGACCAGGCCCACTCCGCATCTCAAGAATAGGAAAGCACGTCCCTGCAATCTGGACTTAGCTCTGGCTCGCTGTGTGACCTTGGGCAGCTCTGTGCCTCCCTCTGGGCCAGTTTCCTTCTCTGTACAATATGGCTGGGGAGGGAGAGGATGGGACCACGTTTGACCACGTGGCTTCAGAGATCCCCTCCAGATCCAACTGTAGGTTCAAGAGTCCACATAAGCAGGTTTGCAGGGCTCCAAAGTTCCTATAGTCCTGAGACCCCCTGCCTGCAAAAAGTGACAGTCACCTCCATGCCCTACCCTCATTGCAAAGCCCTCACCCACATTCTGGTCTCAGCAAGAGAGAAGAGTCTGTTGCTGGCGTAGCCCTGGAAGGAGCCCCCAGCCTCTCCCCTCTTCCTTATCACTGGCCTCCCACAACTACCCCTATGGCTGCTTGTAACCTTGAGGGGCATTCAGGAGGCCAGCATTCCCTCAGGCATTGGGGGTTTATTTTGGGGGGTGGGAGTTGATCCTCCCACCCAGTCTGCCCCTGGTCTCTGCCCATCCCATCAGAGCCCACCCTCCTGGAAGAGACCCCAGTGTTCAGGGTGCTGGCAGCCCTGCAGGTGTTCAGGGACACTGCATTTCAAAGAACCACTGAATGGGTGAGCTACCTTGGGCAAACCCCCCACTCCCGACTCTGACTGCCACATACGTAGGTGGCCCAACCTCTGACCTGCTGTCATCATAGAGGTAGAAAGCAAACGATCTGGGGCTCAGCACACCTGGGGGTGCTCCCACTCATTCACTGTGTGGGGCCGAGGGATGAGGGTGGGGTTGAGGGCTCCCTGAGCAGAGACTGGGCATTGCCACTAGAACCTGAGCTCCTAGAGAACAAGGACCTGGGTGGCCTCGCTCACTGTTCCAGCCCAGGCCGAGCACAGGGCCTGGCTCATGGCAAGCCTTGAATAAATATTTGTTGGCTGAATGAGTGGATGTATGAGTTTGGCACCAGCCTGGCAGAGCCCTGAGCCAAGGGGGTGTCTCAGGACAGACCTAGGTTGGGCTGGGCACTTCCAGCAGCTGGGGCTCCATGTCACAATCGAATGCAGATTTCTCAGTAGGAAACAAAAAGAGGCAGAAATAGCAGAGATGGGGGTAGAGATACAGAGATGGAGAGACAGAGAGAGAGACTTAACAGACAGGCCGACACAAAGAGGGAGAACGGAGGCAGAGAGACAGATGCAGGGAGATGGCAGCCCCACGCCAGCTCCAGCGACACCCCCTGCTTGCGGGGAGCAGTGCATGTTGACATCATTCCCCTCCCTGGAGCCTCACCACACAAGTCCATCTCTCACTCTACCCACAACTTACCAACCATCCTCCCTACCCGGCCCCCAATCATCCCCAGGGAGCTCTGTGGACTGTCAAGCCCTGTCTGCAGGTGAGAAGTTATTGTCACTATTAGGCCTCCCCCAACAGCCCCGGAAGCTGCAGGCTGCAGCCCACCTCCCCGTCCAGATGCTGTTGTTGGCTGCAAATGGATGCGCTTCACTTCCCCTCCCAGCCCGCAAGCAATTGAAAGACAGGAAGGCCAGCCCTCGCCTTGTGCAAGTTGCTGTGTTCCTGGAAGGGAAATCCTGGGGTGTGAATATTTCATCAGTTGAGCCATAGGAGCAGTTCTGGTGAACAAACTTGGTGTGTTTTGGGGCTTATCTTCACAGACATCTGTTTCTCATTCTCAAGGTCTCGTCTCCCTTATCTCAAAGACTCAGGGTTAGTAACCTAAGAAACAGCTGTTCCACCATCTGATAGGTCTGCGCTTAAATCCTGGCTCAGCTGCTTAGGAGCTGTGTGATCCTGGGCATGTTACTTCACCTCTCTGAGCCTCAGTTTCCCCCTCCGTAAAATGGGGATTATAAGTCTTCACCTCATCCTGATAGCATTAAATGAGGTGACAGAAATAAAGTGGCCAGCACTGACTCTGCAGGAGTTAGTCAGCTCCCCGATTCCCCCTTGATTTAAAGAAAGATGAGCCAAGGGTAATGGAACGAAGAAATGGAGGCCCAGACAGGCCCAGCCACCTGCCAACTAAGGTCACTTCATGGGCTAGGCCAAAGCTAGGGCCAGGCCTCCCCAGGTTGCCCTCCTCCTAGAGCGGTCCCTGAGTTTCAGGATTATCACCTGGTCCTTGGCTGGGCTTGGTGGCTCATACCTGTAGTCATAGCACTTTGGGAGGCCAAGGTAAGAGGATTGCTTGAGCCCAGGGGTTCAAGACCAGCCTGGGCAACACAGTAAAACTCCGTCTCTACTAAAATACAAAAAAAAAAATTAGCCGGGCGTGGTGGCGTGTGCCTGTAGTCTCAGCTACCCTGGAGGCTGAGGCAGGAGAATTGCTTGAATCTGGGAGGTGGAGGTTGCAGTGAGCCGAGATTGCACCACTGCACTCCAGCCTGGGCAAGAGAGCGAGACTCCATCTCTAAAAAAAAAAAAAAAAAATTATCTAGGCATGGTAGCTACTTGGAGGAGGAAGCAGGAAGACCACTTGAGCCCAGCAATTCAGGAATTCAGTGAGCTATGATGACGTAACTGCACTCCAGCCTGGATGACAAATTGAGAGCATGTTTTTTAAAAAAAGAAGGAGGAGGAGGAGAAGGAAGAGAAGGAAGGAGGAGAAGGAGGAGGCGGAGAGGAGAAGAAGGAGGAGGAGAAGGAGAAGAAGGAGGAGGAGAAGGAGGAAGAGGAGAGGAGAAGGAGGAGGAGGAGGAGGAATAGAAGGAAGGAGAAGAAGGAGGAAGAGGAGAGGAGAAGAAGGAGAAGGAGGAGGATGAGGAGGGAAAAGGAGGAGAAGGAGGGGGAAAAGGAGGACGGGGAAGAGGAGGAGGGGGAAGAGGAGGAGGGGGAAGAGGAGGAGGGGGAAGAGGAGGAGGGGGAGAAGGAGGAGGGGGGAGGAGGAAGAGGAGAGGAAGAAGGAGGGAGAAGGAGGAGGAGAAAGAAGAAGAAGGAGGAGGAAGAAAAAAGAAGAAGAATAAGAATTATCACCTGGTCCCAACCCCCAGTCTCAAGGGAAATTCTGGGTCGCAGAGTTTCCCAAACTGCTCAGTGGGATGTGGGACCAACAAGACCACAAGCCCCTGATGGCTGGGCTTCCTGGCTCAGATGGAGAGGGCAGTAAGGAGGTGTGACTAGCACTGGGGGTGCACTGCTTTTCTGGCTGGCTCTCCACCCTGGGGCTAGGCAGGGGCCGAGGGGCTGGAGTTCTTCATCACCTAGGGTTCCTGCAAAAGCAGCTCCAAGTGCCAAGCTGAGCACCCATAAGGCCAAGGGGGCTATGATGAAAATACACCCCAAAGCCCAGAGCGGATGGATGGAGTTCCTCCATCATTGCACAGCAACAACAGCAACCTAGGAGGTGGGCCGTCATCACAGGCGGGAGCACAGACCCTGACCTCAGTTCAGCAGTTTCAAATTTGGTTTTCGCAACTTGTCTTGGGCAAATTTTTCAACTACTGAGCCTGTAAAACAGAAATAGCAGTAGCTGCCCCACAGGGCTGATGAAGGAAATGAATAAATGAGATAGTGCCTGCAAGGACTGCCCACTGCCTGGCCTGCCGGGCCCAAAATGAATGTGACGAAGCCAGAGCTTTGCCTTGGCCATCATCTCATTAGGTCCTGGGCACAGAGAGGGTCCCTTCTGCCATGGCTCCTGCCTGGTTCTCTGTTCTGCCCAAATCTCTTCATTCCTTATATTTTTTCAAAACAACATAGCAAATACACAGGAAACAAGAAGACTTTTTTGCTCTATGCTATCAGATAGACAACACTAAAAGATATAAATCCTTCATCAATGAATGGATTCAATGCAATTACAATAAAGATTCTGGGGCAGGCACGGTGGCTCACATCTCTAATTTCAGCACTTTGGGAGGCTGAAGCAGGAGGATTGCTTGAGCCCAGGAGTTCCAGAACAGCCTGGGCAACATAGCGAGACCCTGTCTCTACAATAAAATAAAATAAAGGAAAAAAATAAATATTCTAATTGATTTTACTTTTTTGGATTCTCCAGAAACTTTTAAAATTGATATGGAGGCATATAGACCTCAAATAGTGAAGTCAATCTTAATGGAAGAGGGCATACAGGAGGCAGAGGTTGCGGTGAATAGAGATCGTGCCACTGCACTCTAGCCTGGGAGACAGACCTAGACCCTGTCTCAAAAAGAAAAAACAGAAAGAAGGCATAGAAGGAAGACTTGACATCTAGACATAAAGATATTACAAGACCACTTTGGTAAATACAATGTAGAGTCTGTGCAGGGATAGGAAAGAAGATCAGTGGAACAGCAAAGAGTGCTCAGAGGCAGACCCACAGACACCTGGGAGATTTAATACATGACAAGGGTGGCATCATCATTTTCAGAGGAAGAAATACCTAAAACTAACATATTAGTTCATGAAGACACATTTAAAATCAATAGTTATCAGAGAGCTGAGATTGAAATTACAATGAGACCTCATTGTATCCTTATTAAATTGATGAACTAGAAAGCTAGATGGTACCAACGGGAGGGATGATATGGGAGCCAGGGAGTCTAGACTGCTTCAGCTGCCTGGAGAAAAACATAGTGCTTCTACTGAGTCAGCAATCTTGCTACTGGTTGTTTATCTTAAGGAAACATTCTTCCAGATCCAGACTCTTCTAGACCTGTGTAGCATTGTCTGCGATGGAAGGGAGTTGGTAGCAAATCTGAGTGGTCTGTCCAGTCCACCCAACGTTTGCTGGGGAGTTCCCTCAAGACTGCCCCAAACCGTCAAGAGATAGGGCCAGCTGGAATTCCAAAGAAATAAACACTAAGAGCAGGGGTGATCTGTATCCGTCCAAAGCATTGATTATGGAAACGTACATAGGGAAGGCTGTAGTGTTCTCAAGACAGACAGCAAGAAGGGAGATGTGTCTGTTCATAACGAGGAGGTGGGTTTATGGAGTTTATATGAGGGTTTAAGGAATTTGGTTCAGGGCTGGGGCACATTTAGCATTTGTTTGATCTTTCTGTGTTTCCAGTAACAACCTAAACCACTATCAGTGCCTGGGGACATTGAAAGCTCCCTCAAGAACACTTGGACACCGAATGCCCATCACTGGAAGGACAAAGAGGTAATAAGTGTGGATCCACACAGTAACATGGAGAGATCTTGAAAACACAGCCCTTCATGAAAATATAAGAACCAGAAGGATATATTCATTCAGTCTCATATTAAACATATATTTAAAATACCAGCACGCAAAACAATGCTCATTTTGGAAAAAAAAAATACGCATCAGAACTCTTGCTTTATGGAGGTGGGAAATGCAAGTGGGTATGGAGAGGAAAAGGAATGAATAAATATGTAAAAGGAATAAAATATTGCATAGGGTTGAAAAAGGAAAATGAAGCCTATGCTGCATCCCACCAGCATAACACGTCACCTGTTTTCCTTTCTCTTCCCTCCTCACTTCCCTCCCTCATCCCAGCCAGTTCCCCACAGAGGTAATTACGAGTTGCTTAGCACCAAGTCTGAAATACACACACCCTCTGGTGAGCTCTCCACAGTGCAATTGATCCTTTACAGCTTATTTTTATGGCTGCATGATATTCAAACCGGGAGGGGGAAAATCATTCTCTATTCATGAGAACGGAGGCAATTCCTAAGTTTTTAGCAGTAACACTAACTGTGCAACCTTGTCAGCACAGTGACAGTCTGGATTCCCTCCTGGCAGCCCTATCCCCTGACCAAAAAAGGCCTGGGCACCCCTCCCTCCAAAAATAAAACAGTAAAGATTATATTTTAGGCCTATATTGGTACAAACATAAATATAATTCAGGGCAGATTCATAGTTATATAGTCATTATTATTCTCATTTTTTTCTTCTGAATTTAAAAGAAATTAAACATTTTCATGAGCCACTAGCCTAACGGATAGGTTTTCCCCGTACTTCGAAGTAATGTTCTACATCAGAGCCCCAGCCTGGACTAGAACCCAGGACTCAGTCAAGGCAACGTGGCTCTGTCCACCACAGCTGGCAGCTACTCCAGGCCCCACACTGGTTTCTGTCCGTCTGGATCACGGCCACATTCGGCATGCCGTGTGGCAGGGGCTGCAGTGTGCTGGTAGATGTTTAACAACTGGCTCGCTCAGGGGAAAAGCCCTGGTTTTGCCATTTGCTAATTTTTGTGGTGTAAATAACCCCATGGCCTTTTTTTTTTTTTTTTTTTTAAGAGAGGGTTTCACCATATATTGCCCTGGCTGATTTTGAACTCATGGGATCAAAGGATTCTCCTACCTCGGCTTCCCAAAGTGCTGTGATTACAAGTGTGAGCCACTGTGCCCAGCCCTTTTAATTTTTAATAATGGCTGTGTTTCACAAACATTTTGAAAAGGTTAACAACTAGCAAGTTGATGCCACGCTATACCAGCGCAACGCAGGCCCAAGGACCCATGCAACCTGGGAAGACTACATTTCCCAGAAGCCTCCTCTCCCAGGACCGGCCTTTAGCGTCCCAGGCTGTTACCATGGAGACGGCTAACAGCTAGCGCAGGCTGTCCTCGGAGGGGTGAGGAGGGAGCAAGGGACTTGGGGTGGCTGGACCCTGTTTGGCAGGGAGAGGGCGAGGCTGGTGGCCCCCTTCTGCCTGGGGGCCTCCAGCCCTGATCTTTCTGGGGAAGTTGTTGGGGTGTGTGTGTGTGTGTGTTTATGTGTGTTGGGAGGAGGAAGTTGCTGGTGGAGAGGGGGTGCAGGAAAGGGCCTGTGGGTTGGGGCCGAATCTAGGGAACCTTGAGACAAGACTGCCTTCCCCACACTGGGCTATAGCTGAAGAGGCCACCTGTGTAGGGAATAAAGTACTGTGGGTTCTTCTCCCCAGCTCTGCCTCTGATGGTGTTCTGGGACTGACACGGTGTTCTGGGACTGACACATTGGCTTTCTCTTCATCCTACTTCTTTCCTTGCCCACCACTCCCCCACCATCCCTTCTAGCACTTCCCCATCTCACATCTCTTCTAGCCTGAGATGCACAGGTTTCACAACCAGAAATACTTGGGTTCAAATCCCAGACCTGCTACTTACTAGCTGTGACCTTAAGCAGTGCACTCAACCTCTCTGGGCCCCAGTCTTCTCATCTGCAAAGTGGGTGTCCTAGTGTCTGCCTCCCAGAATCAGTAGAGGATAAGTGAGATGATCTCCGTACAACCCTCAGCACAGGGCGTGGCACACAGTAGGTGTTCAGCAAACTGTAAGTGCCTTGTAATGGTGATGACTGCCCTCCCTGTGCTCATTCTCTCTGGGACCAAGAGGCCGACAAATGGATCTGATGACTGGGAAGTGCTGCTTGGCTAGAGGTTCTCCCCTGAGGATCTGGGGTCCTGAATGCTGTTGGCCCACCTGGGCTTGGGTGGGCTCCAGCCAGATGAGCATTTGTCCCCTCCTGAGTCCCAGAGCACAGAATGTCAGAATTGGACAGAAAATATCTGTCCTCCCTTCCTATTGTAAAGAGAAACTGAGGCACAGAAAGGAGCAGACAGTGACCCAAGGGTCCAGCAGGAGCTATTGGCAAAGCCAGGGTTTCCCCAACCGGGCTCGGTCCTGGCTGGTGGCCAGTGACTCACCTCCCTAAGAGGCGGAGGCGGCCCGCGTGGGTGTGGAGTGGGGAATGGGACCAGCCTTTATCTGCTGCTCCCTTCTGCCCTCTTGTTCCTGACTTCACCCAGGGAAGTGGGGGATGATTACAAAGCCGAGGGGATTCTGCTTTTTTCTCCTCACTACTCGCGCCCTTTGTCCTGTGGGTTTCATTTGTTTTCCTCCTCTCTGGACCCCTGTTTACTGTAAGGAAAACAGATGTTGGAGGAGAGAAATAGAAAGACCCCAGCTGGGAGGCTGCATCAGCTGGGGTGGCATTGGGCAGTGTGGATCAGGGACCCCCATAGAGGCTGACGTTTTTTATATGAGGAAAGGCTGGAGGTGGCACTCCAGTCCTCTGTGGCACCACAGCTCCCCGATCTCTTGGCCCTGCCATCCTTAGCAGGCTGCTTTAGCCCTCATCTGTGGTCACCTCATGGTCTCACCTGGACTGCCCCACCTCCCACTCTATCTCCACATTCCAGGTGGGAGGAGGAGAAGGGCAGAGGGCGCCCCGATAACTTCTGCCCACATCTCATTGGCCAGAACCACGTCACATCCCAGGCCCACCTCTAGCTACAAGAGGATCTGGGAAGCTGAGCAATTCAAACCAGGCACACTGCTGACCCCACACAACTGGGGTTCTGCCGTACAGAAGAGGAGACTGGATCTTTGGGTAGGTGACTAGCAGTACCCGCTCAGTGAGGCTCTGCTCTGTGGTCGCAGGACATATAGTGAGCACATGTGGCGTCTCTGCGTGGATCACAGAATGAAGCCTGTTCTCTGGGCCGACACAGGCCTTGGCCAAGTGAGAGCAGGCTCTGTTACCCCCACCCCCCACTTCCTGTTTGTGTGCCCTGGTGCAGGCACCTTCACTCTCTGTGCCTTGGTTCCCAATTTGGTCAGGTGAGATATCATTCACCTGCCGTCTTCATTTTTGGGTGGGTTGTAGTCCATATTACCTTACTGTTAGGATTTTCTTTAAACCAATTTATTTATTCATGTATTTATTTATTTATTATTTATTTGAGATGGAGTCTCACTCTGTTGCCCAGGCTAGAGTACAGTGGTATGATCTCAACTTACTGCAACCTCTGCCTCCCAGGTTCAAGTGATTCTCCTGCCTCAGACTCCTGAATAGCTGGGATTACAGGCATATGCCACCATGCCTGGCTAATTTTTTTGTATTTTTAGTAGAGACGGGGTTTCGCCATATTGGCCAGGCTGTTCTCGAACTCCTGACCTCAAGTGATCCACCTGCCTCGGCCTCCCAAAGTGCTGGGACTACAGGCATGAGCCACCACACACAGCCAATTCATTTATTTAAATAGGAAACTTGACAATACTATAGTAACCCCCACAGCGTTAGCAGTACTTGTCATTGCTAACTGTCAGCTGGCACAATGGCTCATGCCTGTAATCCCAGCACTTTGGGAGGCCAAAGCAGGAAGATCGCTTGAGGCCAGGAATTTGAGCCTGGGCAACATAGCCAGACCCTGTCTCTACCAAAAAAAAAAAAAAAAAATAGCCACGTGTGGTGGTGTGTGCCGTGGTCTCAGCTACTGGGGAGGCTGAGGTGGGAGGATTGCTTGAGCCTGGGAGTTTGAAGCTGCAGTGAGCCATGTTTGCGCTACCGCACTCCAAGCCTGGGTGACAGAGTGAGACCCTGTCTCAAAAAAATAAACAATTTAAAAAAGGATAACTGTCAAATACACTAAAAGCAAATTGACATGTGTCCTGCCCTGTCCTGTCCTGATGATGGCTTCCAACTGGAGGCCTGCTTTGTCTTTGTTGTAAAGGAATATTTGCCAGGATTAGAAAGGTGTTACAGATGGGGTAGCACCAAACAGAGACCTTCTCCACGTTTGAAAGGAAGTCAAAGAGGGAATCACTGCCTTCCTATGTGCTCTACACCTCCCCAAAACCATCTCCCAGGCCTCCCAGGGATGCCCTGGTGCTGTTGGTGGCTCCTGCCTGGTCTAACAGTCAGCCATGGAGTATACTTACCCTTCCCCACAGAGACATTCTGTCTCCAGACAGCCAGAGACGCTCCAGAATGGAGGTCCTGAGGGAGAAGGTGGAGGAGGAGGAGGAGGCAGAGCGGGAGGAGGCGGCCGAGCGGGCTGAATGGGCGAGGACCGAGAAAATGATGAGGCCAGTCGAGGTGCGGAAGGAGGAAACCACCTTGACACAGGAGACGCTCAGAGACCTGGAGAAGAAGCTGTCGGAGATCCAGATCCCCATCTCAGCGGAGCTCCCGTGAGTGTGGCAGGGTGGGGGCCCTGGCAAGGGCAGACCGGGGCTGGGCACAGGGAGACCCAGGCAGAGTGGTGGCGACTGGTCTGGCAGGGTGACCAGTTAAGAGTGAAGTCTTTCTGCTTTCAAATGGCCTGGGCTGAGTGTCCAAGCTCCCCCCACTAGCAGTGTGACCTTGGGCAAGTCACTCAGCTTCTCGGTGCCTCAGTGCCTTTATCTGTCTAAAAGTGCGGGTGCTGGCCGGGCGCTGTGGCTCACATCTGTAGTCCCAGCACTTTAGAAGGAAGAGGTGGGAGGATTGCTTGAGACCAGGAGTTTGAGACCAGCCCGGGCAACATAGCGAGACCCCCATCCATCTCGACAAAAAATACAAAAATTAGCCAGGCGTGGTGGTGCCTATAGTCCCAGCTACTTGGGAGGCTGAGGTGGGAGGGTCACTTAAGCCCAGGAGTTCAAGGCTGCAGTGAGCTATGACTGTGCTACCGCACTCCAGCCTGGGCAACAGAGCAAGACCTGTCTCTTAAATATCAATCAATAAATAAACAAACAAATAAATAAATAAGCAGATGTTAATGATACCTGCTTTCTCAGTAGCTGTGAGGATTAAATGAGGAAGGGATAGAGCCAATGGCAACTCAGTGGAACCAGGGCTCCTGTGTACCAGGCATGGCTTCCCTAATGCCGTCCCTCTTGTGGCACAGGGCCTTTACCAAGGACACTATTGACATCTCCAAGCTGCCTGTTTCCTACAAAACCAACACACCCAAGGAGGAACATCTGCTGCAGGTGGCAGACAACTTTTCCCGCCAGTACAGCCATCTGTGCCCGGATCGTGTGCCCCTCTTCCTGCACCCCCTGAACGAGTGTGAAGTGCCTGTAAGGCTGGCATGTTGAGGGCAGGACCAGGGAGCCTGGGGCTGGAGAGCAGAGGGCACAGGGAAGTAGGGCGGGTTCTCCAAGGGCACTGGGCCAAATCACAGACCTCCTGTGGACTGGAGTGCTTCTAGTCTGGGGGAAACATAAACTCGAATGCCAGCAGGCCTCAGCAGGCTCAGTGCAGAGTACCCTGGAGGGTGGTGGTAGCCTGGAGACCCCATGCCTCACCTAAAGAGGCAGCTGCTGATTGCTCCAGGGAAACTGCAGGTCTGGGGCTACCTGATCAAGAGGAGACTGGGGATTTGTGTGGGAGTCTCTGATTTTTAAATGCTGGCAGCTGACAAAAATGCTAAACATCGTCACGTGGGCCAAATAAAGCGGGTCTGTGGGTCCCTGTCAGCCAATGGGCAGCTGTTTCCTACCCCTTGGATGAACCCCATGTCATTCCATCTACAGATGGAGAAACTGAGGCCCAGAAAGGCTCAGACACATGCTCTGGGTCACAGACCTGGAAGGAAGAAGCCAGAGCTTAGGTTCTTATGCCTGTCCTGGTCCAGTTTGTCTTATTTCTCTGTCCTTCCCTGGACAGGCTGACCTCTGAGGCTTCAGACTGTACTGGCCACCAGCTGGCCCCAGCCCAGAACCTCTGTAGGCCCCAGGGAGAGCATCGCCCCCAGGAACCCCAGGAAACAGACCTGATCTCCTCATTCAGCCCTGACTTGCTGGGTCACCTCAGGCAGCTCTCAAGCCCGCTCTGGGCCTCAGGTGTCTCCATGATGCCCTAGGGGTTGAAGGCGGCAAAACTTCAAAGCTCTTCAAAGTCCAGATCCAGAATATGCTTGTGCTGTCTCCGGGTGCTGGCAACGTGATGGGGGCCTCCCAGTCATTGCCACTACGCCACTGATGGCTGCCATGCGCCAGATCTGGGCGTCAACTTCCCAGCCAAGGGCTGCTCTGCCACCCCAGGGCATGTGGGCCTGGCCTTCCGCATTTG
This sequence comes from Rhinopithecus roxellana, assembly GCF_007565055.1. Classification (NCBI taxonomy): domain Eukaryota; kingdom Metazoa; phylum Chordata; class Mammalia; order Primates; family Cercopithecidae; genus Rhinopithecus; species Rhinopithecus roxellana. Next base: position 41,802,441 of record NC_044568.1, on the reverse strand, counting down.
CTCGGGCCTCTAGGGTCCCCCTGTGGATTCGGAGAAGGCCCCAACACTGGATCTCAGAGATTTTTACTGCCATGACCCCACTGGCACCATCTCTTTCCTTGCAGAAGTTCGTGAGCACAACCCTCCGGCCCACACTGATGCCCTACCCCGAGCTCTACAACTGGGACAGCTGCGCCCAGTTTGTCTCTGACTTCCTCACCATGGTGCCCTTGCCTGACCCCCTCAAGCCGGTAAGTGCCACTCACAGGCTGCATGCCTGAGCCCACTAGGACTAAGATGGTGTGAGAAACAAACTCACCCATCCAAACCCAAAGAATGGAGTTAGAGGCCAGGCACGGCAAGGTGGGCGGATCACAAGGTCAGGAGTTTGAGACCTGCCTGACCAACATGGTGAAACCTCGTCTCTACTACAAATACAAAAATTAGTGGGGTGTAGTGGCGTGTGCCTGTAATCCTAGCTACTGGGGAGGCTGAGGCAGGATAATCACTTGAACCTGGGAAGTGGAGGTTGCAGTGAGCCGAGATGGCGCCATTGCACTCTAGCCTGAGTGACAAGAGCAAAATTCCCATCTCAAAAAAAAAAAAAAAAAAAAAGACATAGAGACCTGGAGAACAGTGAAAGTAAGACTTTTAATGATGGTCTTGCAAGATTGGGTGTCAGAGAGACAGACACACCCAGCACAGTTGTAACAAGCAATTTATCCCCTAGTGCACAGGTCCCTCCCCTGGTTCTTCACAGGCTAAGTACTATGGGATCACAATCTTCACAGACATCGCCTATTGATTGTTAGGCAGGGGCTTTAGGTGTTTTTTCTAGGGTTGTTTTGCGGCATTTTGTTGCAACCCACAATGCATTGCAATCCTAGTTCGCTCAGGGGCTCTTTAAGTATTTGACTTACGACCTAGGTAACTGGGCAAGCTGATAAGAACAGACAAAGCCAACTATTTTGCAGACTAGTAAACTTTCATCTTAGGCTAAACTTTTTTGGTTTGAGTGAGGGCAGCTAAGGCAGTAGGTAAAGCGGAGGAAGGAGGAGGCTGACAAACAGGCTTTGGCTATTCAAGCAGGGGCCTAGTATATCCTGGGTTTTTATTTTTGGTAGTTTGCTGACCTAAGCAGATTCAAGGCACTTTTCCTTGGAAACTGATCACTGTGTACATTATTTCCTTCAATGGGATGCCAGGCATGGTCTGGGAAAAGGAAGTTCAGCCAGACTCAGGGCATAGCCTCTCAGGGCCCTAAGGGCAAACAGGCCCAGAGAGAGACAGCCACTTGCCTGAGGACACACAGCAAGCCTGGGCTTCTGGTTCCCACCTGTTTTCTCCTTTGCGTTCAGAGCTTCCCTGCCATGGCTTCAAGAGGTGCAGGAAAGAGAAGGGAGGCCTGGCTACCCATGGCCCTAATCCCATCTTTGGGCTTCTGGTCAACTCCATCAGCTTCTCCTTCAGAATAGAGGGAGGGAGGAAGAAAGGGCAAGATCAACAGTGGAGAACTGATAAAGGGAGGAGGAGGAAAGGTAGGGATCAAAGGAAAGGGGAACATTGGAGCGAAACAGTAAACTAACCAATCAGAGGGCATTAGATCAGACACTTCTACAGTCCAAAAGGTTTTCTCTATCAGCAAGTCCATAGCCCCTTCAAATGACAGGCAAATGTGAATGGCATGGTGTCTGGTTTTCATTCCATTCTTAGCAGGCTCCCTGACCCCACAAGGGTTAGGGGCCCAAAGCAGGTCCAGCCTGTGCATTGGTCCTGGCTCCCCGCCCTGACAGGTGGTGGGCTGTGACCGGTGGGGAGGACAGGCTGGGGCAGTGGAGCCCCAGCTGTGCTGACCGTCCCACTATGACCAGCCCTCGCACCTGTACTCCTCGACCACTGTGCTCAAGTACCAGAAGGGGAACTGCTTTGACTTCAGCACGCTGCTCTGCTCCATGCTCATTGGCTCCGGCTATGATGCTTACTGCGTCAACGGCTACGGCTCGCTGGACCTGTGCCACATGGACCTGACGCGGGAGGTGTGCCCACTCACTGTGAAGCCCAAGGAGGTATGGTCGGGCTCGAGCTGCCTGGGTTTCCCAAAGGATGCACATTCCCGGTGCTGTCGTGCCATTCTTAGAGACATCCATCCCTGCCGCCTCATCCCCAGCCCTGGCCACATGGACAGAGATCCCTCACGACCAGCCCTTCCACTGCCCTGGAGTTCATATTTCAAACCACCAGTGATTTATGTCCTCAATGTCTTAACACATCCAGCCCAGTTTTCCAAGCTGGCTGTTCTTCTCTGTCTGTTGTAACTCAGTTTTCAGTTACTATGCTCCCTGCTTGGTAAATTTTATGAATGCCACATAGCTTATATCTTAAGTCAAACGATTCCAAATTTACCCTATGCATTTGATAAAAATCCAGCCAGCCATTTTTATATAAGAAAATAGGCTGGGTGTGGTAGCTCACGCCTGTAATCCCTGCACTTTGGGAGTCCGAGGCAAGTGAATCACTTGAGGTCAGGAGTTTGAGACCAGCCTGGCCAACAAGGTGAAACCCCGTCTCTACCAAAAATACAAAAAAATTAGCCAGGCATGGTGGCATGTGCCTGTAGTCCCAGTTACTCAGGAGGCTGAGACAGGAGAATCACTTGAACCTGGGAGGTAAAGGCTGCAGTAAACTGAGATTGTGTCACTGCACTCCAGCCTGGGTGACAGAGCAAGACTCCATCTTAAATAATAAATAAAAAATAACAGACAAGTGGACAGACATTTGGTTCTCAGTTCCACACTCCTGAGGTAAAAAGCCCCCCACCACCCTGCTTTTTTTTTTGAGATGGGGTCTCTCCTACTCTGTCACCCAAAGCTGGAGTGCAGTGGCGTGATCTCAGCCCACTGCAACCTCAGCCTCCCAAGTGGCTGAGACTACAGGCATGTACCACGACGGCCAGCTAATTTTGTTTGTTTTTCATAGGTTCTCACTATGTTGTCCAGACTCGTTGTGAACTCCTGGACTCAAGCAATCATCCCGCCTCAGCCTTCCAAAGTGCTGGGATTATAGGCATGAGCCAAGGTGCCTGGCCCTCAGGCCCCTTTTTAATAACAAAAAAAAAAAAAAGAAGAAAAAAAAGAAAATCACCAACCCTTTAGTGGCTGGTGGCTGTGTTTTTAGATTTGCTCATTAAGAATTCCATAAGGACCAGAGGCTGCTACAGACACAAGAAACACTCTGAAATGAATATCAGAATCACAAATGCATCTCTTTACATTTAGACAATAGTCATACTACAAACAGAAAATGCTCTTCATGAGGTGATTAATTCCAGGACTCTGGGATCAGGGTCAGGCTCCCGTGGGTGTCTGCAGCTTGGGGATGGGGATCCAGGGGCCTGAGGCACCCAGCAGGATCACCGTGTAGCTGTGTTATACTTGGGTGAGCACCCAGGGACCCCAGGGTGGGTGCTCTGGTGGGAGAAGGGCGAGACAGAAGGGGAGGCACAAGAAGAGCCTTGCTCTCTCAGGCCTGCCTCCCCAAGAGAAGATGGAGCATGAGCTCCGCCATGGCTTTTGGCTTCAAAAGCCTCAGGCTGGGTGCGGTGGCTCATACCTGTAATCTCAGCATTTTGGGAGGCTGAGGCAGGTGGACCACTTGAGCCCAGGAGTTCCAGACCAGCCTGGCCAACATGGCAAAACCCCATCTCTACTAAAATATAAAAATTAGCTGGGCGTGGTGGTACGTGCCTGTAAACCCAGCTACTCCGGAGGCTGAGCCAGGAGAATCGCTTGAACCTGGGAGGTGGAGGTTGCAGTGAGCTGAGATTGCACCATTGCACTCCAGCCTGGGTAACAGAGGGATACTCTGGCTCCAAAAAAAAGAAAAAAAGAAAAAAGGAACCTCTGAGCTCCCACCCAGGCATCTCAGCCCTCTCAGCTCAGCCAAAAGCTTAATGATTAATGTTGTATCAATAACAAAACAGATGCAGAGAATTTTCGGGTTTAAAATCCACTTTTATGTCCATTGCGCTCGTTGCTCCCCATGATGGCCCAGTGTGGTAGGTATTGTCACTCTTATTTTACAGATAAGTATGTTGATGAAATCAAAAGGTAACATAATGTGGCCAAAGTTACACAGTGGGAAAATGGAGACTCAGGAACTGAAGCCCGGGTCAGGTGAACTTGAAACCCTGGAGATTCACTATTTCTCCTTCATAACTATCATAGGCCCACTTCTGCAGCCTCTGCAGTGCACTTTCCTGGGAATACTTCTTACCACCTAGCACATATTTGTACACACACAAGTGTACTCGTGTACACACACACATACACACACAGAGTTTATTCTCATTCCTGGCCCAGCAAATTCTTAAAGTCAACATATGAGGCCCTCTGATGACAAGATCTGAAAAATCCAACTCCTGACAATTCTCCCCACTTCTGGATCAGACCTAGGTCACAGCTAGGATGGGTGGTAAGGATTGAAGAGGAGAAAGCCACACCTCCTGAGCTCTTGGCCCTGACAGGTACCTCCCTTGGGCATTTTTTCTATCTTCACTTCTCAGAAAGAGGCTGGGGAGAAAGTTGCTATTATTCTCACATCATGAACCTGAGATTCAGAGAGGTGAGAGGACCTCCCAAGGTCAAGGAGCTGGAGCTGGGGCTCCCTCTGCATTTAGGGCCAGAAAGGCCACAGGCTACAGGAGTAGCTGCCATCCCCTGGTCCGAGGGACTGGCTGGGCAGGTCTCACCTCTTGGAGTTGCATGTGTGAAGGGGGGATGCAGGGCCACTGACTCTTCCTCTTCTTTTGGGTGACAGACCATCAAGAGTGAGGAAAAGGTTCTGCCTAAGAAGTACACCATCAGACCCCCCAGGGACCTGTGCAGCAGGTTTGAGCAGGAGCAAGAGGTAAAGAAGCAGCAGGAGATCAGAGCCCAGGAGAAGAAGCAGCTGAGGGAGGAGGAGGAGCGCCTCATGGTGGGTCCTCAGCCTCAAACCCCTGGGCTCAGCTATCGAGAAATGACTGCTAGGGATGGGAAAAGAGGCACAAGTCATGGAAGGGATGTGTGTATGGATCCCCCAACTAGGTCCACCTCACAATCACCCCCGACCTCTACCCGGCCCTGCAGGAATCTCCCACTGGTGGTCAGCCAGCTTCTCATGATGGACTCCTAACATCAGGGCACTGTACTGCCTGGGGTAGCCCATTCTATGCTAGGCAGCTCTGGTGTCCTCTTTGCTTTAGACTCTTACTGGGGATATACCTGCATACACTCTCCCATCCATTCATCCTCCTGTCTCTCCTCCCATCCATCCTCCCATCCATCTTCCCATCTGCCCATCCATCCATCCATCCTCCCATTCATCCTCCGATCTCTTCTCCCATCCATCCTTCCATCCATCCTCCCATCCATCTATCCATCCATCCATCCTTCCATCCATCCATCCTCCCACCTATCCTCCCATACATCCATCTTCCCACCCATCCTCCCATCCATCCATCCTCCCATTTCTCCTCCCATCCATCATCTTCCCATCCATCTATCCTGTCATCCATCCTCCGATCTCTCCTCCCATCCATCCTCCCATCCATCCTCCCACCATCCTCCCATCCATCCATCCTCCCATCTATCCACCCTCTTACCCACCTATTCTCCCATCCATCCATTGTCCTGCTCCATCCTCCCATCCATTCTCCCATCCATCCTCCCATCCATTCTCCCATCCATCCTCCCATCCATCCATCCATCCTCCCATCCATCCATCCTCCCAACCATCCATCCTCCCATCCATCCATCCTCCCATCCATTCATCCTCCCACCATCCTCCCATCCCTCTATCCTCCCATTTCTCCTCCCATTCATCCGTCCTCCCATCCATCCATCCTCTCACCCATCCTTCCATCCTTCCATCCATCCATCTTCCCTTCCACCCATCCTCCCCTCCGTCCATCCTCCCATCCATCCATCCTCTCACCTATCCTCCCATTTATCCATCCTCCCATCCATCCTCCCACCATCCTCCCATCCATCCATCCTCCCATCTGTCCATCCTCCCATCCATCCATCCTCTCATCTATCCATCCTTCCCATCCACCCATCCTCCCATCCATCCTCCCATCCATCCTTCCATCCATCCTCCCACCATCCTCCCATCCATCCATCCTCCCATTTCTCCTCCCATCCATCCATCCTCCCATCCATCCATCCTCTCACCCATCCATCCATCCATCCTCCCATCCACCCATCCATCCATCCTCCCATCCTTGCATCCATCCATCCATCCATCTTCCCATCCACCCATCCATCCTCCCATCCACCCATCCTCCCATCCATCCATCCTCTCATCCTCCCATCCACCCATCCTTCCATCCATCATCCCATCCATCCATCCTCCCATCCATCCATCCTCCTATCCATCCATCCTCCCATCCATCCATCCTCCTATCCATCTGTCCTGCCATCAGTTCTCTCATCCGTCCTGCCAGCCATCCTTCCACCCATCTCCCATCTCTTCTTTCAACTCCACACTCCTATCCTTCCTCCAATCCTCTTTCCCCCCTCCCTTCTTTCCTTTCCTTCCATGGAGTATTCCTTGAGCTTCTCTTCTGGTCCAGACCTATTTATACATAACAATGAACAACAGGACAGTCACAGTTCTCGCAGAGGGAGGCAGATAAGGAAGCTGCTTGGTCTCCCATTTCCTTTCTGTGGATGAAACTTCACCCAAAGTCACAACATATAAAGCCAGTAACCCCCAGATGCCCAGTGCCCCAAAGAGTCCAATTTGTAAACCACAGATCTAGTCAGACTCTCCCATTGTTTTGATTTTACAAATGGGCTCAGCGGTTGGGTGATGGGAGATGAGGTGGGCCATCACACTCCAGTTGATGGTGCCATCTGCATCAGAGCCCAGCCCCAGGGAGATGTCTGGGCCCCTGACACTCCTCTTCCAGCCATCTGACTCATAGTCACTCACCTTTCCTTGGCAGGAGGCGGAGAAGGCAAAGCCGGATGCCCTGCACGGCCTGCGGGTGCACTCCTGGGTCCTTGTGTTATCAGGGAAGCGCGAAGTGCCTGAGAACTTCTTCATTGACGCATTCACAGGACATAGCTACAGCACCCAGGACGAGCGCTTCCTGGGCATCGAAAGCCTCTGGAACCACAAGAACTACTGGATCAACATGCAGGATTGCTGGAACTGCTGCAAGGTGCCTGGGGAAGGGGAGCTGGGGGGGCGTGGCAAGCACAATGCAGGTGACAGGAATAGAGGGAAGCGATGGCAGCCAGACCTTGGGGAGAGCGAGACACCAGGCCACGAGGGCTTTGAACCTTCTCCATAGCTGAGTCTCCATGGCCCACTCCCTTGCCCATGAATAATCATTCTGATACGATTATTGTCTCTCCTGATTTGTGTATCCTTCTAAAATGTGGATTGTTTGCATTTTTAAAAAACTCTATATTGAAGTGTAACCTACATACAGAAAAGTGCACTCATCCCACGCATACATACAGTTCAATGAAATTCCACAAATTGAACACACCTTGGTTTCCTACACCCAGATCAAGAGATAGAACATTGGCCGAACCCCAGAAAGTCCCTTTGTACAATTACTATCTTGCCCCAAATGTATTTTTAACTTTTGTATGTGACACTGGTACGCACACGCACCTACAAGAGGATACAGAGGAGGTCACGATCCTAAGTGTACATGTCATTGAATTATCACACACTGAACACACATATGTAGCCAGGACCAGCATAAGCCCCCTCATGTCCCCTCCTGGCCACCAACCCCACCATCGTCCCCAGAGTTAAGCACTACCTTGACTTCTAGCAACATCCATTAGTTTCATCTGTTTTTGGAGTTTACATCAGTTGAATCACACAGTGATTCAATACTCTTATGCCTGGATTCCTTCACTAATGGTTATGTTTATGAAATTCATTATGGTTTTTTGTGTGGTTTGTTGATTTTCATTTTTTATTACTTTTCCATTATTTGAATACACCAGAACTTATTTGTCCTTTCTACAGTTGCACATTGAGACTGTGTCCAGTTTGGGACTATTTTGAATAGTGCCGCCATGAACATTTGTATACATGTATTTCGGTGAACACATATACATATTTCTGTTGGGTAACTACTGAGGGGTGGAATTGCTGGGTCACAGGGTGGGCATGTGCTCAGTTTTAGTAGATACTGCCCGATTTCTCAAGTGATTGCATCCATTTACACTCCCACCAGCAATGTATGAGGGTTCTCGGAGCTCCATCCACATCCTTGCCAATGCTGGATACTTTCTTTTCCATTTTAGCTGTTGTAGTGGACATGTATTGCACTGTGGTTTTATTTAATGCAATTGATTTTTGGCTGGGTGCGGGGGCTCACACCTGTAATGCCAGCACTTTGTGAGGCCGAGAAGGGTAGATCACTTGAAGTCAGGAGTTCGAGAACAGCCTGACCAACATGGTGAAACCCTGTCTCTACTAAAAATAAAAAAAATAGCCCAGTGTGGTGGTGGGCACCTGTAATCCCAGCTACTTGGGAGGCTGAGACAGGAGAATTGCTTGAACCCGGGAGGTGGAGGTCGTAGTGAGCCTGTATCGTGCCACTGCACTCCAGCCTGGGAGACAGAGCGAGACTCTGTCTCAAAAAAAAAAAAAGCAATTGCTTTTTACAAACTGTTCACATATCCAGTAAGTTTTAAACCTACTTATTCATTTTAAAATTTAATCTGTAAAGACTTTGGGATTTTCTGCATACACAATCAGTCCTACAGCTGAATGACGGCTGTTGTATTTATTTTTAATCCTTATACTTTTTCATTTCTTTTTCTTGTTTTATTTCTCTGGTTAGTACATCCAGTATAATGTCAAATTAAAGTGGGGATTCTGAATATCCTGTCTCAGTCCTGATTCACAAGTAAAGCCTTAGTATCATAACATTTCACTTTTATCTTAACTGTAGGGTTTTTATAGCTAGCTACCCTTTAACTAAGGGATTTCTTTCTGTTTACTAGCAGTTTTTAATCAAACAAAATTTGTTTATATCAAATTTTTTTCATCTATTAAATGATCATAATTTTTTCTTCTATTAACTGGTAAATTAGACTGTGTTCCCCCCCTTTTTTAAGTTGAGGTGTAATTGACATAACATAAATCCACTAAAGTGCACAAGTTAGTGGCTTTTGGTGTATTTACAAGACTGTGCAACTATCACCACTATCTAATTCCAGAATTTTTTCATCACCCCAAAAGAAGATTTTTATTTTTTGTGACAGGGCCTTCCTTTGTTGACCAGGCTGGAGTGCAGTGATGCGATCATGGCTCACTTCAACCTCAACCTCTGGGCTCAAGCAATTCTTCCACCTCAGCCTCCCGAGTAGGTGGGACTACAGGCATGTGCCACTATGCCCAGCTAATTTTTGTATTTTTTATAGAGACAAAAAATTGGTTTTGCCATGTTGCCCAGATTGGTCTCAAGCAATCCAACCATCTTGGCCTCCCGAAGTGCTGGGATCACACGTTTGAACCACCGTCCCATGCCCTGAAAAGAAGATTGTGACTGAGATTATATTGGATCCATAGATCAATTGAGAGAGAACTGTTTTATCAACAATATTGAATTTTTCACCCATGAACATGGTATCTCTCTTCAGTTATTTAAGTCTTTTAAAATTTCTGTCAGCAACATTTTGTAGGTTTCGGTGTACAGTTCCTGCACATCTTTTGTCAGATTTATTCCTAAATATTTCACTTTTTGATGCTATGATTTTTTTTAAATTTCAACTTCTGACTATTCTTTGCTAGTGAATAGAAATGCAATTGATTTTTACATATTGATTTTCTATCCTGAAATCTTCCCAAATTAACTGATTTGTCCTAATAGCCTTTGTGTGGATTCCATCAATTTTTATATAGATAATTATGTTATCTGTGAATAAAAACAGTTGTACTTCTTTTCCAACCTGGATGCTTTTCTTGCCTTATCACACTGGCTAGAATCACCAGTAAATATTAAATAGAAGTGATGAAAGCACACCTGTTTATTCCTGATCTTAGGGAGAGAATTTAGTCTCATACTATTAAGTATAGTATTAGCCACAGGTTTCTCTTATTGGTTCCCTTTATGAAATAAAGGAAGTTTTTCTCTAGTCCTAGTTTGCTGAGACTTTTTTCAGAAATAGATGCTAGATTTTTGTCAAATACTTTTTCTGAATCTATTGATATTATTATGATTTTTCTTTTTTAGTCTATCTACATGGTAAGTTACTTGGATTGATTTTTGAATGTTAGACTAATCATGCATTCCTGGGATAAACCTCATTTCATTAGGATGGTTTAATCATTTAAATATTATTAGTTTTGAACTGAAAATTTTGCTTAGAATTTCTGCATCTTTGTTGAAGAGAGATACTGTTCTGTAGTTTTCTTAGAATATCTTTGCCAGGTTTTGGTATCACAGTAATGCTGGTCTCGTGGAATGAGTTGGGAAGTTTCCCTTTTCTTCAGTTTTCTGGATGAGTTTCTGTAGAATTGGCATGATTTCTTTTGTACATGTTTGCTGGATTCTGCAAGTGAAGCCATCTGTGGCTGGAATTTTCTTTGTGGAAGGGTTTTAAGGTACAAATTCAATAGGGATATTCAGGTTATTTCTTTTTGAATGATCTTTGGTGTTCATATCTCTCAAGAAATTTGTGCATTTGTTTTCAAATTTGTTATTATAAAGTGTTCAAAATAGCTCCTTATTTTCCTTCTAATATGTTAGAGTCTCTAGTGACATTACCCCATTCATTCTTAATATTGGTAATGTGTGTGTCTCTCTTTTTCTCCTGTCAGTCTGGTTAGAGGTTTGTCAGTTTTGTCGGTCTTGACGTAGGGGCAGGCCCCAAAATCAGGGCTTTGCCAGTGAGGATTCGTGGCTTTTTCCAGGAAATAATTCAAGGGCAAGCTGGTGGTGTTACAGGCAATTTTTCTTGAAGTGGCAGCGTACGGCAGCAGCAGACGGGCTGCTCCTTGTGGAGCAGGGCTACCCCATGGGCAGTGTGCCCAGATTGTAACCACCCAAGGGACCCACCTTGCCCGCTGCCTAGACAAAGCTGATTCAAGTCTGGGGAATTGCAATAGAGAAAGAGTAATTCATGCAGAGCTGGCTGTGTGGGAGACCAGAGTTTTATTATTACTCAAATCAGTCTCCCATAGCATTCTTGCATTCAGGGAGCAGAGTTTTGAGGGACAACTTGGTGGGTTGGGGGAGGCCAGTGAACCAGGAGTGCTGATTGGTCAGAGATGAAATCATAGAAAATCAAAGCTGTCTTCTTGCACCAAGTCTGTTCCTGGGTAGGGGTCACAAGATCAGATAAGCCAGTTTATCCATCTGGTGGTGCCAGCTGAGCCATCAAGTGCAGGGTCTGCAAAATATCTCAAGCACTGATCTTAGGAGCAGTTTAGGGAAGGTCAGAATCTCGTAGCCTCCAGCTGCATGATTCCTAAACCATAATTTCTAATCTTGTGGCTAATGTTAGTCCTACAAAGTCAATCTAGTTCCCTAGGCAAGAAGGCAGTCTGCTTTGGGAAAGGGCTATTACCGCCTTTGTTTTAAACTATAATAAACTAAGTTTCTCCCAAAGTTAGTTCAGCCTGCACCTAGGAATGAACAAGGACAGCTTGGAGGTTAGAAGCAAGATGGAGTCAATTAAGTGAGATCTCTTTCAATGTCTCAGCCATAAGTGTACAAAGGTGGTTTCAAGATTAGCAGCTCAGAGGCAGTTCCCCAGTCACATTTATATCCATTTTAATCATATGCAAATGAAGGGGCAGATTATGCAGAAATTTCTAGAAATAGGGTGGTAACCTCTGGTTCACTGGGTCTTTGCCATGGAAAGGTGTAATTTCTGGGTGTTGCCTGGCCCTGTTTTAGCTAGTCCTCAATTTGGTCCAGTGTCTGAGTCCCCCGCTTGGAAGTCAAGTCCCACCTTCTGAGTCGAGTCCCACCTCCTACCTCATTGTCAATAAACCAGTTTTTGGTTTTGTAGTTTTTCTCCATTGTTTTTGTTTTCTATCTCATTGATGTCCACTCTGATCTTTATTATTTTATACCTTATGCTTACTTTGCGCTTCATTTACTCTCTTCTAGTTTCTTAACATGGAAGCCGAGATAATTCATCTAAGACTGTTCTTTTTCTTTTTTTTTTTTGAGATGGAGTTTCGCTCTTGTTGCCCACGCTGGAGTGCAATGGTGCGATCTTGGATCACTGCAACCTCCACCTCCTGGGTTCAAGTGATTCTCCTGGCTCAGCCTCCCGAGTTGCTGAGATTACAGGCATGCACCACCATGCCCGGCTAAGCCTGTTCTTTTCTAACATAAGCCTTCTTTCTCTCGGAAGTACTACTTTAGTGACATCCCACACATTTTACTCTATCGTGTTCATTTTCCTTCCATTCAATATGTTCTCCAATTTCCCTTTTAATTTCTCCTTTAATTCATGGACCATTTGAAAATGTGTTTAGTTTACAGATATTTAGAAACCCTCTAGAGATCTTTCTATTGTTGATTTCTAATTTAATTCTGTAGTGATTAGAGAATATAACTTGGTATGACTTCTATTATTTTACACGTGCTATAGTTTGTTTTATGGACCATAATATGGTCTGTCTAGGAAATTCACCAAATTCTTAATACGGTGAATTTTCTGTGTGTACTTGACAAGAATGTGTATTTTGCTATTAGGTGGAATGTTCTATAAATGTCAATAATCTGAAGTTGATTGATAGTGTTATTCAAATCTTGTATATCTTTGCAGATTTTCTGCCTACATTTCTTTCAATTATTGACAACATTATTGAAATCTTAGGGCTACAATTTTGGATTTCTCTATTTCTTCTTTCAGTTCTATCAGTATTTGCTTCATGTATTTTGAAGCCCTACCATTAGATGAGTAAATGTTTGAGATTGTTATGTCCTCATGACGAATTGACCTATCAGCATGAAACAATCAGCTTTGTCCCTAGTAATATTTTTCATTCTGACATCTATTTTGTCTGATATTAATAGAGCCACTGGAGCTTTGATTTATATTAGCATTGGTTGTCCTCTTTGTGGAACTGTGAGTCCATTAAACCTCTTTTTTCTTTGCACATTACCCAGTCTCGGGTATGTCTATCAGTGCTCTTTCGTTGTCTCGAAGGCACTCTGTTTCTGACCAGGCCCATTTCCCTTGGGTCCTTTTTAAGGAGACCCTGAGGAATGGCTTTCTCATTTGCTTGGTGGCTTGGTCTGTCTGTCCATCTGCATGGTGGACGCAGCCAGTCTGGTGCTCCTGAGCTCCCGTCTCACCATCCTGTCCCAGCTGCTCTCATGGGGTATGAGCTTCTTCCTGCAACAACAGGTCAGAATACTTTGGGGCAGCAAGTAGGTCAGCTTCCTGGTCCCTTTAGTTATACTCAGTACATTGCCAGCATTGATGGGAGGTGCAGGTTGTTCACACACTTAACTCCAAAACTGCTTGGGAATCCACGGTCAAATTTTGCAGTAGTTAGGACCTGGAAATGTACAGAAAGCTGTCTCATCTTCCTTTGACTGAGTTATCATGGAGATAACTCGAGAGATAATCACTCGTTCTGCTGCTACTCCCATTGCACATCCCTTCTGCATGATTACTGAGATTTATGGTACAATTCATTGACAGAGAGTCCAAGTACTGTGAACTTTGTGACTCCATAGCAAACATCTACTGGGAAGAAGGCATCCTAGGATTTCTCATCTGTCTTGTTCCTCACCTCCTCCTAGGCAACATCATTTCTTTATGGCTCTGTAACTCGCTGGCCTACCTCATCAATACCTATGCACTCTGGTGGGGCATGGCAGCTTACGCCTGTAATCCCGATACTTTGGGAGGATGAGGTAAGAGGATCGCTTGAGCTCAGAAGTTTGAGACCAGCCTGGGCAACAAAGTAAGACCTCATCTCTATAAAAAAAAATTCAAAAAAATTAGCCAGGCATGACGGCATGCACCTGTAGTCCCAGCTACTAGGGAGGCTGAGGTGGGACAATTGCTTGAGCCCAGGAGGTCAAGGCTACAGTGAGCCATGATTGTGCCACTGCACTCCAGCCTGGGCAACAGAGAGAGAGTCTCTCTCTTTCTCATGCACACACACACACGCGCGCACGCATGCACGCACTGGACAGTGAGGTTTCTATCAGGAATGAAATGAACAGTATGAAGAGTTATTCTCAAGCTGTCACAGCACTGCTTGCCAGTATGTTGACCTATCCCTTTGTGCTGGGCTCTAATCTTATGGCTGTCAACAGCCATGGGCTTGCTGGTGGACTCCCTTCTTATACTACTTGCATACATTGCTGGTGCATGCTACAAAAACAGGGAAATATGAGCCGAGGAAATAGCTTGTTTTTCCCAAAGGATCCCTTTGGAAGACTTGTGTTGACCTGAGAATGTGAATTTGAAGATGTAGGGTGAGACAGTGACATTTCTATAGTCCCAGACGCACCAAATTATGGGAGACAATGTTGATTTCTATATAGTGGTCCACACTTTTATTTTATTTTATTTTTGAGACAGAGTCTCGCTCTGTCACCCACGTTGGAGTGCAGTGGTGCGATCTTGGCTCACTGCAGTCCCCGCCTCCAGGGTTCCAGTGATCTTCTCACCTCAGCCTGAGTAGCTGGGATTACAGGCAGACACCACCACACCTGGCTAATTTTTTTGTATTTTTAGTAGAGACAGCGTTTCACCGTTTTGGCCAGGCTGGTCTCGAACCCCTGACCTCAAATGATCTGCCCACCTTGGCATCCCAAAGTGTTGGGATTACAGGCCTGAGCCACTGTACCTGATGACCTTTTTAAATGGTCATTTAGTCCTGGGGAATGAATAAATAAGTAAATAAGTGTCAGAGGGACGACTGCCGGCCCCTGCAGGAGACAGGCAGAGTTGATGCATGATTGCTCTGCTGGTTGCTCTGTCTCTGTGAATAAGTCAGAGGCTCCAAGATAGAGAAACTTCTGCCTTCAGCAAAGGAGATGCCTCTCGTCACTCTGCCTCCCTTAGACACTGATTCCAGGGTTGTGGAAAGTAACACTCAGTAGGTGCTCAAAATAGTCTCTAGCTGTTCAATACATGTTAACTATTGTTGCTCCCATTTACAGGTAAGGAAACTGAGGCCGAGTGAAGTGAGATCGCTTCTCCCACGCCACGCAGAGGGAGAAGAGCCGACACTGCCCTCCCCCAGGGCCTGGGCTCATAAGCACCATGGTGGTCAGTGTCCTCTGAAGGATAACAGCCCTTCAGAGGATGCTACAGTCCTCCTTCAGCCCCTCTTCCAGCCTGAATGTCCCCATCCCATCCATCAGGCTCCAAGGTGAAGGCGGAAGTGAGGCCAGAGGGGCAGTACTGTACCAAGTGAGGGCATGAGGAAGAGATGATGACATAGGCTGTCACTTTTACCACCACACGAACATTGGAGCAGCTGCTTTGTTTCTTCAAAGAACCTTGAAATAGCGAGGGGTTGGAGGAGGATGGTAAGGCATCCACAGAGTGACTGCCTGTTGCTAACATACCCTGGACACATGGATGTGGCCGTTGTCCATTCAATTATGCTTTTTCTAAAGAAATAGAACTTAAAGTAACAAAGCATAATATCTAACTAATGCTTACACTGGTTTACAAAAGTAACAAAATATAGGCCAAGAGTGAAAGTAGGTTGGCCAGGCACGGTGGCTCACGCCTTTAATCCCAGGACTTTGAGAGGCCAAGGTGGATGGATCACTTGAGGCCAGGAGTTCAAGACCAGCCTGGCCAATATGGTGAAACCCCATCTCTACTAAAAATACAAAAATTAGCCAGGTGTGGTGGCGGGCGCCTGTAATCCCAGCTAACTGGGAAGCTGAGGCGTGAGAATTGCTTGAACCGAGGAGGCAGAGATTGCCGTGAGCCGAGATTGCGCCAGTGCACTCCAGCCTGGGTGACAGAGCAAGACTCCACCTCCAAAAAAAAAAACAAAGTGTGAAATGCGGCAAATATCTATACAGTTGGGTTCCTATCCACTAAGCCCACTAAGCTTTGTCCGCAGTTGCTGTGACATCTACCAGCAGTTCTCTCCCCCACTCTCCTCTGTTGTGCCCCCTATTTCTCTCCCCTCCACCCACCAGCTAGGGCAGAGAAATACTCAGGAGCCCTCCCAGGACTCATACACGACAGTGAGTACTAGGCTGAGTGTTGGCTTCAGAACAGCTTAATATTAACACCCCTCCAGGCAGCTGTTCTGCAGCTTTTGATTTCCTCTGGAACATGATTTAGGGTGAGGAGAACACCTTGCTCTAGGAAGGTGTTGCTTAGAATGTGAGGTGCTCCCCACCTTCTAGGAATTATCTGACAGATGAACCACTTTTATTGAGGGGACCGAGGCTTCAGGTGGGCTGGGTGAAAAGAGGTCAGGAGTTTGAGACCAGCCTGACCAACATGGTGAAACCCATCTCTACTAAAAATGTAAAAATTAGCTGGGCTATGGTGGCGTGCACTTGTAGTCCCAGCTACTCAGGAGGCTGAGGTATGAGAATCGCTCAAACCCAGGGGGTGGAGGTTGCAGTGAGCCAAGATCGTGCCACTGCACTCCAGCCTGGGCAACAGAGGGAGATCTTGTCTCAAAAAACAAAAAACAAACAAACAAACAAAAAAAACCAGAGAGAAAAGAAAGAGAAGAGGTGGCAGACACACTCCATAAAGGAGAAATTCCCACCCACCTGCTGTTTTTTTTGTTTGTTTTGTTTTGGAGAGACAGGGTCTTACTCTGTCTCCCAGGCTAGAGTACAGTGGTGTATTCACAACTCGCTGCAGCCTCAACTTCCTGGGATCAAGTGATCCTCCTACCTCAGCCTCCCAAGTAGCCAGGACTACAGGTGCATGCCACCATGCACTGGCAAAAAAAAAAAAAAGAAAAGAAAAAAAAAGGCCAGGCACAGTGGCTCATGCCTATAATCCCAGTACTTTGGGAGGCCAAGGCAGGCGTATCACTTGAGGTCAGGAGTTCGAAACCAGCCTGGCCAAATTGGTGAAACCCCATCTCTACTAAAAATATAAAAATGAGCCAGGCATGGTGGCATGTGCCTGTAATCCCAGCTACTCAGGAGGCTGAGGCAGGAAAATCGCTTGAGCCTGGGAGGCAGAGGTTGCAGTGAGCCAAGATCACGCCACTGTACTCCAGCCTGGGCAACAGAGTGAGACTCTGTCTCAAAAAAAAAAAAAAAAAAATTGTAGAGATGGGATCTCCCTTTGCTACCCAGGCTGGTCTTGAGCTCCTGGGTTCAAGTGATCCTTCTGTGTCAGTCTCCCAAAGTGCTGGAACTACAGGCACAAGTCACCATGCCTGGCTGTCCACCTGCTTCTTATGTATAACCTCCACGTGTGCCTGCCTAGTTCCCTTGTTCCTGGCATGGGTAAAATAAACAGGAGGAAGCCTTTTTTAAAAATCTTCCGCTTTCTGGGAGGTGCTAGACCCTTCTGCCATCAAATCTTGCTGGTTTGTTTTCGTTGGCTCTAAGCACTGCCCAGCTGATGCGGAAAGACCTGCACATCCAGGTCTAGCCTAGGCCAGAGAGCCTCATAGTCTTTCACAGAGGTCAGCACGAGATTTCCTCACAGAGAGGCTGAATGATGGGCAGGGAGTTCTGCTTCCCCTCGGGGCCTCAGTTTCCCTGTTGGGATGAGGAGGGTGGGCGTGGACTCTCAGAGCCGCCTGGGACTGACATTCTGCTTCTCTAAGCCCTGGGCCCAGGTCCCTTCTCTGCCCTGGAGTAGCCGTCTCCCAACTCCTCATGGAGCAGATGGGGACGTGGTGGCTGTGGGGTACACTCAGTTGACTGTCCTCATCCCCAACAGGACTTGATCTTTGACCTGGGTGACCCTGTGAGGTGGGAGTACATGCTTCTGGGGACTGATAAGTCTCAGCTGTCCCTGACTGAAGAAGATGACAGTGGGATAAACGATGACGATGATGTGGAAAATCTGGTGAGTCTCAGCAGCTCAAGAACCAAGGGAATGTGTGTGAAGGCTTCAGGGAGCCTGACAAGTGTCCCCAGCAGCATGTGTGTGGCAGTGGGGGATGGCCCAAGTAGACCAATGATCCGTTCCTCAAAGCATGAAGGCTTGGGCAATTCCCTTATTTTACAGATGGGCACATTGAGGCCCAGAAAGGCCAGTAGCCTACCCAGGACCTCCCAGTGGGTTAAGGAAGGGACAGGACTTGAAGTCAGGTCTTCTGCCCCCCATATCGTCCACCTTGTTCAGGAGTTGCCCTGCTCCTTTGAAAAGCATGCCCCTTGCCAGCCTGGGCAACATAGTGGGACCCTGTCTCTACAAGAAAATTTAAAAATTAGCTGGCTGTGGTGGCATGCACCTGTAGTCCCAGCTACTTGGGAGGCTGAGGCAGGAGGATCACTTGAGACTGGGAGGTCGAAGCTGCAGGGAGCTGTGTTCCTGCCACTGCATTCCAGCCTGGGCAACCCCACCCCACCACAAAAAATAAAAATAAAAATAAATTTAGAAAAAGAAAGTTGCAGAGCGGGGTCATAAGACCCCACTCTGCAACCCCCTGGGAGTCCCAGAGCTGACTGTTCTCCATTCCATCCCACGTAGCCATCATGAGCCCCACACGCTGCCAGGCCTTTCTTGTCTGTTCTGTCAGTTCCTCTGAAAGTCGTTGGCCAGGGCCTTACCCACATCACCAGCCTCCCTTCTCTGAATTCAGTTTCAGCCTTTATGTGAAATGGAGGCAGAAGGGTCATAGTTGTATTCATGGTAATTCTAATAGGTGCATTCGTCTGGCATCACAAAGCACCACAGATGGGGGTGCTTAAACGACAGAAATTAATTTTCTTACAGTTCTGGAGGCTGGAAGTCTGAGATCAAGGTGTGGACAGGGTTGGTTCCTTCTGAGACCCCTGTCCTTGGCTTGTAGACAGCTGTCTTCTCCCTGTCTTCACACTGTCTTCCCTCTGTACAAATCTATGTCCCAATCTGTTCTTATAAGGACATCAGTCATATTTTTTTTTAATTGTTTTGAGGCAGGGTCTCCTCTGTTGCTCAGGCTGGAGTGCAGTGGCACGATCATAGCTCACTGCAGCCTCGAACTCCTGGGCCCAAATGATCTTTCCACCTTGGCCTCTTGAGTAGCTGGGACTACAGACACACACCACCACACCTGGCTAATTTTTGTTTTTCAGAGAGACATGGTCTTGCTATGTTATCTAGGCTGGTCTTGAACTCCTGGGCTCAAGAGATCCCCTTGCCTTGGCCTCCCAAAGTGTTGGTATTACAGGCATGAGCCACCATGCCCAACCAACACAGTCCTATTGGATTAGGGCCCACTCTAATTGAACTCATTTGATCTTAATCACCTCTCTAAAGACCCTGTCTCTAAATACAATCATTCAAACAGTAAGTGATCATGACAACAACAACAAATAAAACATATGAAAAATAAATAAAACAAATATAGTCACTTTCAGGGCTTAAAACTTCAACCTATGAATTTTAGGGGGTCGCCATCTATTCAGCCCGAAGTAAAAGGTAGCACTCATATGGTCCTTACTAAGCATTGGGATCTGTTGTATCTATTTAACCTGAAGTAACTCGTTAAAATCCCCACAGCCACCTGGTGAGGTGGGCGCTGGTATTACCACCTGTGATTAATATGATCCCATTTTACCGATGGGAAGACTCACACACAGAGAGGTTAAGTCACTTACCCAAAGCGACACAGCTGGTAAGTGACAGAGCTGGGATTTGAACCTACACAGTCTGGCTCCACATTCTGGGTTCTCAGTGGTAACTCTGTTCCTTCCTGGGGCTGCTTGATGTGATATGCTTGGTACAGCAGTGTAGACCGCCTGAAAAGGGTGCTAAATGTTCTCAGCGTCCTCATCTCCAGAGACTGGGGACGGCTCGTGTGCAGTAAATCCGGGCATAGGCGCCCCCTGCTGGCTGTGGGGCATGGACCAGCCAGGGCCTGAGAGCCCAGCCCTGCAGGCAGCTGGCTTAGTGCCAGCATGGCTAATAATCAAATAGTTCCAGTCACAGAGTCCTGGTCCACCCTGGCCCAAGAGCCCTCGTTACAGCAAAGATGGACAGAGGGCAACCCAAAGAGTCAGAGCCCAGTCATGGACCCCCAGGAAAAAACAGACCCCTGGTGACAGCCCACCCACCTGGCTGTCTTAGAGATTTTTGACAATACTAACTAACTGCTGACTGCTCACCTATTTTTGTCCCCTGCAACATGTCACAATTAGATAAGCAGGTGTCAGACGTATGAGCAATGTTTGTGGAAAAAAAGTTTTAAGATAAGAAAGTCTTATCCAAGTTTCTGTGATTATCTAGTTTGAGGACCATTTATCTAGATCAGGCCTTATTTCACAAATGGGGAAATTAAGGCTCAGAGAGGAAACAATAAGAGGCCAGGCATGGTGGCTCACGCCTGTAATCCCAGCACTATGGGAGGCCAAGATGGGCGGATCATTTCAGGTCAGGAGTTCGAGACCAGCCTGGGCAACATGGTGAGACCCGCCCCCCCCCCCCCCCATCTCTACTAAAAATACAAAAATCAGCTGGGTGTGGTAGGCGCATGCCTGTAATCCCAGCTCCTCAGGAGGCTGAGGCAGGAGAATCACTTGAACCTGGGAGATGGAGGTTGCAGTGAGCCAAGATCATGCCACTGCACTCCAGCCTGGGCAACAGAACAAGACTCCATCTCTAATAATAATAATAATAATAATAATAATAATAATAATAATAATAATAATAATGTCAGCCAGACAGAGTCCCAAGGCCTTTACAGACATTATATCATTTAATCCTCCTAAAAGGTCCAGTTTACAGTTAAGAAAACTAAGGCTTAGAGCAGTTAACAGACTTGCCCAGGACCCCTTAGCTGGTCTTGGAGAGAGGGTGGGGCTTGGGCACCCTGACTCCAGAAACACCTCTCTAATCACGAAGGGCCTGCAGCCAGGGCAGGGGGTGCTGCTGTCCTAAGCCAGGCAGGTATAGGGAAGGGCTCCCTGCCCAGAGTAGATTCCTCCTCTTCCACATCATGAGTCGTGCTCATGACCTCCAGTTCCCCTGGGGAAGGCAATGGACCACCTTGGCTTGGCTCTGCAGGCAGAGACAGAACTTTGACCATAACTTCTGCTTCAAGGCCCTGACCAACACCACCTCCCCCACCCGCTTCTCTCCCATCAGGGCAAGGAGGATGAGGATAAGAGCTTCGACATGCCCCACTCGTGGGTGGAACAGATTGAGATCTCCCCGGAAGGTATTTTCTATTTGTGTGTTCACTTACCCTCTCCAGATCCAGTTCCTGGGCCTCTAGAGAGGTCTGCAGCAGCAGTGAGGCGGGGGGACACAGCAGGGAATGCCGTGCTCCACATTTCCACCCTTCCCACCTTCAGCTGCACCCTCTCTCCCTCCCTCCTCCCTTCCTGCCACAAGCACTCAGCTCTGACCCCGAGGCCCTGACACCAGTCAGGCACACAGGGCGACGCAGCTTAGTGAGCATGTGTGGGATGATGGCGTGTGGGCAGCAGCAAGGCCTGGGAACCCAGCCCGTTCCCCTCTCACACTCTTCTACCCAGAGGAGGCTATGGGCAGTGCCCAGATGGTGCGGGGGGTCTCAGGACCAGACAGGGGCAGGTAGAGAAGGCAGGAGGGCAGGGGCTGTCATGCTCCATGTCAATATCTGCTGGTGCCCACCTAGGAAGCACCCAGGCCTATGGGGAGGGCATGGGCCATTTCATCAGGGTGGGAAGTGCCAGAGAGGGTGTCACGGGAACCCAGAGGAGGCACACCCAGCCCAGCACTGGGGCTAGGGCCTGGGGATGGGTGAGCAGAAAGGGGTACCAGAAGTAGGCTAGAGGTCACCTGGGCAAAGTTTTGAAGGATCTGAAGGAGTCAGTCCAACAAGAGGAGGAGAGGATGATAGTGTTTCTGGCAGAGACCTGTACAAGCAAAGGCCTGGCAGTGGGTGGAATAGTGTGGTTGGCTGCGGGGCAGACCCTCTGATGGGGCTCAAATCCACTCAGATCTTGGATGGATTTGTGCTTCTGTCTGGCCTGAGAACCGCTCTAGGGCTGGGGCCACCCCTGGTGATTATTCTCCTCGGCCTCCCTGGATCAGGGCTTGGGGCCAGAGGAGTTCAGCACACAGAGAACGGGCAGTGGATGGATGAGTGGCTGGGCAGGGCTGGCCCCCCCTTCCCCCAAACTAGGAAGGAGAGACCCCAGCTGACTGTGTCCACAGCATTTGAGACCCGCTGCCCGAATGGGAAGAAGGTGATTCAGTACAAGAGGGCAAAGCTGGAGAAGTGGGCCCCATACCTCAACAGCAACGGCCTTGTGAGCCGCCTCACCACCTACGAGGACCTCGAGTGTAAGGGGGATTGCTCTGGCCATGGGTCCAGGCCCGCCCAGGGGTGGGGGTGGCTTCTACTCTCTCTGGGGGCATTGCTGGCCTCTGTGTGCCTGGGGTTAAAGACTAGGGGAGCTGGCCTGGCTGCAGCAAACATCCATCGGCCCCACAGGTACCAATATTTTGGAGATAAAGGAGTGGTACCAGAACCGGGAGGACATGCTGGAGCTGAAACACATAAACAAGACCACAGACCTGAAGACTGACTACTTCAAACCTGGCCACCCCCAGGCTTTGCGTGGTGCGTGGCTCCCCTATCCTGGGCCGGCCAGGAGCCTGGGGTAGAGGCCTCACACACCCTGTGGCAGGTGGTATATGGTGGGAGGAACCAGCATACATATTACACACGGGTTCTTGGGCAGCAAGTAGTAGAAGCTGCCCTGCCTCCCTCAGCAAACCCGATGTGTGGGAGGTCAGGGAAAGCTCAGAAAATCTAAGGAAACATGACAAATGCTCCTCCAGGAAAGCTAAAGGGGGCACCACATGCCTGTTCAGTGGTTGAAATCAGGCCAGAACCTCACCACAAGGTCGCACGGCAGAGGCCATATTTAAAGGAGGCAGTGCCAGGCACAGGGTCTCACACCTGTAATCCCAGTACTTTGGGAGGCCAGTGTGGGCAGTTGAGCCCAGCAGTTCAAGACAAGCCTGAGATATATGGTGAAACCCCATCTCTACAAAAAATACAAAAATTAGCCAGGAGTGGTGGCACGTGCTTGTAATCCCAACTACTTAGGAGACTGAGGCAGGAGAATCACTTGAACCCAGGAGGTCCAGGCTGCAGTGAGCCGAGATTATGCCACTGCACTCCAGCCTGGGTGACAGAGAGAGATCCTGTCTCAAGGAAAAAAAAAAAAAAAAAAAATCCTGACCAAGAAATTTACAAAAGAAAAGTACAGGGGTAATATACATTTTTTAAAATGATCAACCTCATTTGGAGGTTGATATTGAAAAAAAGAAACTAATAAGGTCCCTAACCAATAAAGGACCCATCTTATAACCCCCATGTTGGCAAAGATGAAAAAAATGGTACTACTGGGTATGAACAAGTGTGGCAGCAACAGTCACTCTGTGTCACTGTTGATGTGACAGCAAATTGGAACTTTTATGGACAGTTGGGCAAAATATTGATAATGACCACAAAACGTGTATGCTTTTGGCTGGGCACAGTGGCTCACACCTATAATCCCAGCACTTTGGGTGGATCACCTGAGGTCAGGAGTTTGAGACCAGCCTGGCCAACATGGTGAAACCCTGCTACTACTAAAAATACAAAAATTAGCCAGGTGTGGTGGCAGGTGCCTGTAGTCCCAGTTACTCGGGAGGCTGAGACAGGCGAATCACTTGAACCCAGGTGGCGGAGATTGCAGTGAGCTGAGATCACGTCACTGCACTCCAGTCTGGGTGACAGAGCGAGGCTCCATCTCAAAAAAAAAGTACACTTTTGGACCCAGCAACTCCACTGCTGATAATTTATTCTTAGCAAATAATGGACAAGAATGAAAAATGCACGATGCAGATGTTCATCATGGTGTTGGTAATAATCAGAAAAAGTTGTACACAACCTAAACACCCAGCAATAGGGGACTGGTTCCATAGTTAACCTCATCCATAATGTGGGGCTGTCTTCTCCCTGGGCCTGGGGTTGGACGATCAAGCCAGCAGCCATACTTCCTAGTGCTCATGTAGCTGTCTCCTCCCACCTCCCGCTCCCCACCCAGTGCACTCGTACAAGTCCATGCAACCTGAGATGGACCGTGTCATTGAGTTTTATGAAATGGCCCGTGTGGATGGCCTGATAAAGCGGGAGGAGACAGCCAGGACAATGACAGAGTACTATCAAGGACGCCCAGACTTCCTCTCCTACCGCCATGCCAACTTCGGACCCCGAGTCAAGAAACTCGCTCTGAGCAGTGCAGAGTCAAACCCCCGGCCCATTGTGGTAAGAGCTCGCCGAGGCTGGGAACAGGTCGCCCTCCTTCTCTGGCAGCTGATGTCACCTCTGAATGGTGAGAGCCCTGGCTCTGGAGTGGCATTAAGGCCTGAGACATATCCAAGGGCACCAATGATGAACAAAGCATTTTACCAAATGTATATTAGTCTGTTCTCATGCTGCTATTAAGAAATACCTGAGACTGGGTAATTTATAAAGAAAAGAAGCTTCATTGACTCAGTTTCGCATGGCTGGGGAGCCCTTAGGAAACTTTGCATCATGGCAGAAGGGTCCTTTTCACCAGGCAGCAGGAGCGCGAATAAGGGTGGAGCAAAGGGGAAACCGCTTATAAAACCATCAGATCTCAGGAGAACTCACTCACTATCATGAGAATAGCATGGGGGAAACCACCTCCATGATTCAATTATCTCCACCTGGTCCCGCCCTTGACCTATGGGGATTATTACAATTCAAGGTGAGATTTGGGTGGGGGGACACGAAGCCAAATCGTATCACCAAATGCACCATCCTGGGGTTGTCTGGTGCCAGACTGTGCCCTCAACCGTGGGGCCAAGGATGTGTTATTTCCTTATTGTTATGCAAAAATACACACTCATGACTAAACATTTGGAAAACATGTAAGAATGTAGAGAAAAGCAAAAATATCTCAGAATGGCATCTCTCATATATTACCATGGATTATAGGTTTGGTTTTGAGAGTTTTTTCTAACGTAATTGAGATAGGGATCTGGGAATTGTAGTCCCTGTATTACCCACTTAACATGAAATTGTGCATTTCCCCCTCCATATCATTACAATTTAGTTGGCAACTGTGTGTAATGGCAGCATGCCAAAGAAGCTCTTTCTAGCAGTAAGGGATGTCTAGGGGTCTAGCAATGGAGTAGGCTGCCTGCAGAGGTGGTGAGCTCCCCATCTCTTGAGGTAGGCAAGCAGAGTCTTGAAGGAGCTGAGGAGGGGCCCAGCAACATACAGGACTAGAGTGGCGTGGCCCTGAGAACCCACGAAATCCATTGTCTGCTTAGCAGGAGGGGCTATTCCACATGAATCCCCAAACAACCCCAGACTCCAGTGTCCTGAAGGTCCGTTGCTCCTGCCTGCGGGCATGCACAGAAATCTCTCACACCCTCATCCTTTGCTTGTTCTCGCCTCCCAGAAAATCACAGAGCGGTTCTTCCGCAACTCAGCGAAGCCCGCGGAGGAGGACGTGGCAGAGCGCGTGTTTCTGCTGGCGGAGGAGCGCATCCAGCTGCGCTACCACTGCCGCGACGACCATATCACAGCCTCCAAGCGCGAGTTCCTGCGGCGCACCGAGGTGGACAGCAAGGGCAACAAGATCATCATGACGCCCGACATGTGCATCAGCTTCGAGGTGGGCCTGGGGACCACGGCGGGCAGGGGTCGGGTGTAGGAGGAACTGGGGCTCTTTGTCTTATTCCAGCAATTTGGGAGAGCCTGGATGGGCACTGGTGAATTCCGGCCCCCAAATTCATCTTTGCCCCTTGGGAAAACCAAAAGTTCCCATCTGGGGACCCTTCTCTTTGCAGCTCCTCTGAAAATCTTCCCTTTTCTACCAAAAAAGAGAACTCAGCAGGCTAAGACGACTCCTCATGTTCCCCACTCCTGGTCAGGGCAAACCTCAGATCCTAGGGAGGCTCTGGGGGAGGGGCTAGCCTTCCTAGTCAAACCCTTACTCTCCCGGCACAGTCCCCAGCTTTTCTGAGTCTTCAGTTTCTCTTTTATTATTATCTGTATTTTTATAAGTGAGAAAATAAAGGCTCAGAGAGGTTTAGCAACTTGCTCGAGGTCACACAGCTAGAAAGTGGCAGGGGTAGATTTGAACCCACGTGGTCCTATGCCCCGATCATGGCAGCCTCTCTGTGTTACCGAGGTGGTTGTTGTCCCAGGTGGAGCCCATGGAGCACACCAAGAAGCTGCTCTACCAGTACGAGGCCATGATGCACCTGAAGAGGGAGGAGAAGCTGTCCAGACATCAGGTCTGGGAGTCAGAGCTGGAGGTAGGGTTCTATGGGAGAGTGAGCAGGTGGGCGGTATCTTTGTTTTTGAGATAGGGTCTCGCTCTGTAACCCAGGCTGGAATGCAGTGGTGCAATGATGGCTGTACATCCCGGGCTCAAGTGATCCTCCCACCTCATCCTCCCAGGTAACTGGGACTACTAGTGCACACCACCATGCCTGGCTAATTTCTTGTTTTTGTTTTTGTTTTTCAACAGACAGGGTTTTTCCATTTTGCCCAGGCTGGTCTCACACTCCTGAACTCATGCGATCTGCCCTCCTTGACTTCCCAAAGTGCTGGGGTTACAGGAGTGGGGGGTGTCTTCATCACGCCCTCCAACACTTCTCATTTCAGGTGCTGGAGATCCTGAAGCTTCGAGAGGAAGAGGAGGCGGCGCACACGTTGACCATCTCCATCTATGACACCAAGCGGAATGAGAAGAGCAAGGAATATCGGGAGGCCATGGTCAGTCCCAATCCCTTCTCCAGGCCCCAGCTTTTCCTAGACCCCCCGGCCTCCAGGGTGGTGGGGACCATGAGGGATTCTGCTGAGAAACCCTCTGTGGGGGGTACGGTTATTGATACCATGTGGTCATCCTTGCTGCCGAGCTGACCATTTCTGTGGTTCATCCCAAAGAGTACTTGGGATTTGGGCAAAGTCTCCCCCCATCCCCAGGGTCTGTAGCCAAGCCAAGGCCTGTGGTTGGGAAAATAATTAAAATTATGTGCCCACCTCTACTCAGGGCTCCCACTGAGGTTGCACCCTGGGTCAGTGGCCCCAGTGAGCTACCTCTGGCTCCAGGCCTGAGCTCTCCTGCTCTCCAGCACAGGGAGGGCATTCGGGTTACACCATCGGGTTGCAAGGCCCCACCTGGTTTACAGGGCTGGCTTCTGAATCCCTTTCACCAATTTCTAAAAATAGTTTGGGGATCGTGAGGCAGGACGGTGCATCAGATGACCGTTCTCAGATCCCAGGGAAAGGTGTCTGCCCCCACGTCTCCAACTTCACTACCCCCTGTCTGCAGATGTAGGACACAGACCCCAGGGTGGAAAAGAAAAGTGAAGGGAGTTACTGGCAGTTTTTAACTAACATCATTAATAACCACTACCATTGACTGAATAAGCATCTGCTGTGGATTGTCAGGCATCAGGCTGCGTGCTTTACAGACATGATCCTGTCAGATCCTCAGAGAAGGAAACCAAAGCTCAGATAGAGAGACACAAATTCATGTAAGAAAAAAAGAGTTGGCTGTCACCGGTAAACACAGGTCCAGAGGCTGGGCACGGTGGCTCACGCTTGCAATCTCAGCACTTCGGGAGGCCGAGGCGGGCTTATTATAAGGTCAGGAGATCGAGACCATCCTGGCTAACACGGTGAAACCCCATCTTTACTAAAAATACAAAAAATTAGCTGGGCGTGGTGGCAGGTGCCTGTAGTCCCAGCTACTCGGGAGGCTGAGGCAGGAGAATGGCGTGAACCCAAGAGGCGGAGCTGGCTGTGAGCCGAGATCACACCACTGCACTCCAGCCTGGGTGACAGAGTGAGACTCCGTCTCAAAAAAAAAAAAAAAACAAAAAAAACCCCCACAGGTCCAGAGACCAGCATGCAGGCCCTTCTAAGGCCTGTCTTGGAGGCACCATGCACCGGGACCGGGACCTGGCTGTGAGGTCTCGCTTTGTGCTGGCACACTGTTGATGCAGAGCTGGAGACGTCTCTGCTGACTGCCCCTCACCCTTACAGGAGCGGGTGATGCATGAAGAGCACCTGCGGCAGATGGAGACCCAGCTGGACTACCTGGCCCCATTCCTGGCCCAGCTCCCGCCAGGAGAGAAACTAACACGCTGGCAGGCAGTGCGCCTCAAGGATGAGTGCCTCAGCGACTTCAAGCAGCGGCTCATCAACAAGGCCAACCTCATCCAGGCCCGCTTTGAGAAGGTGCCGCCAGCACCTTTGTTGGGGAAGGGATCTCAGCATCTGCATCCAGAAAATGGGCCTAGGGCTCTCTGCCCACCACCTCACAGGCTTATGAGGGCCTGATGAGGGGGATGAATATGTCAATGCTTGGAGTTTCCAAATGACTGAGTTGTTCCTCCTCACACTTGTTTATCAGATAGATGAATGGATAGGGAGATGGATGGGTGTAGGTATGGATAGGTGGGTGGGTGGGTGGGTGGATGGATGGATGGATGGATAGATGGGTGGATAGATGGGTGGATGAATGGATGGGTAGATAGATGGATGAATAGATAGATAGATGGGTGCGTGGATTGATAGGTGGATAGATGGATGGATGGGTGAATGAATAGATGGGTGGGTGGATGGGTGGATAAATGGATGGATGGGTAGATGGATGGGAGGATGAATGGATGGGTGAGTAGATAGATAGGTGTATGGGTATATGTATGGATAGGTAGATGGATGGATGGGTGGGTGGATGAATGGATGAGTGAGTGAGTGGGTGGATGGGTGGATGAATTGAGTGAGTGAGTGGGCAGATGGATGAGTGGGTGAGTGGATGGATGAGTGGGCAGGTGGATGGATGAATGGATGGATGGGTGGATAGATGGATGGATGATTGGGGGGATGAGTGAGTGAGTGGGTGGGTGGATGGATGAGTGGATGGATGGATGGGCAAGTGGATGGATGGGCGAGTGGATAGATGGGCAGTTGGATGGATGAGTGGATGGACGGATGGATGGATGGATGGATGAATGGATGGGCAGGGATGAGTGGAGGGATGGGCAGAGGAATAGATGGGCAGATGGCTGGGTAGACAGAGAGATGGTACATTATAACAACTCCTAGTCCTTGACCCATTTTTGTTGGTCAGGCACACACCATGTAGTTCCCATGCACTACTAAGATTATGTCACTTAATCTTCACAAGGAGCTCTACAAGGGGAGGGGGTAGTACAATGACCCTCATTTTGTAGACAAGAAATTGCAGGTTCTGAAAATGCCAGTAACTTGTCCAGAGCTATATGGCTCTCTCAGTCTTGACCCCTGCTCTGACCTCATAGACATGACATCCCTTATAAACATGACCCCATTGGCTCCCACCCAAGATATTTTGTGGTCCCTGCCTCTGTGGCAGCTATGGATAGGTGGCTTGTGTGGGTGGGGACAGTGGGGCCAACTGTCATGGGGCTGTCTAGTGACCAGTGGGATTGCAGCCTGCAGCCTGGGTGAAGGTCAGCCTTGTCAGCCCTCCTTCTCTGTCCTCCCTGTGACCACAGGAGACCCAGGAGCTGCAAAAGAAGCAGCAGTGGTACCAGGAGAACCAGGTGACGCTAACACCTGAGGATGAAGACCTGTACCTGAGTTACTGCTCTCAGGCCATGTTCCGCATTCGCATCCTGGAGCAGCGCCTCAATCGGTGAGCAGGCAGGGCAGGCGGAGAGAACCCACTGGGAGGCTGGACCACCAGCTTTGTTACCTCTCACCGTCTTTCCTTGCCCCTCTGACTTCAGACACAAGGAACTGGCCCCACTGAAGTACCTGGCTCTGGAGGAAAAGCTCTACAAGGACCCACGCCTGGGGGAGCTCCAGAAAATATTCGCTTGATGTCTCTCCTGGGGCCTCAGCCAGAACTGCCAGAGAAAGGAAACCTCTTCCCTGAAGCCTGGCTCCTGTGTTCCCTCTACCCAATCAATGCCTGTTTACACAGACACCTGGCCTCACTGCCAGCCCACCTCTCCTACAGCCCTGTTTGTTCCTGCTTCTCTTGATTTTCCTGTAAATAGACACACTCTTAATTGGCCATTTGTGCCTCGCACTTCACAAGCTCCAGCAGCAGGCTTTCTCTTCTTCCATTATCTATAGCCTGGGACCACCTGCTTCCTCCCCTTGGCCTGTCATTTACTTCCTGTCCTTCTCTCCATTGGAATGTCAGGTCTTCACAGCACCTCTGCATATGGTCCCGCAGCCATCTGCAAACAACTGGTTAGATCTCAGTGTGACTAGGGTGGCCCACCTCACCAGGTGGGATGGGGAAAGCTAAGATGCATGCCCCAGGATTTGAGGGCTGAATCCCAGATCCTCTTCTTACCAGATACTGATCTGTAGAATGGGGTAGTATTGTTGCATTAAATAAGACTTGTGGCCAGGTGTGGGGCTCACACCTGTAATCCCAACATTTAGGGAAGCTGAGGCAGGAGGATCGCTTGAGCCCAGGAGTTTGAGACCAGCCTGGGCAACATAGTAAGAAAGACCCCATCTCTTAAAAAAAAAAAAAAGAAAGAAAAAGAGCCAGGCATGGTGGCATGAGTCTGTAGTCCCAGCTACTCAGGAGGCTGAGGTAGGAAGATCACTTTCACCTACGAAGTCAAGGCTGCAGTGAGCCATGATTGCACCACTGCACTTCAGCCTGAGCAACAGATTAAAATCCTGTCTCAAAAAAAAAAAAAAAAAAAAAAAAAAAGACATAAAGCAGGGAGGCTGGAAATGGCACATAGAAAGCAGTCATTAAATGTTAGCTTAAAAAATAGTCAAAAAACACATGAAATGATTGTCAAATTCATGAGTCATCTGGGAAATGAAATGTCACAACACCCTCTGGTGTGAAAAAAATAAAAAGTACTGGTGATGATGAGAAACAACTGGAACTCCCAAATAACCTTCCTAGTGAAAGTATAAATCAGTACAACCATTTTGGAAAACTGCTTGGCATTATCTATTAAAGCTAAACTAAAGCCCAACAATTCTACCCTTAGATTCTACTCCAATCCATCATTCATCAAGTAAGAATGATGAACAACTCAACAGAAATGTAGATAGCTATCTGCCAAAAGGCATGTGCTAGAATGTTCATAGCAGCATTATTGATAATAGCACCATACTTGGAAGTTACCCAAATGTCCATCAAGAGCAGAATGGATACAAAATACAGATATTTTGGGTTGTCAACTGCTTAGGGAGAATGCTACTGGCATCTAGTGCATACAGGCCAGGGATGCTGCTAAACATTCTACAATGCCCAGAACAGCTCCCCACAGCAAATAATGATCTAGCTCCAAATGCCAATGATATTGAGGTTATAGAGTGTATTAGTCTGTTTTCATACTGCTGGTAAAGACATACTCAAGACTGGGTAATTTGTAAAGAAAAAGGTTTAATGGACTCACAGTTCCACATGGCTGGGGAGCCCTCACAATCATGGTGGAAGGCGAAAGGCACTTCTTACATGGTGGCAGACGAGAGAATGAGAACCAAGTGAAAGGGAAAATCCCTTATAAAATCATCAGATCTCATGAGACTAATTCACTACCATGAGAACAGTACAGGGGAAACCACTTCCATGATTCAGTTATCTCCCACTGGGTTCCTCCCATATGTGGGAATTATGGGAGCTACAATTAACAAGATGAGATTTGGGTGGGGACACAGCCAAACCATATCATA
Organism: Rhinopithecus roxellana; assembly: GCF_007565055.1. Classification (NCBI taxonomy): domain Eukaryota; kingdom Metazoa; phylum Chordata; class Mammalia; order Primates; family Cercopithecidae; genus Rhinopithecus; species Rhinopithecus roxellana. Next base: position 41,770,629 of record NC_044568.1, on the reverse strand, counting down.
GAGCAATGAAAACAAATGAACTTGCAACACAAGTATATGGAATGATATGGTCGAACTGCCTAAGTATAATGTCAAAAGATTCAAGACACAAAAGTACATACTGAATGATTCCATTTATGTAAAGAACAAAAATAAGCAAAAGTAACTGGTGATATTAGAAGTCAGGACAACCGTCACTCTTGGAGTGTGAGGGTTAGTGAATAGATGTGAGCATGGAGCCCTGGGAGGGGATTCTGGTTTCTGGTCATGTTCTGCTTTTTGACCTGGGTGTGTTCAGTTTGTAAAAGTTCATCAACCTTGTACACTTACAATGTGTCCTCTGGAGTGTTTTTAAGTGCTTGTTGTCATGAATGTAATCAAGCCTTTAGCCCTAACTTAAGAAATTCAAGGGAAGAAATGCATTTAAGAAGAACTTCCATCGAACAAGAACTTCAGGAAATTCAGGTAAATGACACTAAAAGGAAACATTCCTAACGTGGGACAATATACTAGGTAAATGGCCTGATCTCTTCAAAAGATCGATGTCATACAAATAAAAGGTTGGGGACAGAAATGGAAAGAACTTAAAAGAGTCAAGTGTGCTGAATACTGATTGGTTCCTAGTTAGAAAAAAAGTCATAAAAGGTTTTTGGGATGACTGGGGACATGGGAAAATGGACTGGTTGTTAGAGAATTAAATTTTCTTAGCAGTGGTGATACAATGGTTATGTAGAATAAGGTCATTATTTTTTTTTTATTTTTTTGAGACGGAGTCTCGCTCTGTTGCCTAGGCTGGAGTGCAGTGGCACGATCTCAGCTCACTGCAAGCTCTGCCTCCTGGGTTCACACCATTCTCCTGCCTCAGCCTCCCGAGTAGCTGGGACTATAGCTGCCCGCCACCACGCCCGGTTAATTTTTTGTATTTTTAGTAGAGACGGGGTTTCACAGTGTTAGCCAGAATGTTCTGGATCTCTTGACCTCGTGATCCGCCCACCTCAGGCTCCCAAAGTGCTGGGATTACAGGCGTGAGCTACCGCGCCCGGCCTTTACTTTTATTTTTTGAAATGGATCTCACTCTGTTGCCCAGGCTGGAGTACAGTGGCCCCATCTCGGCTCACTGCAACCTCTGCTTCCCAGGTTCAAGTGATTCCCAGGTTCAAGCAACTGCGCCTGGCCAAGGGCCTTATTTTTAAGGGCTACATGCTCAGTATTTGGTGTTGGGGTGAAATGTCGTATCTACAATTTTCAAATGGTTCAGAAAAAGACACACAGACGAAGCAAATATGGCAAACTTAACAAGTGCTGGAATCTACGTGGTATCATGATATTGTGTTTTCAAGTTTTCTCTATTTAGTTTTTTTTATAATACAAAAGTTAAGGGGAACTACAGACTAGACAGCTTTGATCCGATGTTATTCTAATCTTTTAAAGGTGCCTTGCGGTGACTCACGCCTGTAATCCCAGCACTTTGGGAGGCTGAGGCGGGTGTATCATCTAAGGTCAGGAGTTCAAGACCAGCCTGGCCAACATGGAGAAACCCCGTCTCCACTAAAAATACAAAAACTAGCCTTACCCAGGCATGGTGGCAGGCGCCTGTGGTTCCAGTTACGCGGGAGGCTGAAGCAGGAGAATCGTTTGAACCCAGAAGGTAGAGTGGGGACTCCCCCATGCTTCGGCTTTCAGAACAAGGGTTCGAATTCTGGGGCTATTACTTTCTGACCGTGTGGTTTTTTGCAAGCATCTTAACCTGGGCCTCAGTTTCCTCATCTGTAAATGGGAACAGGAATTCCTACCCCTTAGGGTTGTAGTGAGCGTCATGTGAACCCAAGGAGCCCTGACCTGAGGTGAGAGGCTGGAGGCCGAATGGCGAGGTTCGAGGAGCTCTGGGTGCCCGGGCCAACCTCTGGGCAACAGGAAGAGGCAGCTGCGGGGCCGAGTCCGTCCTAAGCGGCCACGCGAGAGGCCCCGAGTCGAGAAGGGTTACGGCGCTTCCCT